>NW_011495018.1:9027722-9092614 GCF_000754665.1 Bison bison bison | reverse complement strand
TATTAGTAGGACTCTGGGGCTTTTGGACATGTATTCCCTGCCCAAGGAGCAGTTGTACATTTTGAAACTTTCTGATGCTGTGCTTTCATTGTGTTGATCACTCAGTCCTGAGTCCAGTGGGTACTGATTCTTCCATTGCTCAGCCTAGCTTAATGCTGTGCACAAGTCAGGCCTCTCGCTCTGCGACGCAGAAGCCCCATCCGTCCGGCTCCTCCTACCCCAGTCATATCTCTGAAGAAGCTCCAAGACTCCTTCCATGCAAATTCTCCACTCTCTCTCGGTGGGTATCTTGGGGTGAATCTTCCTGGATTCAGCAAGCTATTTGCCTTTTGCTTTTCAGGATGGTGAAGTGATTGGAATTAACACACTGAAAGTGACAGCTGGAATCTCCTTTGCAATTCCATCTGATAAGATTAAAAAGTTCCTAACGGAATCCCATGATCGACAAGCCAAAGGTAAAGCAAACGCCCCCGGCAGCCCACCAGAGATTTTAGGCCTGGGGCTTGGCTACCCCTCAGAAACTGGAGGGCAGGGAAAATGATCCCCTGAAGGTCAGCCACACCTTTCCTATCAAGAAGGGAAAGGAATGCATGTCATTAGGTCATCGATGTTTGACTGTTTTTTTGGCCTATGATCATGCGTGTTTCATATGTTTCAATCTATTATGTACCAGGCATGATCCTGGGTGATTTCTGTACATCATTTCACTGTATTATTCATTATGTCATTCAATCCCTTTGCCTGATCAGGTGGGACTTAGTCCCATTTTACTGATGAGAAAACTGAGATTCAAGGAGCTCATTCAGTCCACAAATGTTTAGTGACTCTTCTGCTCAATGTCAGGCTGGGGGTTTGAAGCTCAACAGGGTCCCTGTCAGGTGTGCTGTTTACCTTCTACCTGGGGGAGAGAGGAGGCAGGTAGGGTCCCAATCAGGATTTGAACCACAAGCTGAGAGCATCCCTGTATGGCCCTGACTACACAACAAACTGGGGGGATGGAACCCCACTGCTCCTGGTGTCCCCGGCACAGCCGCCAACTGGGCTGACCTTCTGCTTCCTTCTGTGGTCCCACCAGGCAAAGCCATCACCAAGAAGAAGTATATCGGCATCCGAATGATGTCACTCACACCCAGGTCGGTAACGGGACGTCTGTGTCTGTCTGTGTCTGTCTGTGTCTTAAATTCACTTACTTCTTTAAGTTCAAATATTTATTTGTTTAAAATTCAAATATTTAATTTACATGGCTGTTCCAGGTCTCAGTTGTGGCACGTGGGATCTTTGAGTTGTGACACGTGAACTCTTAGTTACCACGTGTGGGGTCTAGTTCCCTGAGCAGGGATTGAACCCAGGGCCCCTTGCACTGGGACCTCTGAGTCTTAGCCCCGGACCACCAGGGATGTCCCTGTGTCTTAAATTTAAAACAGACTAACTTCAGAGGACTCTCACGGGCACCCTGAAAAGAGAAACCTTATTCTGCCTCGAGACAGCTCAGTGTCTGATTTAAGTACATTAGGAAAGAGAGGAGGGGCCATTAACTTTGGCCTCACATGGGCTTCCCTGGTGGCTCAGATGGTAAAGCGTCTGCCTGCAATGCACGAGACCCGGGTTCCATCCCTGGGTCGGGAAGATCCCCTGGAGGAGGAAATGGCAACCCACTCCAGTACTCTTGCCTGGAAAATTTCCAAGGACTGAGGAGCCTGGTAGGTTACAGTCCATGGGGGTCACAAAGGGTCGGACATGACTGAGCGGCTTCACTTTGTTTCGTGTTGTTTTATCCTTCATGTTTGTTTCTGGGGTTCTGAGCAGATCCTTCCTTCTGAAAGATTCTGCTTTTCTTTGAAAGAAAGAAAAGAAAGTGAACTGAACTCCGGGTCTCCCGCATTGCAAGCAGACGCTTTACCGGCTGAGCCAGCAGGGAAGCCCACGCTTTTCTTTGAAGGCAGGCCTGATGAGCCCAGGTGTTGGTCATTGCCCCCCGGCCCCCCGCCGCCCCCCACCTCCACGCCTTCCTCTCCCCACCTGGTCTGTTGAAACCCACATTCCAGGAGTGCCCTAAGCCCCTCCCTCAGCGCCCCAGAGCGCCCTGCCTTTCTTTAACTCTGCCGCCTGTGGGCTGGGGCTCCTGGAATGCCAGGCAGGGCGGCATGACTGATGGGCTTGTTTTCCCCGAGCTGGTGAAAGTTGCGGTATGTGGCTGCCAGACGCATGACATACTGGTGTTTGAACCTTGATGAAAAAACCTGGTGTGATTGTAGGCGTCTTGGTACCTAAGGGCCTGGTTGAAACTCTTAGAAGTTAAGTCGGCAAAGAGCAGAACCTGTTGATATAAATACTAATATCTTAATTACTGTAATTAACGGGCAATTAATTAATTGTGAACACACAACTATTAGTTTAGACACGTGTGATAAATGGTGGTGCCTTTCTTAGCTGGCTTGCCAAGACTGAAATGTGCATCAGGTCTTGTCTTGGAACTCTGAGAGATGGAAGCCTGGGGGATGTAGGGAAGGGAAGGGAAGGAATGTGGGCCTGGGGGTCCAGCTTCCTGGGTTCCTGTCCCAGCTCTACTGTTTCCTGGCTTGTGACCTTGGGATGGCTTGAGCCCTGAGTGCCTCAATTTTCTCCTCTCTGGGATCAGGATAACCGGGCAGGCTTGCTGGTGTGTGGGGAGCACTGAGTCAAAGCTGGGGTACGTGGGTGATGGCAGTGGTCACTAGCCACGGGGAGCCCACCCACCCTTTTTCGCGTGCTTGCTCAGTGCCGGGCACGGGACCAGGCACTAGATCTAGATAAGATCCTGGTCCTCCTAACAACCTCATGGCACTGTGCCTGTTTAACAGGTGAGAAAAGCCAGGCACAGAGAGGTTAAGCAACTGCCCAAGATCACACAGTCAGGAAGGGGCAGGGCTGCGGTTCCAAAGCAGGCCGACCATTACACTGTCCTGACTTCTTAAGTGGTGGTTGTTGTGTGTCCACCTCTTTGTGACCCCATGAACTGCAACATACCAGGCTCTTAAGTGGTAGCTACTCTCAGTTAATTAATAAAAATGATAATGCTAAAATGTTTCTCTTGCTGTCATCCAGGAAATCTTTGACTCTAGGAAATAAGCAATTGGCAGCAGAATCAAAATCCCTGGACCCCTCCAGGGATTTTGGACCACTTCCCTCGACCACTGCCACTTTGGACCACTGGACCGCTTCCCTGCTGTTCCAGTGGCTAAGACTCTGCACTCCCAGTGTAAGGGGCCCAGGTTCGATTCCTGGTCGGGGAACTGGATCTCACATGGTGCAACTAAATATCCTGCATGCCACAACGAAGAGCTGGCTCAGCCAAATAAATAAATAAGGAAACATTAAAAAATAATAATAAAAAGGAAACTTAAACAGTAAAAAAAAAAACCTGATTTTTTTACATTGGAATTTGACATTAGAATCAGGGATGGAAGAGAAGCCCTGTGGGAGCCCCGTTGTTCTTAATGGTTAATCCAGGTGTTCTTTCTCCCAAGCAGCAAAGCCAAAGAGTTGAAGGATCGCCACCGAGACTTCCCCGACGTGCTTTCAGGAGCGTATATCATTGAAGTAATTCCTGATACCCCCGCAGAAGCGTGAGTTAGAATCCCTCTCCATTTTCCTGATAATCGTGTGTTTCCTGGAGGTAGGGGGCAGGGAACTGTTCTTTTCGTCTCCCCTCAGGTGACTGTAAGGACCCTTGACAGAATGGTCCAACATTTGTGTCCATCCTGCCGGTCAGGGCTTCCGACCTGGCTCAGCTCAGGGCTCGTCGGCAGAAGGAGGCTTCCTGGCTAGACGTCCTTTTCAGGAGGGAATCAGATGGACTTGTTAGGAGTCTCCGGGACAAACCTGGCTAGATGGGGAAAGACGGTTGAAGGAGCAGTGTCTCTGAGACCTCAGGCAGTGATCCTGGCCTAGGCTGCTAGAGGCATCTCTTCCTGAGGGCTTCTCTAATTATGCCTGTTACCAGTCAGGCCTTACTTATCCACACCTCTAGAAAAATAGCACAGGGAGCATCAAAGTAACAGGGAAAGAAGTTGCTCAACCCACAGTCAGGTTTATTACCTGTGAAAGTGTTAGTCGCTCGGTTGAGTCAGACTCTTTGCAGTCCCATAGCCTATGTGGACATAATATCCACGGAGACGCGCTAGACCAGGGAGTGGCCAGCAGACTGTTCCCAGGAGCCAGATCTGGTCTGATGCCTGCTTTGGGGTTAAGATTAGATTTTGCATTTTTATTTTATTTTTTGTTTTAAAATGCATTTATTTTTTATTGAAGGATAATTACTTTACAGAAAGATTTTGCATTTTTAAATGGTTGAAATAATTTAATTAAGAACAGTTATTTTAGGACACTTAAAAATGATACGAAATTCAAATTTTAGTGTTACGTAAATGAAATCTTACTGGGGCACGGCCATGCCCAGCAGATTATATATTGTTTGTGGTGGCTTTTGGACTCCCACGGAAGAGTTGGGTTGTTGTGATGGGAACCATCTGGACTGCAAAGACTAAAATATTTCCTCTCTGGCCATTTACCAGAAAACTTTGCTGACCCCTGTCCTAGGCCACTAAGGTGCATAACAGCTTATTTGATGCTGTCACACACAAGAGTTAAGGTTACAGCAGCAATAAGGCAAAGCGGTGCCTCACAGTGGAACCATACCTGTGGGCACCGTAGAGCTGTAATACCCATGACAAGCAAGCTGGCCACCGCGGTCGCTGGCGTGTCCTCACTTCCTTTGGTGTCAGTCTGTGATAAGATCATACAAATGCCCACACACATTTCTACAGTGGACATGATTGCTGATGTGGCCCAAAAACCTCAAAAGGCAATAATGCAACCCATGGGTGGTTTAAGCCATTCTCACAAAAGTTAACTACCATCCCACCCTGTTTGCTCTGGGCTCTCGGGTCCTAAACTGTGCCTCTGTAGAGGTGAAGTTGCTCACCTTTCCTGGCGGCTGCACCAGGAGACGTGGAAACATTGCAATCATATTTCCCTTTGTGTTGCAGTGGGGGGCTCAAGGAAAACGATGTCATCATCAGCATCAATGGACAGTCGGTGGTCTCCGCCAACGACGTCAGCGACGTCATTAAGAAGGAAAGCACCCTGAATATGGTTGTCCGCCGGGGCAACGAAGACATTATGATCACCGTGATTCCCGAAGAAATTGACCCATAGGCAGAGGCATGAGCTGGACTCCATGTTTCCCTCAGAGAACTCTCCAGTGGACGATGCTCGGTGACTCTGGGGCTGGTGGCACCGGATGCCCAAGACTTGACTGCCATGTTGCTTGTTCCGCAGAAACACTGGCCAGCAGAACCCTTCTTGATAGTTCGCAGGCAAAAGCCAATGTAAAACGTTGTAGACCCGCAGGCAGAAGCTCCCCCTTCTGTATCCTATGTACGCAGTGTGCTTTTTCTTGCCAGCTTGGACCGTCCCTTCTCGGACAGTCAGCATTTGTCTTCCCCTTTAACTGAGTCACCATCTTAGTCCAGCTAAGGCTGTTGCTGTAACGCATAGATAAGAGGAAGGTCCCATGGGAGCCAGGATGGTACTGGGCGTGTTTATGCTTTCTTCCGAGTCAGCACCCAGAGGAGGGAGATGCTGAGACAACGAGAGGGTGAGCGCTGGCTTCCGGAATGGCCACAGTTGCCTCTTTTAGGAATCTCTTCAGAACTGGGAGCACAGTGACTTGAGTTATTAAAATACTTGTTCATACTTTGCGTCCTGGCGTCCTTCTTTCCCGGGAACAGCTGGTTACAGTCTCTTTGAATCGATTATCATGTCAACAGCCTGCTCTTTAAACCATGTTGTCTGTGAGGGTTGAGCTCGAGGTCTCACCAGTTATTTCAGAGTCAGCCTGGGGGTTCACACGTGCTGGGAACACTGTGCCCCATCACCCCGGATTCCTGAAAGAGGCTTGAAGTCAGTTGCCCTTGCATCTGGGGCTTTTCAAACTAAAAAGAGGCTGTCAACCCCACATATCATGCAATCAGTCAGCAAAGAGTCCCTGGGCCTCTAGTCTGTGCCAGGCGAGGCATAGGCTGAGGAAGAGGGGTGAGCACAGAGCGGAACCCCAGAGCTTCCGCTGAGAGACCAGGTCTCTTTCTGAAAGGGAGATGGTTCAGGAGACCAGGATGTGACCTGAGAGCAGTCCTGAGTCTTTAGAAAGTACAGGCTGAAGCTGATTTCAGCTGTCATGGGCTCTGAAATAGAACCTTAAATCTTGGGAGGGTTTGGAGCAGGGCTCCCCTGACACGTCCTAGAACAGACACAGCCTCAAGCAGCTGTGGACCCCTTTATCTCCAGGGGTTTGGGGAGATAAGCTTCCAGGAGTTTGGGGAGAAAGCTTCCAGGAGTTTGGGAAGCTGGACCCAGGAAAACTTGAGCTTGGGAATTTCCACAGACCTGAGTGCCTGCACACATCACAGAGGGGGCTGTTTACAACCAGAGCAGAGGGTGAAGGCTTTCTAAGGGTCAGTCATCAGGAGTGGGTACTTGAACAGGATGGAGGTTCAGTTTTGTAGACTGAGAGCTTTAACCGTCCCTCGACCGCTAGACCTCGACGATCCATTCGTAACAGAGAGGCTAGGGCAGGTCAAAGGCCCAGGTGAAGTGGGGGTGTAGCAGAACCAGGCCCTCATCGGTACAGTGCTTGGCAGCTGGGCCGCTGGTGTTCTGTGGGACACGGAGCGTCCCTCCGCTCCCTGCTTAGATGACCTTGTAGAGTCAGGGAGGAGCCAGCAAACGCTCTCCCTGCTGGCGTGGGTTTTGCGTTCCCTCCCTCCTCATTAAAGGTGGTGACTCAGAGAATGGCCTTCAGCTCCAGGGGCTCAGACTCAGATGTTCTGCCTCTTGTTCTGCTCCTCTGGTGGTCCCCAGGGCCGAAGGGCTGCCCCAGGTGGGGAGGATGTGCAGGGTGGCATGTGGGTGGCATGTGGTCAGAGGCAGCCCGGCCACAGCCCATCTGTCTTTGGCCTGTCATCCACTCAGGAGATCACAGATGGTTCCTCTGGAAGGAACTGGCCTGGCGGCTGGCGGGCCTGGATCCTCCAAAAACACTCAGCAACATCTCCCGAAGGGCCACAGGGCTCTGGGTGGGGTCTGAGTTTTGTCTGCCCACGTGGAAGCCTACAAGGCTGCAGAAAGGACAGCGTGGCATGCTGTGGGCACATGCTGTGTTTGGTTACAAGCCTCCACCAGCCTCTGGGACCCTCTGTGCTCTGTGGATTACATATCCTTGCACTCCATACTCATCCTTTTAGATTTCACCAGATTCCTTAAAATAGATATTTATTCCTCTTGCTTTGGGCTGTGATGGAGGTCTTTGCAACATGAATTAGCCTTGAAACCTGGGAGGCAGAGCTTAGTTGAAAGAGCATGGTTTTTGGAGTTAGACAGACTTGGGTTTACTCTACTGTCTAGATCTTACTGGCTGTGTGACTTTTGAATAGTTACTTAACCTCTCTGTGCCTGTTTCCCAGATGGGAATAGCAATAGTACTGACTTCTTATGGCTGTTGTGGGGATTAAATGAACTAATACACAGCACAAGGTAATCACTCAGTAAATGCTAGCAACATATATGTGAAGTGTCTTTGAGCCCTCTGTAAAATGGGGAACAATAACAATGTCCCTCTTGCACTGGAGTTGTGAGGGTTAACCATGATAGCACGTGCCACTAGGTCAGTACAGCTGCTATTGTTTTGTTATTAGCCTGCCAGCCTGATGCTGGGAAAGAATGAGGGCAGGAGGAGAAGAAGGTGACAGAGGGTGAGATGGCTGGATGGCATCACCGACTCAATGAACTTGAGTTTGAGCAAACTCTGGAAGATAGTGAAAGACAGGGAAGCCTGGCGTGCTGCAGTCCCTGGGGTCACAAAGAGCTGGACACGACTGAGCAACTGAACGATGTTAACAAGCCTGCCATTGTTCTGGGGTTTAATGACACTCACAGTAGCTGACATCTGTTGGGTGCTTGCTGCGTGACAGACGCCATGCTGAGCATCATCCATTTATTAGCTAGTAGTTGTCCTCAGTTCAGCCCTGAGGTGGACACTGCATTTATCCCCTCTGACAAGTGAAGAAATGGCTGTTCAGAAATTAGGCCTTTTGCTTAAGACACGGAGCTCATAAGTGGGAGCTCTGATATAAGCCCAGGGGGTCTGAGCTCATGGCTTTTGTATGGTGCCATCTGGTCCATCTTTGTCTTCTTAGGACCAAGCCTTCTGGTCCCTCTGTCTCTGTCTAGCTTAAATCTATCTCCACTTCTAGAAGGTGGTCATGGGGACCTGCGGGCTCAGCCCCTCTGCTGGGTTTCTGTCTCCTCCTTGCCCGTTTGCGCCCATCAACAACCACTTCTCTGTCTCCTGCAAAGCTCCCTCTGCCCATCCACCACCTCCCAATCTCAGCCCTCCAGGCTCCAGCCCTCTGCTTCCAGCTTTTGCAAAACCCTAAGCCACCAATCACAGGGCACATTTGCATTGCTGGCCAATCCCCACCCGGCCCTGCGGGAAGCTTCGAGACAGAGGCCCTGAGTGCAGAGCTCTCTTTGCTGCACTTTCTAGGCCCAGCTGAGTGGCGGTCGTGCCAGCAGCTCTGGACAGGAACCTGCTCTTTTCTGGCTTGATGTCTCCATCTGAAAATTGGAAGAGTGCCCCATGTCTGGTGGGTGTGGTGAAAGGCAGAATGTTTTTACAAGAACTTGCGTGCTGCTCGCCTCCACCCGGTCAACTCTTCAGACAGGCCCGAGCCTCAGAGATAGTGCTTTGATTGGCAGGCAAGGGCACTGGGCCCATTTTAGGTAAGTGCCACTGAAGGCAGGGCCAGTCTTGCTGAGGTTGTGCGGAAGGCTTGTGTCTGGGCGGGTGGACAGGGCAGGTTCCAGATGATGGTAAAAGCTGCCTTCCCCTTTGAAGGTGGTTATAAGCGAGGTCGGGGCCCTGGTGGCTCAGCCTGTAAGGAATCTACCTGCAATGCAGGATACCCAGGTTGGATCCCTTGGTCGGGGAGATCTCCTAGAGAAGGAAATGGCTACCCACTCCAGTACTCTTGCCTGGGAAATCCCATGGACAGAGGAGCTTGGCGGGCTATCCATGGGGTCGCAAAGAGTCGGACACGACTGAGCATCGAACACTTTCACTTTCATAAGTATGGTCAGGGATGTGATGGCACCAGGCTGGCAAGTAGGTTTTTCCTGTGTCCTGGTAACACCCGTCAGTTGTGGGACTGCCTGGAGCGTCAGGCTGAGTGGTTGTAAGACTTGGCGCAAAGGCATTTTCAAGAAGAAATGCAGGACTTCCCCGGTGGTCCAGTGGTTAAGAATTGGCCTGCCAATGCAGGGGGCTCGGGTTTGATCCCTGGTCTGGGAAGATTCCACCTGCCGGGCAACTCAGCCCGTGCACCCCAACTACTGAAGCTCGTGTGACTACCGTGCTCTGCAACAAGAGAAGCCTGCTGCAAAGAGAAGCCCGTGCGTGTGACTGGAGAGCAGCCGCACCGCGCTATAACTAGAGAAAGCCTGAGGGCAGCAACAAAGACCCAGCACAGCCAGACATAAAGAAATCCATAAATATTTTTTTTTTTAAATGAAGAGGAACTGCTGTCTGGGCCGCACTTGCAGCCACTCTGATGATGCCACTGACAGCTGGGCTGTGGCGGGCAGTCTGATCTCAATGCTGCCTTCTGGGCCACGTGGCCCTGCCCTCCTGGGTCAGCCCCTCCTGACCCCATGCCTGCCTGCCTGGCAACTGCGACTCACCTGCTCCACAGGGCCTCTTGCAGCTCTCCCAGGGCCACCACCACAGGCCACTGCCCAGCTCTCCTGCTGGGAGTGAAAGATTGTTGTTGAATCACGCAAAGACGCCGGGATTCTTGGCCCCCGGAGGAGAAGAATTCCATCTGGAGCCAGAGACAAGGCTTGATCGCTCAGAGCTTTTGTTTAATAAAGTTTTATTAAAGTATAAAGGAGATAGAGAAAGCTTCTGACATAGGCATCAGAAGGGGGCAGAAAGAGTAACCCCCCTCCCCCGCCCCCCGCTAGTCTTCAGCTGGATGTTATACAGTCATTGGCAGTCTGTTAATGAAAGAAAGGAATGTCTTAAAACTCAGAATGGCACCAGGCCCCTCACCCATAAGATGCATTTTGGGATAATCTTGGCACCAAATGGTTTATCCTGGGCCATAAAATGATTAACTTGAATCTTGAAGAAGGGCATACCACCACACAAATAGTTTCATTTACATAGATTAGGGGAACAATATCTGAGTATAACATACTGGTTTGTCAAGCAGGTTCTGAGCCAAGAGGCAGAACCAACTTGAAGACAGAGTCTGGGGTAAATGCATAGCACATTAGCATAGCTTAAGACAAACATTTCCATAAGAGAAAGGCCTTGGTTAACTCTAGGTTTGAGAATAGTTAACTTCAGGTGAAACCAGGTGTCATTATGGCAACACAGTATTTGAAGAGAAACCTCCTTTTAAATTTGTATAGAGAAGGAAAAAAATATCGCTAGTTTGTTTCCTCCTGCCGCTTAAGAGAGATAAAAATGTCTGACACTTGCAGGCTCTTTCCTCTGTTTGGAGACCCCTGGCCTTCCTGCCTGTTACCCTCTCAGGAGCCCACGCAGTTCTGAGGAACTGTCTTGAGAACCGGCTCAAGGAATGTGACCGTTTGCCAGCTGGATCTGAGAGGACCGTCAAGGATGCTGGCTTGCAGAGTCATCCCTTTTTTTTTTGTAGTATTTATTTATTTGGCCGTGGCGGGTCTTAGTTGTGGCACGAGGGACCCTTGATCTTCGTTGCAGCGTAGGGGATCCTTTAATTGAGGCGTGTGAACCCTTAGTTGCGGCTTGCGGGATCTAGTTCCCTGAGCAGGGATCGAACCTGCGTCGCCTGCATTGGGAGCATGGAGTCTTAGCCACTGAACCACCAAGGAAGCCCCCATCTCTGTTTGGAAACAAGTATTGTTGGTTACACTTCTGAGCACGTGTCCCCACCTTCCCACCCCCACCCACCCCCTCCCCCGACCGCCTCAGGATACACTGAGCCACAGCTCATAGGAAGGAAACTGCCAAATACAAGGCCATTAATAGAATGGAATAAGGCTGGAGTGTTGGAAGCACCCATCAGAAAGGTCACAGTCTGCAGGATGCTGGGCTACCTGGGCTGCTGATCCCATCCGGGGCCTGTTTCTGGGGCCCAGCTGGGCTGTTTGGCTCCTGTTTGTGCCAGCTGCCGCCCGGAGGCCACAGTCCTCTGTTCTTCCATCAAAATGAGGGCGGAGCACACAGAGAGCAGAGGCCTTCCTGCCAAAAGGCAGTTGTTTTATTTAGAACTTTAAGCCCGCCAAGGATCAGCAAACATCAAATGAAACAACGTTAACGAATGCATTATTAGTTAAAAAAAAGATTAAAAGTGGCTCAGAACACTCTATGGAAACATGTCTCTGTTAAGTGTGTCTCACTGGGCCAGGTGAGCTTTTGTAGTTAAAGTGCCTGATCCTCCTTTACCCCATCTCCTCTTCCTCCTCTGCCACGACCGTGCTGCTGCTGCTAAGTTGCTTCAGTCGTGTCCGACTCCATGCGACCCCATAGACGGCAGGCCAACGGGGCTCCTCCATCCCTGGGATTCTTCAGGCAAGAACACTGGAGTGGGCTGCCATTTCCTTCTCCCCGCCACCACCGTAGGATCCCCATTTTTCTGATGGGGACAGTGAGGCTCAGAGCAGTTCAGTAACCAGCCTAATGTCACCCAGCAAGAAGGAAGGTAAAGTTGCTGCGTTGGAACCCAAGTGTCTGGGTCAAGCCCTCTCTTAACCACTAAGCCCTTGTCTTCTTTGGCTGATGCTGTCCTATGAAATTTGAAGCTGAAGAGTCACGTTTCCAGTGTGGTATAATTCTCATTAGACCCATCTCTGAAGCAGTGATAACCTGAGTGGCTGTTTGGTGAGAATGACTTTGCAGAACAGGAAAGCTCTCAAGGGTTCACAGCCATCGCCTCCACCGCCCCCCCTCCCCACCCACCGCCAGGAAGGTGGTAAGCGCTGTGGGCAGTAAGAGAGAGCCTGGAGCATGCCTGCCTAGCATTCGTTTACAGATAGTCCAGGCATCAAGATGCCTGGGCCTTTTCTGTTGTGCTGTCTTCTGAAGAGTCATCAGTTCTGAAATGATACCCAGGGTAAGCAGTGTGCTCCATTGTCAAAGGCCGGGCCCTGATGCTGAAAACCTAAACAGCCTAAAACCCCCAGAAGAGGAGATCAGTAAAACACTTAACACTGTGACTTCAAACTGCCTCAAAATCCTGACAGTCAAGAATCTTCAACATTGCTTAAAATACTTTATTGAAGTATAGTTGATTTATAATGGTGTGTTAATTTCTGCTGTACAAAGTGATTCAGTTATACATATATATGCATTCTTTGTTTTTTAATTAATTTATTTAACTGAAGGCTAATTACTTTATGTGGTGGTTTTCATTAGAATCCTCAGTGTTTTTAGCTGTTACCTGGTTTATCATCCTTGTCCTTCCCCTTGTAAATTAACTGCACCGACAGTTAATGACTGAAACTGAGAAAGTGGGAGAGGGTAGGAAACAGTCCAAGCTGCTCTCCAGTATTAATGAAAGGAGATCAACGTGACCAGGAGTTTCAAAAGAGTCTCTCAAAACAGGGCAGTGAATGAGGGGCTTGCCAAACCAGTTTCTTCTTTTGAAAAACATTTTTTTAATGTGGACCATTTTTAAAGTCTTTATTGATTTGTTACAATATTGCTTTTTTTTTTTTTTAATGTGTTGATGTTGTGGCTGTGAGCCATGGGATCTTAGCTGCCTGACCAGGAATCAGATCTGCGCCCCTGCACTGAGGGAGCAAAGTCCCAACCACTCTACCACCAGGGAAACCCCAGTTTCTACTTTTCACCTTGGTTGCACACCCGCTCCGGTGACCTCTTATCCAGCACTGTTTTCTGGGCCCTGCGCTGTGCTGAAAGGCTTAACAGCCACCATCCCAGGGAATTCTGATGGCACACCTTTGTCAACTTTGCAGCCCCTCTCTTTAGGGGAGGAAATTGAAGCTCAGAGGGACAGCCAGCCTCATTCAATGACACACTGAAGAGAGTGTGTCAAAGAGAGAGTCAAAATCAGGCTGTTTGCCTCTTGAACCTGGGCACGGGCTCCCACCACAGTGGCCCAGCGCTTCCTTCTGTCCTGGCGGCTTAGTTGGTCTGAAACCCCAAGCCCAGGCCCTTCCATGGATTCGGGTGGAACAAGGGGTAGACGTCTGTCACACAGTTTTCTCATCAGTAAAACTTACTTCACGCTGAAAATCCACAAAGAGTGGAAACAAAAGCATCTAGAAAGAAAAATTCTGTCTACACAAAAACATGCATATGGAGGCTTTAACAGCTTCATTCATAATCACCAAGACTTAGAAGCAACCAATGTATTCTTCGGTCGTTGAATGGTTAAACAAACTGTGGCGATACATCCAGACAATGGAATATGACCTGATGCTAGAAAAATGAGCTGTCAAACCATGAAAAGATATGGAGGAACTTTAAATGCTTGTTACTAAGTGAAAGAAGCCAATTTGTAAAGGCTACCTACTGTATGATTCCAACCATATGGCATTTTGGGAAGGGCAAAACTGTGGAGACAGTAAAAAAAAAAAAAAAAAAGTCAGTGGCTGCCAGGAGTTAAAAGGGAGAGAGATCAATGGCTGGAGCACAGAGGATTTTTCGGGCAATGAAACTATTCTGAACTCCACTTTCTGCTCAGTTCTGCTGTGAACCTAAAACTGCCTTCAAAAATAGCCCATTAATTAAAGTTCAAAAACAAACATCTGAACAACTTGAACTCACAATCAAGCCCTCGAACCACAGGAAGCTCCCGTCTGTCCCAGAAAATGACCTCGGGCTCCGCTCACCCACACTGGCCTCCAGCATCGCCCCTTTCTGCTTCCTTTGGCTCAAGACCGCAGGTTCAAGACAGGTGTTCCAGGCAAAGGTGAGAGGCAAGTGTCTTTGAGAGCCTCCCAAGGAGGAGATGCTCCAGCAGGCTCAAACCTGCAGGGTTCATGCTGAAAGAAAACGAAAGCCCCAACCCCATCTGCTGGGAGTGTGGTTGCTGGCCCCTACGTGGCCCTCTTGTAGCTGCAAGCCAGGTTCCTTGCAACCTACTCTTCCACTTGCTTCCCAATGCGTCCTCTGTCTGGGACAGAAGCACACATTCTGATGGAAGAAAATCTGTCCTTGACTAATGAGGCGGGGCGGGGGCTGGCGTGGAGCGCTATGCCTTGGCTGGGCAGAACGGGGCAGGTGCTGTGAGGTGCTCTACGTCTGTGTGCGTTTCTGTGCCCTGGGAGCACACCCCTCTCCTGCGACAGTCACCTGTCCTTGTGACAAGATCCCTCAGAGCCCAAGCAGGATGGAGGAGGCTTCTGAGGACCAGAGCTGCCTCTGCTCCGTGAAGCCACCGTCTCCTCCCTCCTGGACTCTCAGGCAGTGCCTTTAGGCCTCTGGCGTTGTCCGTCCGCCCCAGGGGCCCCTGTCTGGCTAACGTGCCCCTTTCTTCCATGAATGCCCCGCCGAGCCCACTTAGGGGTGTGAGGCTACTAGGTCTGGGACCTCCTGGTTCCTTCAGGGCCTCTCCCCTCCTCCCAGTTCATTTTATAACCTCCACTATCTGTGAAGCAGGCATTTGGCATCTGAAGTCCAGAACCTCTGAACAGTTTATTACTGGGCTGGGAGAGGAGGGAAAATCCCATTCAACTTTGTGGCTTGGATGATGGCATAGATGTGTCCACTAGAGGGTGAACTGACCTCATGAAAGTCCAGGGAGATGTCAGAGGACCCTGCAGGGGGAGCAGGAGGACCAGCCAGCCAGCCTGCGGGCAGGAATGGACAGCTTCCTCCAGCCATGACGGTGGGCAGCAACGCCAAGCCCAGGGGCTGCAGCTCAGAGCCCCCGCCTCTCCCGGTTCCCTTCTGGGCTCCGGCCACAGCAGCCCCCGTCTCCTCTGTGGACACACACTGATCTCATGCACTTGTCTGCTTGCTTTCTGCTTCTTTCTCCTCCTAACATACAAGCCTCCTGACAGCAGGAACCTCACATACAGCCTCTCCATCGGGGCAGGGAGGAGTCGACGAACGGCTGAGGAATGCTGAAGAAATGAGCGGCCGTAGAGAACCGTCTGGCACGCTATCCGGTGGTTGCAGTGTCCGTCTCGGCCGACAGGAAGCGTCCTGCTGCCCCGGCTTCCTGTACTTTGAAAGCTGGAACTACTAGACCCAGGGGCAGGGGAGCACCACCAGGAGCACCTCTCTGAGCTTTCATTTGCGTAGCTGGTTTCCTCGCCTGCCATAGCCATCTCCTCTGGTCAGAGTTCTCTTTACCTGCGAAGCATCTCTCCCGTTCTTGATGATCAACAGGACTTAGTCTCCCCTGTGGCACTGGGCTGCGATCTGGGGTTGCCCACTGTGTGTCTGTCCCCAGGGGCATGCCTGTCTGAGGAGCCCCTCCACTGTGGATCCCTGACTCGACAGACCCGCCCTTGAGCTGAGCTGGGGAACCTGTGTGCTAACCAGTCCTGTAGCTGAGAACCCCTGCCCGGGAGATCAGATCTCTTCCATGCCGTGCTGGGCCCTCCTCCCCCCAGCAAGAAATTCTGGGAACCGAGATGGAAGGCAGGCATCTCCAGGGTGGTGAGTTGTCAGGCTGAGAACATTTGATTTACAACTTCTGCCCTGCTCTGTTCCCACACCCCTCGGGACCTCCTGGCCTCTCCCATCGCTGATGTTTGCTCAGGCTGTGATGTGACCCACTCACTCTTTGCAGGGAGGCTGAGCGAGTCACCCTCCTGACCTCTGGAATCTTCCCTGTTCTTAAAGGTTGAGGTTGCTGGGGTTCCAGACAATGAATGGTGGGGGTACACAGCGGGGCCATTGGGCAGGATGGTTCCAGGCCAGTGTGAGGCAGAGGAGGTAGCTGAGCAGAACTGGGTCAGAATCCACCTGCTGTGAGGCGCACAGCCTGGAAATCGCATTTCAGGCTGCATCCCAGGTGATGTGGAGAGTTATTTAGTCTCTTGGGGCCTCAGTCTGTTCCTGTCTCTGTCTCTCAGGAGAGCAAACACCCACCTTCCATCTAACCAGGTTTAACAATTGCTCCCATTTTGCTAGATTTGCTTTTTTATAAATACCAAGGGAATGCTGTACAAACTTCTGAACTTCCCTTTGACCACCTTTGCCCAATCCCAATCCTTCCTGCCTCCTCACCCCCAGAGGCAACCATTGTTATTAATTTGATATGTCACTTTTTCAGACATTTATATATTGCGTATATATCTATGGGCAACATGTACTGTTTTATGCCAGCTTTTAAGAGTTTAATTCACGCTGTCATAGTGGGTCTTTTTCTGTAGTTTTGTTTTTATACAGCTTTGTTTTCTGAGCTGTATCCTCTTGTGATATATCTATGCTGCTGCTGCTGCTAAGTCGCTTCAGTCGTGTCCAACTCTGTGCGACCCCATAGATGGCAGCCCACCAGGCTCCCCCATCCCTGGGATTCTCCAGGCAAGAACACTGGAGTGGATTGCCATTTCCTTCTCCAGTGATATATCTGTACCTGGATGTATATCTCACCATCATGGTACTCCATCATCTGAATATGCCAGGGTGAGCTGTTCCCTGACTGGTGGACCCTTATGGTGATGAGGTCCAGGGTCTTGATCTGTGAAGTGGGAGCCCTCAAACCTTGCTTGTACACTGCGGCGCCTACATGAGGGGACACAGGTGAAGACACCTCCCTTGGCCCTTCTTAAGACCTACAAGGAGTGATTTTCCAGCCCCTGGATGAGTCCTGTTGCAGGACACACTGTTTCCAGTATCTTCCCCAGGGGCCGGGGATGGCAGCCCTTCCGATTGGCCCCATAAAAGGAGGGCTTGTGACCCAGGGGACAGGGTCCGCCCTGGGGGTATCACTCAAAGACTGGAAGCGATTTTAGGACTCCTCTAGCCCAATTTCCCACACAAGTTAGCACCATGGGCTATCCTTTCCTTCCAATCTCTAAAAAGCAGCTCTGTTTTATATTGGGTCAAAAAATCTGTACTCTGGTAAATTTTACCTTTTTGCCCCGATTCTGCCTGCAGGGGTCACACAGGTCATCCAACCCCACTGTGAACCCCAGCACGTTGCACACTCAAGGGCAGCAGCTACGTCCATCCTCACTTCTGTCTTTCACTCGCTAGATTGTGTGCTTAGTCGCTCAGTTGTGTCCAGCTCTTTGTGACACCATGGCCTGTAGCCTGCCTTTGTCCATGGGGATTCTCCAGGCAAGAATACTGGAGTGGGTTGCCATGCCCTCCTCCGGGAGATCTTCCCAACTTAGGGATCAAACCCAGGTTTCCCACATTGCAGGCAGATTCTTTACCATCTGAGCCTCCAGAGAAGCCCAAGAATACTGGAGTGGGTATCCTATCCCTTCTCCAGGGGATCTTCCTGCCCCAGGAATCAAACCCAGATCTCCTGAGCTACCAGGGAAGCCCCATTCTCTAGGCTAAGTGAAGTGAAGAGAAGTGAACATCACTTAGTTGTGTCTGACTCTTTGAGACCCTATGGACTATACAGTCCATGGAATTCTCTAGGCCAGAATTCTGGAGTGGGTAGCCTTTCCCTTCTTCAGCAGATCTTCCCAACCCAGGAATCGAACCGAGGTCTCCTGCATTGCAGGCGGATTCTTTACCAACTGAGTTATCAGGGAAGCCCCAATAGCTAGGCTACTGCTGCTGCTACTGCTAAATCGCTTCAGTCGTGTCCGACTCTGTGTGACCCCATAGACAGCAGCCCACTAGGCTCCCCCATCCCTGGGATTCTCCAGGCAAGAACACTGGAGTGGGTTGCCATTTCCTTCTCCAATGCATGAAAGTGAAAAGTGAAAGTGAAGTCGCTCAGTCATGTCCGACTCTTGGCAATCCCATGGACTGAAGCCCACCAGGCTCCTCCGTCCATGGGATTTTCCAGGCAGGAGTACTGGAGTGGGGTGCCATTGCCTTCTCCAGATAGCTAGGCTAACCAGACACAATTTAAGAAGGAGATGCAGCTTTCCTGGATGCAGTCTCCCACCCCTTTACCATCCCGCTCATCCTCTGAATGTGTTTGTTTCCAGTTTTAGATGAGAGATTCCTGGTGAGCTGAGTTTCTGTTGAAATGTTTGGGATTGCAGCAAATGCCAGAAATGAGTATGGGGTACCCTCTGTGGATGCTGTTTTCCTTAAGTATTAATAACTTTGCACTGAGCATCTATTGATTTTTCTGTTCAGCATCCTCTCTCCATTCACCACTTTTCTCAAGATTACCTCTTCACCCAACTCACGTGGAAAGTGGAATGGGTGTCCAGGCTGCCTTTTCTAAGAGCCATTTCCTGCGTCCTGGCACCGTGAGGGGATCAGGGCCCTGGAACCTCTGAGAGTGGTTAGGGCTTCCACAGCCCTCCTTTCCAAGTGCCCTGATGTTCATTGCTGAGGACAGCCATGCTTTATTGTAGGCAATTGACTCAGCCTTATGTAAATGGCTGTGTAAATGCAGTGTCAAGCTCTGCTTTCTGATCTGTTGGCCTCTTAGGTTGGAACCAAGAGATTCTGAATTAAGGCTGTGGGTCACTTTAACGGAGCAGATTCAAATTGGAGAGCTGCTGGCAGCCAGGGATTTCCTTGATAAGCAGAGGAAATCCAAGGAGAGAGAGGGGAAGACAGTGAAACAAGAGGCAAGTGGGAGAGCTCTGGTGGAGCAGAGATGAGGGAAGGAGAGTCCTAAGCAGTCCGAGCCCCTGCCTTCCAGCCCCTCCTGGACCTTGGAGACCATGAGACACCCCAGATGTATAATGAATCTCCCTTTGTGTGTGAGTTACGTCCAGTCACTTTCTATGTCTTGCAACCACAAGACTTGATTCATGCAGGCTGGAAGCCAAGCTGATTTCACAGCAGGAAATGGCCATGGGACCCACTGTCAATCATGTCTGTTCACTCTTCCCCTCTCCCTGTGGCTTCTATCCCAGAGTTTTCAAATGTCCACTGTTGTACTGTGTTTTTATTTTAAGCCGCCCCTATCGCCTCAGAAGTCGGTAGGGGAGGACCCTGGAACCAGTGAAACACAGGAGCAGAGGGGAAGCTGCCTGTTCAAAGGCTCAACCTGGACATTGTTAGGGACCTCATTCCACCACTGCATCTGATCCAGAGAGAAGAAACTCGGCTGCCAGATGGGAAACATGTGTCCTTGTAACTGAGTTGCAGTTCCTGAGGCCAGGAGGACTGTGCAGCCCACAGCGTCGGGAGTTGTGCTGAAGTCTGGGTCAGGCCGGGGTCAGCACCCACATTAGCCACACCCAGCTGCTGGACGAACTGAGTAATCTGAGAAGGAAGTCCGCTCTCCTCCCCGCCTCACCTCTGGTCACGTCATGCGTCAGCTTGGAGGCTTTTGGGTTTAGGCTGTGCCAAGGAGTGGCTCTGCATGGGGGAAGGTGGGGCACCTTGCTTTTGGTCCAAGCTTAGCCACTCATTAGCTAGGTGAGCTTGGCCAAGGGAACCTTTAATTCTGTGTGTGTGTGTGTGTGTGTATGCACGTGTGTGTGCTATCTCATGGAGTTTTAAGAGGATAAGATTTTAAAAAATGGATCAGGGAGTTTTTGCCAGGTTATAATAATAATGACAAAAATGACCATTTGCTGAAGATAGAAGTGTGTTGATTCTCAGTGTTGGTGAAGATGGGGACAAGAGGGAACCCTCATACACTATTGATGGGGATGTAAATTGGTGCAGCCACTGTGGAAAGCAGTGTGGAGGTTTCTCAGAAAAATGGCAAGTATAAAAATACCATACGACCCAGTAATTCCATTCCTGGATGTTTATAAAAAAAAAAAAAAAAAAAACAACCCAAAAAGTACTCATTCAACAAGATACGCACACCTCAGTGTTCATAGCAGCTTTATTTATAATTGCCAAGATATGGAAGCAACCTAAGTGTCCACTGACAGATGAATGGGTAAAGAAGCTGTGACACGCATACACGATGCAAAACTACTCAGCCAAGAAAAGAAAATGAAATTTTACCACTCGCAACCACATGGATGGACTTGGAGGGCACGGTGCTAAGTGAAATACGTCAGACAGAGAAACACAAATACTGTATGATATCACTTATCTGTGGAATCCAAAAAAGAAAACAAATTAGTGAATGTAACAAAAAAGAAACAGACTCACAGATATAGAAAACAAATTAGTGGTTACCAGTGGGGAGTGGGGAGCAGGAACAATACAGGTGTTGGAGTTTAAGAGGTACAAACTACCGTATATACAATAAATGAGCTACAAGGATATACACAGCACAGGAATGTAGCCAGTACTTCATAACAACTATAAATAGAGTATAACCTTTTTTAAAATTGCAGCTCACTATATTGGGCTTCCCTGGTGAGTCAGTGGTAAAGAATCTGCCTGAAATGCAGGAGATGTGGGTTTGATCCCTGGGTCGGGAGGATCCCCTGGAGAAGAGATGGCAACCCCCTCCAGTATTCTTGCCTGGAGAATTCCATGGACAGAGGAGCCTGGAGGGCTACAGTCTATGGGGGTCACAAAGAGTCAGAGACGACCGAATGATTCACTCTCTCATATAGTACACCTATAGCTTATATAACATTATATATCAGCTATACTTCAATTTAAAAAAGAAATGTGTTGGCTTTTGTATTTGGTCGTTATGACACCCTGAAGTGTAGGTGTCCGGCCCTATTTCAGAGGTGAGCAAAGTGAGGTTTTTCTCATTAACCCAGACGCTCAGCTAATAAGAGCAGGAGGTTTACTCCAGGTAAACTCAGGTTTATTCCTGAGACACTCGATCCTCTTCTTCCAGGAGGCACACTTCATGCTGGAAGGCAGCATGATGCTGGCTCACAGGGGTGTGTACCCACACTTCACGGCCACTCAGAGCCAGTGTGGTTTTACAGCTTGGATGAGAAAAGGAGACACAGCTGTTTGAATCCAGTGCTGTCTGCGGCTGCCATACAGCCCTAGGAACAGCCTGGCTCACACCACACCAGACAGTGCTTTGTCTGGGGGAAAACTTTGGAGGCCTTTGGGACTGAAAAGGTGAAAGCTCCAACTCGGGTGAAATTCCTGATCCAGAGGGAGAGAAAGGAAAAAGAAGGAGACGGCCGCTTTGTCAAAGAAGACAAGAGCAGATTGGGTCTTTCCCGGGCAGCCCTGAGACAGAAGTTAACAAGCCCAGAAAAGGCAAGGGCAAAGGACAAGAGATACAGACCTTGGCAGGAAGTCGGTGAGAAATTTCCTGAAGATGCAGAGAGATGAGGGAGGTGTTTCCAACAGAAGCCCTTGCTCTTCTGTAAACCCCCTTCAGTATCCCCAAACTTAGCTAAAGTTTTGCTGATGAAAACTTAGGTTAATGCTTGGCAGAGAGGAGCAAACAAACTATGGGCACCTCCAGAAACTAGAAACTTTGCCAACAAAGGTCTGTATAGCCAAAGCTATGTTTTGTTTTGTTTTGTTTTTTTTCCCCAGTAGTCATGCACAGTTGTGAGAGTTGGACCATAAAGAAGGCTGAGCGCCAAAGAATTGATACTGTCAAACTGTGGTGCTGGAGAAGACTCTTGAGAGTCCCTTGGACTGCTAGGAGATCAAACCAGTCAATCCTAAAGGAAATCAACCCTGAATATTCATTGGAAAGACTGATGCTATAGCAATACTTTGGCTACCTGATATGAAGAGCTGACTCATTGGAAAAGACCCTGATGCTGGGAAAGATTGAAGGAAGGAGGAGAAGAGGGTGACAGAAGATGAGATAGTTGGATGGCATCGTCCACTCAATGGACATGAGTTTGAATAGACTCCGGGAGATAGTGAAGGACAGGGAAGCCTGGAGTGCAGCAGTCCATTGGGTCGCAAAGAACCAGACACAACTTAGTGACTAAACAATAAGAAACTAGAAAAGGAAAGGAAAGGGTTTGTCCTAGAGCCTCTAGAAGGAATGCAGCCCAGCTAAGACCTTGATTTTAGCCTCATAAGACCCATATTGTACTTTTGCCCTCCAGAACCATGAGGTAATAAATTTGTATTGTTTTGAACCCTCCAGTTTTCGGTAGCCTTTTACATCAGCAATGAGGAAAATTGCCCCCCACACCTGTGTCTATGCCCGCATCCAGGATACGAGTTTCTGAAGCCTGGACCAGCTTATTCAGTAGCTATATTTTGAGCACTTTCCCCATCTCTGAGCGCTCACCTGAGATGAATTAAACATCTCTCTGCCCTCAAGAAAAGCACATCTAAAATCTTTGTACTTTTAAAAATCCCAGCTCCAAACCTGGCAAAAAAGAGAGGAGTAGGAATTAGCTAGTGACTGCGGGCCCCATCACACAAGGAAAACACAATGACAGTGAAGCAACTTTGGCTAGCAAAATTAAAATAGGTGTTCTCAGGACTTCCCTCGGGGCACGGTGGGTAAGAGTTTGCCAATGCAGGGGACACGGGTTCCATCCCTGGTCCAGGAAGAATCCACACACCAAGGGGCAACTAAGCCCATGAGCCACAGCTACTGAGCCGATGCTCTAGAGCCCATGAGTTGCAACTTCGAGCTCTCCGGCTGCAACTACTGAAGTCCTTGTGCCCTAGAGCCTGTGCTCAGCAGCAAGAGAAGCCACTGCAGTGACAAGTCTGTGCTCCACAGAATAGCCCCCACTTGCCATGCTCAGCAATCAAGACCCAGCACAGCCAAAATAAATAAATAAATAAAATTTAAAATAAAATAGACGTTCTCCACTTTTTAAATGAATGGCAGTGAAGGTAAACATTTCTTTAAGCTTAAAGAAGAGGAACAAGAAGAAGGGGAGGCTCTGGAGCCTAGGGGTCATACGAAGGGAAGACTTGGTGAGAGGCCGGAGGGAGGGATAAGGTAAAGACAGTGAGGCCACGGCTCTGGGGGTTTCTAGGAGACTGCTCTGAGCCTACCTGCCTCTGTGATTCACAATCACTTATCCCTGCCTTTGCACCGCCAACTGAACAAATTAGCCACCTTCCCGGAGGTTAAAATGGCCTTTATCCTTAGACCTCAGCTTTCGCCTCTGAACAGAATAGTGAGGAACAAGGACCAGGAACTGTTCACATTACTGTTCCCGGGCTGCGGGTCAGTCCCAGGGCATTGCTGGTGGGCATCCTGCCAGGGGTGGGGAGGGGCCCTTTAATGTGCAGTCTCAAAGGTCACCTGTATCAGAATTGCCTGAGCAACCATTAAGATTCCCAACCCCTTCCCAGACCCCTTGATTCCAATGGTACCTAAGATTTGAGAATAGTGTGCCTTTTCTGTTTATTGGACAGAAAATTTTCAAAATAGCAACAATTTCAGCAGTTTTATGAAGTTAATCAGCATGAAGATTGGGACCTCAGTACCCCTGGGGTGGACCAATTACTTCTTATGTCTGATTATCCTCTTCGATTTTTGTAGAATACAGTACAGTATGGATAAAAGATATCTCCTAATTGCTCTCTATTAACAGTTACTATGAGTAGCAACAGGAAGCATTTTATGGCATCTCCAGCAGATATCAGTTTCCCTAAATAGACATTTATTATTCTACCTTTTAATTTACGTCACTAGCTGACTACTTCATAATACAATATCTGACTCTTAGGAGCCTGACGTTTGACAGATAGAGGATGCTTGACTTTGCCTGATAAATGTTTGAGAGTCAAAGTTATTAATAATAAAGTCACTCTTGGGACATGGTGTTTTCTTATCATCTAAATGGTCGATAACCTATATGTCAGCAATTTGGTAGTTTCATAACATGTTGGAGCAATGAAAACTAATCTTTCTGGCAAATTATTTTTGTGCTGTGCATTACTGGCATGGTCTAAGATGTAACAAAACACTGTAAATGATTAACTGTCGTGTAAAGATGAACACGGGCTTCCCTGGTGGCTCAGTGGTAAAGAATCCTCCTGCATTGCAGGAGATGCGCGTTCGATCCCTGAGTTGGGAGGATCCCCTGGAGAAGGAAACAACAGCCCACTCCAGTATTCTTGCCTGAGAAGTCCCATGGGTAGAGGATCCTGGCGGGCTACAGTCCATGGGATCGCAAATAGTCAGACATGACTTAGTGACTAAACGACAAAGAGGAATACACTGGATGATGCTGGATATTAGGTAGGTGTTTCAAACGCATTTTCATATTAAGGAAACCAGCTTGATCAGCTAGTTTTAGGCATCTCCCCCCGAGAAGGGCATCTAGAACACCAGCCCTGGGCTTAAGGTGGAAGATGCGAATTGCTCATGACCCAGTAAATGGGTAACTGCACATGGAAGACTCCTTAAAATGATATTGAAAAGGAAAGGTCAGCACGCAACCCTTAACTCTTCCTAGATCACAAATCCATGTCGTGTGGTGCTCAAATCTAGAATTGCTCTGTGTTTTAAAAATTACTATTTTGAATATGCTTCTTGGCAGACCAAGTATTGAATACACAAAGCAGATAAAACAGAGGGTATTCACAGTAGAGCACAAGGTCTGTAGGACAAGAGGGTTGGAAGAAGGCAGGACTCCGAGGGCAAAGAGAATGGGGTTCAAGCTCTGACTCAGCCACTTAGTTATTACGTTATGCCACTGGGCAGTTTTCTCCACTTTATTTCAGCTCCAAAACAGGCCAAGAAAACTTACCTCCTAGAATTGTTGTGGTGTTTGGGGACAGCGTGTTTAACATGCCAACCCCATGTTGGTCCTTGTGAAATCGAGGTGACAGGGGTCATCTTCATCACTGCCGTCATGCTTCCATCTGACTCCATAGATTTGTGCCTCATGTTCAGGGCTCTATTGATTACATAAAAGTATCCTGCGTCCTTACTTTTTGCCAGGAGGGGCATATGAAATGACTTATTCATCTTTAAAATGACCCACCATTTTTAAATTTCCCACCCACAGTTGCCTGGATCCTACTGACTTGTAAGTGATATATTGTTAGATTGTGGTTGAACTGAGCTGAATTGTAAGCTTTTGATTTTGACAGTGGGTGGAGAACATGGGCTTTTTTCACCCTTTAGCAGACCATAATTAAATGACTAGACCTGAAAAGAGTCAACAGAGACTATTATGTCCACCTGTTTACCTGTAATTAGGACACAAAGGCTCTGAAATATGCGTGCTCCAGGGTCAGAGCTCCAGGCACTGTGAAGTCTTGGGAACCTGTCTGGATTCCCTGTCTTTTTTAAAAAATCAAAGTTTGCTGGAGACACCTTTGGGGCCTTCTGGTACCAGGCTTGAACTTGATTTTTACAGCAAAGGGGGCAGCTAGCGGCTCTTTGTAATCAGAGTGCTCTGTGGTTTCCATAAAAGAGGACCAGTTCTTCTGACCATGGGAAGAACAAATATGAGGCAGTGGTTAAGCATGCAGGCTGCACACCACTTAGACCTGGGACTGAATCCAAGCACTCACTTACTATTAGTGATAACAGGCTACTTTACTTAACTTTCCCAAGCCTCAGTTTCCTTATCTGTAAAGTGGGCGTATGATAACATCGGTGCTTTTCTCATAAGCTTTGGGAGGATAAATGAGTTACTGCAGCACAGTGCACTGAGCCTAACAAAACTTCTTGCTATCATTGTTGTCTGGTCTCCCAGAGCCAGTTGGGTGCCCTCCTGGAAGTGACCTTGACTGCAGAACTTGAATTCATTGCTCTGCTTCCTGCACTTTGGGCCTCCATTCATAATAGCTGGTTAGATGAGAACATCAACCTCTAAAGCTCAGACTCTTCTGATACGTGGATGAAAGCTGTGAATTTTATACCTAGGAAGAAGCACACAGCCGTATGTTTTAAGTGTTCATGGGGCTTTAAAGCCCATAGGTCCATGGGACCAGGTTTTGGAATCCCTGGCTCAAAGGAAATTAATCAGAAAGGAATTATGGAGCGCTTCAATGAACCACATGAGCTTTCCAGGTGGCACAATGGTAAAGAATCTGCCTGCCAGTGTAGGAAACGCAGGAGATGCCGGTTCAACCCCTGGGTCAGGAAGATCCCCTGGAGGAGGGAATGGCAACCCACTCCTGTATTCTTGCCTGGAGAATCCCATGGACAGGGGAGCCTGGTGGGCTCCAGTCCAAGGGGTCACTAAGAATCTGACACAACTGAGTAAGCCCTCAAGTGCATACCAGTGCACAATGCTTGCCGTTTGGCGGGATGCAAAATGACATGGGCAGTTAGTACTTTTCGCCGATCTTTGACTCTTTCAAAGTTGACTCATTCTGTGGATCCATTCAAAAAAGACTCATAGAAACACTTCTACTGGTTGATGGCAGAGTTTCTGCCCAGAACAGCAGTTTGAGAACCAGGAATCATCATTTATTCCACAAATATTTATTGGATGTACTCTGTGTGAGGTGCTGTACAGCGAACAAAGAACACAGGAGCCCTGCCTTCCTGGGGCTTCCAGACAAGAGGAAGAACCTTAAATAAGCAAAGAGATGGGTAAAGAGGGACTGAAATGACATTCAGTCCCTTTATCTACTCCTATTCAGTTTTAAATATTTATTTATTTATATTTATTTTTGGCTGCTCTGGGTCTTTGTGGCTGTTGCTGGCCAAAATCTTGGCCTTCTCTGCCCACCAAAGCTGAATGAAAAATATGGAGACAGAGTTTGGAGGAAATAGAAAGGTGGCTTTTATCTCAGCTAGTGGAGAGGGGAAAACGGTAGGCTCACGGCCCAAAACAACTGTGTCCCCCCAGCCCCTGTGAGGAGTCCAGGGCTTATACGGCAAGGACTCGGAGTCAGGAGTCAGTGATGATGAGCAAAGGTGATAAGATCCTGATTTCTTCCTCTTGGATTGTTTCAAAGACAGTCATAAACTGGTGACAGCAGCCCACTAACTGAGTCTGGCGTTTCGGGGGCTCTGCGTCCTCCTTTCTGATAGGTAACTACAAGGCGAAGGGTGTTGTAGGGTAAACATCAGCTGCTGCTGCTAAGTTGCTTCTGTCGTGTCCGACCCTGTGCGATCCCATGGACAGGAGCCCACCAGGCTCCTCTGTCCACGGGATTCTCTAGGCAAGAGTACTGAAGTGGGTTGCCATATCCTTCTCCAAAACACCAGCTAGGGGATGTATTTAGCATAGAGTCAAAGGAAATTAGCTTCGAAGTATAGCTCCTGCAGAGTTAGGGGGGCAGAAAAGCAAACTTAGTTACAGACATTTAGAGTTAGGAGCAATTAAAATTTTTAAAAAACGAGGAATGTTCAGGCCTGCTCACTCTTCTCTTTATATTCTTTGTTCTCAGGAAAGGGAAAGAGAAAAATTCATTCCTCTTTTTTCCTTTTCTTTGCAACACTATGACATTATTTCTTTTGAGCTTCCTGGTCATTTTGCACTAGAAAAAAAATTTAAGAGCTGTTTTTATTATGACTATATCTTATGTATGTACAGTATAGTCAAACAAGGCCAAAGTTTATACAGTAAGAGGAGAAATTCCCCTCATAGATTTACATGATCACTTTCAGAGCAAAGTAGTCTCCATATCTTTCTGCTTAGTGAGTCAGGCCTTTAGAGATGTCAGATGCATTTGCTGATATGACTGGTGGCTGGGAGATAATCTTGGCAGAGCAGAAAGCATTATAAAATAGTCTGAATCTCACAGTGAGAGCATGGGTTCTTGTCTGTTCTCCTGCACTCTTGTTAAGTCGAGTCATCTCTGGTGCTAGGTTTTAACATTCCCTAGCCTTGAATCTTTGTTTTAACAATGATAGAGCCAAAATCAAGTTCTGACCCATGTTAACCCAATCTATTTTTTAAAAAATATCCAGTTTAGCTCACAGTTTAGCTCAGGAAAGGAGAGAGAAACTTACAAGAAATTTGACAATGGCAAGATGGCATATATGAAATGTCAGGCAAAAGTATTCTCGGGTTCCATCAAAGGTGGCAGCTTGAGGTGAGTCTTGGGAGGCAAATGAGTTTGCAGAAGGCAAGCTGGCTCTTGTAATCAAATGAGAAGAGCTGAAGAAGGGTAAGCTCTGTTACTAGGACATGGTTGATCAGGAGGAGAAAGTGTGTGTGGAGGCAGGTAGATTGGGTAGGGGTTGTGGACGGCCTGGAATGTCAAACTTGGAAGTCTGTTCTGTAGACAATGGGCATGGAAGGTTCTCAATGTGTCTGGTGGTAGCTAGGAAGAGATTGAAAGCTAGAGAATTGATTCAAACCCCAAAGAAGATAAAGCAAAGAGGTCAGTACTAGAGGTTCTGGATCCAGGAGAAATGGCTGTAGAGATGAAGCCAAGCCTCTTTCTACAACACACCTTGTTGTCCTTGTTCAGGGGCACACATGAGACCTGCCATCTCTTACCACATACCTCCACCCACTCTAGGCTTCCCTGGCAGTTCTCCCAGGGTGCCAGTCCTTTCTTTTATCTTCATGGCCTTGCACATGCTAATCCTTTTGTCTGGAAAGCCCTTCCCACCCACCCTCCCCACCCACCATCCCCTCCTCTGCTTCCTTACTACTTACATTTTTTTTTTTCGTGACTTGGCTGAGGTTTTACCTTGGTGACTAATGCTCTTTCTGTGTTCCAGTCCCTCCAGCAAGAGGTCTCTTGGTGCCAGCGGAGTCTCCTTGGTTACCTTATCACACTGTATTGTTATTATCTGCTTTATAATTCTCCCCATTGTATCAGAAGCTCCTTAAGGGCAGGGACCTTGTATTGTTCATTTTCAAGCCCAACACTTGGCCCAGGAGCTGACATGGAGCTGGCACTCTATTAATTCTTATTGAATGGATCATGCAAGTTAACTACTCAATTTTGTTTTCCTTCCAGGAACTGACTTAAATGAAAGCAAAATGTTTTTCTCTCCTGGTAGCTCAGACAGTAAAGAATCTCCCGCAATGCAGGAGACCTGGGTTCAATCCCTGGGTAGGGAAGATCCCCTAGAGGAGGGCACGGCAACCCACTTCAGTATTCTGGCCGGGAGAATCCCATGGACAGAGCAACCTGAAAGGCAACAGTCCAAACAAAATGTTATAAAGGAAAACTTCAAGGATGTCAGGGTAATGAGACTCTGGAACTATGGATCTCAAATGGAACCTCAGTGGGCTATGAACTCTTGGATAAGAGTCAGATAAACATTTAAAATGGTTTTTTTTTTGAATACTAAAAGATCTATTTTGTTAGGGGTATTGATCATAGGCTCAGTGAACTAAGCAGGGCATTTGACCCAAGGTAGCTCTTTCCCAGAAGACTTCCAGGGCTTAGCCTGAAACTGGATCAGCGGCAGATGTGGGCATGAGTATATAAGAGAATACAGTCCGAGCAACAAACATTCTGATCAAACAGAGATATGGTGGTGATGACCAGCCGAGTGAATATCACGTTAACTGTGAAGGCTTTCCTAGCATTCTGTTGTAATCTTTAGTGTTGTTTGAGTCTTTTTATTCTTCAAATTGCTGCCAAAAGTCTACATGGGAATCACTGCCCTAGAAAGAGTTTCTGAATGATGACCAGGCCATTGGTCAATAAGTAGCAGGTCTTACAACAGATACCAACAGGCGATATTAATGGACTTCTTGTTCTTTCAGTTTGATGCCATTTTTTCAAAGCAATGAAAGGTTTAAATCAAGGACTGCCTTGTTCTTTTTTTTTTTGAAATCGTTACCCTTTGACAAGTTTTATAACTGTGTCTTGTATTAGGTTAATAATTAAATTGTTGTTTTTCAATAGACATCATTTTTCAGTCATGCTCTTAACTAATTATTTTCAGATTGATAAGATAAAGGACATTGAAAGTCATAGCATGAAAACTTCTGCCTTTTATGATTTACCTGAAATTGCATTAATGGTTGGCTTTTAATCAGGGTTTACTAACTAATAGCTTCCCCTTGACACCCCTCTCTTTTTTTTAAACCACTCTTCTATATTCTTTTATTTTATTTATTTTATTTTATTATTTTTTTTTACTTTACAATATTGTATTTGTTTTGCCATACATCAACATGAATATTATGCCTGCTTGATCTGTGTCTGAGAAAACCTGCTAAGATCCCTCAGCACAATCGTGTTTTTATTACTTTCACCTTCCAATTGTATCCGTTTTTACTTAACGCGTTTCCAGATTATTTTGGTCAGTTCAGTTCAGTTCAGTCACTCAGTCATGTCCGACTCTTTGTGACCCCATGAATCGCAGCACGCCAGGCCTCCCTGTCCATCATCAACTCCTAGAGTTCACTCAGACTCACGTCCATCGAGTCAGTGATGCCATCCAGCCATCTCATCCTCTGTCATCCCCTTCTCCTCCTGCCCCCAATCCCTCCCAGCATCAGAGTCTTTTCCAATGAGTCAACTCTTTGCATGAGGTGGCCGAAGTACTGGAGTTTCAGCTTCAGCATCATTCCTTCCAAAGAAATCCCAGGGCTGATCTCCTTCAGAATGGACTGGTTAGATCTCCTTGCAGTCCAAGGGACTCTCAAGAGTCTTCTCCATCGAAAAGCATCAATTCTCCGGCGCTCAGCCTTCTTCACAGTCCAACTCTCACATCCATACATGACCACTGGAAAAACCATAGCCTTGACTAGATGGACCTTTTTTGGTGGAATGTTTCTTTTATTACTATGTAGCATTCTACCTTATCTATATTGATTTTACTATAAGTTATATCATGCTGCTGCTGCTGCTAAGTCGCTTCAGTCCTGTCTGACTCTGTGCAACCCTATGGACTGTAGCCCATCAGGCTCCTCTGTCCTTGGAATTCTCTATGCAAGAGTACTGGAGTGGGTTGCCAGGCACTCCTCCAGGGGATCCTCCCAATCCAGAGATCAAAGCCCTGATCTCCTGCATTGCAGGCAGATTCTTTACCACTGAGCCACCAGGAAAGCCCAAGTTAATATCATATTCTATTACAAATTAATACCACCATGCAAACTATGGTTTTAGTACTTCTACAGTGTATCTTTTCTCAGTATTTCTATGTCAGTTTGTTTTAGAAACAGTTTTACATGACTTTTATAGACAGGATATAGCTTCATTAAAAAAAAAGAATGGATAGTCTGTTTCTATTGAAGAGTGAACATAACCTATTTACATTTCTTGTTATTTCTCATATATTTAAACTTATTTTAAGCATTTTCTTTTACGACTGGTGCTTTCCATCCTTCTTGTTTGCATTTTTTTTCCAGTCCTGCCTTCAATTAGATTGATGAAATATTTTCATATTGCCTTTTCCTCTTTTGCTGATGTAGAAGCTATAAATTCTGCATATTTTATTTTATTTTTGCCTTTAAATTTCTAAGCTTAATACATAATTCTAACTCTTTTTAGAAAAATATAAAGGTATATAGTTCCTACCACCTACCATCTTAATGTAACAGCTATTGGCATTTTGACACCTTCTGTTCAGGGTATATCTATTTACTATGTTTTATAATGTGTCTTCAGGCAGTGGTGTTGTCATAGCTCACTACAGCTACATGCAGGTTTACAAATACTTTATTGTGGATGTCTGTTGTCTTGAGTGTTTGCCTTCAATTCTTTTGATGATAGTTTTCCTTTTGGTTCTGGAAACTGCTTCATCCACTGGGACAGGAGTTCCCATGTTCTTAGAGACCAAAACAACTGGCCTTTGCTGATTGGCTCAGTGTGAGCACTGGGACTTAAATTCAGCCAGTCAGAGTCCTTCCTCGATTTTTTTTTTTTTTTAATTGGAACTGAAAAAAAAAAATAAAAAGGCTCATCCTTTCTTGTCCCTCACACTGTGATGGGTCAGCTATGACACAAGGACTATCAGCATGCTCCCTACAGTCCAGGAGTGGCCCACTTAGAACTAGGAAAGGAACCATGAAATCTGCTAGATGGCAGAAGGTAAATTCATATCACAAGTGGACCTGAGAAAAACCACCATCTATAATACTCAAAATGAATTTTTAAAAAATCCCGGATGACAGTTTTCATTTAATATCCAGCTTCTACCTGAATCTTTTTTTGTTCTTGGCCTATGTTTGTGCCTGCACACCTATGGGCATGTGCTAATTTAGGGCAAGGGTGCCTCTCAGCCAGCCTGAACTTGGACCATCCTGTTTCTGCAGGAAGTCGGAGGGAACCTCACCCTTGCAGTACTGGGACAAAGAGACACTTCCTTATTTGGGGCAGGGTTTAGCAACTTTTATTCTCATATCCTTCGTGTTTTATTTCCCATGAAAAAGGATAGCTAAGAGTAGTGGAGCCTCATGTTTTAAAGGTTTTTCAAACCAAAAAAGTTTTTTTCTCCTTTAAAACTTTGAACTTTTTATTTTGTGTTGGTATATAGCTGATTAGGGCTTCCCTGGTAGCTCAGTGGGTAAAGAATCCTTCTGCAATGCAGGAGACCCTAGTTTGATTTCAGGGTTGGGAAGATCCCCTGGAGAAGGGATAGGCTACCCACTCCAGTGTTCTTGGGCTTCCCTGGTGGCTCAGCTGGTAAAGAATCCCCCCACCATGCAGGAGACCTGGATTTGATCCCTGGGTTGGAAAGGTTCCCTGGAGAAGAAAATGGCAACCCACTCCAGTATTCTTGCCTGGAGAATCCCATGGACAGAGGAGTCTGGTGAACTACAGTCCATGGGGTCGCAAAGAGATGGACATGACTGAGTGACTAAGCACAGCGCAGCACCTAACTGATTCACAATGTTGTGGTAGTTTCAGGTTAACAGTGAAGGGATACATGAACTCCCCTCCCATCTAACCTGCACATAACATTGAGTAAAGTTCCATTTGCTATACAATAGATCCTTGCTGGTTATCCATTTTGAATATAGCAGTGTGTACATGACCTTCCCAAATTCCCTAACTGTCCCTCCCCCTCAACACTCCCTCTTCCCCGAAACCATTAGACTTTCGTTTTCTAAGTCTGTGAGTTTCTGTTTTGTAAGTAAGTTCATTTGTATCATTTCTTTTTAGATTTCACACATAAGGGATGCCATATGATATTAAAGTAATATTCTAACCTGAAGACTTTGGGACAGATATGTTGACTTCTTGTGAGTCCTTTCTTGTCCAAAGATTCCTGGATATTACACACACATGTTCTGTGATGAACCTGGTGTGGTTGGCAAAGCCCCAGCCCAGTGCCCTGACAAAGGCCCCCTAAATGCACCCCCTGAAACTTTGAGTGTTAGTTCCCAAGCTCTTGATGACCACTGGTGGCAACCCCCTGGACACAGCTGGAGGCGAAGAAAACCAGAGTGGGATTGATAAGGAAAGCTGTGAAAGACACGTGGGGAGGGCTGCCTGTTTCAGGCCCAGGCCAGCAGGACAGTAATCAAGATGGAGACAGGCAGGTACCAGTGGAGGGTGGCCTCAGGCTGGCTCTTTGGCAGGCCCACACTTGAATATGAGATGGGGCTACCCAGATGTGGAGTAAGCTGATGACAGGTTGAGTACCGAGACCCCTAAATCAAGCCAAGGGCAGGCTAGGAGGTCAGCTGCTTTGGCTCCAGAAGAGCAGATTAAAAAAGAAAGGGAGGCTGACCAGGAAAAGGCTGGAAAAGACTGAGGCCTCACCATGTGGAAGGATCATCCCTCGGGCACTGGCAGCTTGGGTGTGGGACTAAGGTGAGAGAAGGGAGTTGGGCAATCGGTGTTGGCAGCGGGAACAGGAAGCTGCCCCCCACTCCTGTGCAGCGTTTGCCATGGCCCCTGCCACACAAAGAGCACTCAGATAACCTGCCTCTTGTCCTGGGGCTTCCGGGGTGCGGTGGATTCTCACCGATAGGGCTGGCTCCGCCTTTCCGGAGCACACTCACCTGAGTGACCTGGGGAATAGTTTGGAAGCTGCTGGAGAGGCCTCCCTTTCCCTACAGTGGCCTCATGTGACCTGCCCTTCCTGGCACACGCGTTCCCCCAGCTGAACGGTCTCGATGACAAGCATCTCTGTCTGGCCTGCAGCAGCTGAGAGGCCTTCGCAGAGGCAGGGTGACCCGTGTGAGGCAGGAGAGCTTGGAGCCATTTCTTTGAATTTGGGTGTGTGGCTTGACTTCCTTGGAGCTCAGTTTTCTCATCTGTAAAATGGGGGCAGGAGAAGGTTTGGAGGTGGATGTTCGCTGAGGTCATTCCTAGTTCTGGGATCCTGAGACTCACAGGGGACCCGGAATGGCAGAAGGGCAGTTTCCACGCAGGGAAGCCAAGAGGTCTTGAAAACTTGAGTGAAGGAGCCACGCCTTCCTATGGGTTTAATACTGGGTCTTCCTGCTCTTCTGTGACAAGAACAAGAAATTTGCCTCTTAAATTTCTGTTTTTTGGCCAAAATGGAAAGAATGGTTTAACTAATCTAGAAAAGTAAAGTCAACTAAACCTTTGAGCAACCTGGCGCTTCAGAAGCCTGCTCCTGCTGCTGCTCAGTCGCTTCAGTCCTGTCCAACACTGTGCGACCCCATGGGCTGTAGCCCGCCAGGCTCCTCTGTCCATGGGACTTTCCAGGCAAGAATACTGGAGTGGGTTGCCATGCCCTCCTCCAGGGGATCTTCCCGACCCAGGGATTGAACTCAGGTCTCTCACATTGCAGGTGGGTTTTTTTTTTTTTTTTTTTTTACCATCTGAGCCACCAGGGAAGCCCAAGAATACTGGAATAGGTAGCCTATCCTTTCTCCAGGAGATCTTCCTGACCCAGGAATCAAACTGGGGTCTTCTGCATTGCAACTGGATTCTTTAGCAACTGAGCTACATTTATCCCCAAATCACTAACAAACAATTTTTCAGTGTAATAATAGTGGGGTCCTGATTGAAAGTGTTGAAAGTGTTAGTGGCTCAGTTGTGTACGACTCCCTGTGACCCCATGGACTGTAGCCTGCAAGGTTCTTCTGTCCATGGAACCTTTGTCCAGGCAAGACTACTGGAATGGGTAGCCATTCCTTTCTCCAGGGGATCTTCTGGATCCAGGGGTTGAACCCAGGTCTCCTGTATTTCAGGCAGATTCTTTACCGGCTGAGCCACCAGGGAAGCTGATGGATTCCTTTAAATGGCCACTTTCCCTAGTTTCCATACAGATAGGGTTCTATTCACACAGTGTGACTCATGAAGTTTAAAGGACACTTCTACTGTATGAAGAAAATATAATTAAAATCCTTTCTGGAACCTTTTCGAGACTCATATATTCTTTAGGGGAATGGGTCAGAATCTGAGTTAAGATAGGAAGCCATTCATTTTATTATTTTGTAACATTTAAAAATCATACTTGTCCTTTAGAAAGTTGTTGTATAGTTGATACATTGAATAAACATACTCTATGGTGTAATCTTGGCTCAAATGTTAAAGAATCTGCCTGCAATGCAGGAGACCCTGGTTTGATCCCTGAGTCGGGAAGATCTCCTGGAGAAGAGGATGGCAACCCGCTCCAGTATTCTTGCCTGGAGAATTCCATGGACACAAGAGCCTGGTGGGCTACAGTCCATGGAGTCGGACATGACTGAGTGACTAACACGCACGTGGTGCAATCAAAACATTTCCCAGGTGGCTCAGTGGTAATGAATCTGCCTGTCAATGCAAGAGTTAGAGACACAGGTTCGATTCCTGGGTTGGGAAAGTCCCCTGGAGGAGGAAATGGCAACCCACTCCAGTATTCTTGCCTGGGAAATCCCATGGACAGAGGAGCCTGGTGGGCTCTAGTCCATGGGGTCACAAAGAGTTGGACACAACTGAGCACCAAGCAATTGATACATTGAATAAACATAGTCTATGGTATGGTCAAAACACAAATTTATTTTTTGTCTTTGTCCCTTAAAATTTTTGTCAGGGTATTGTCTCCTGTTCCAGAAAGAAAACTTAGGCTGGTGCTCTGTAGAAGTGCTGGAGAGTGCTATGGCTGCTTTAAATCACAAACCAAGATTTTGGGGCTGCCAGACTGGGGGCCAGAGAAGATGTGGGCACTAAGCCTGGGGCTTGGACACTCGAGTTGCCCACCACTGAGTAAGCCAGGAGGCCTGGGCAGGATGCAGGTCACGCAAGGCTTGTTTCTACAGTTATAGTGATGTCTGGTTGAGGAGGATCAGAATTAACATAGTATCCGTCAACCACAGGGCAGGGATAAGAGGTGGGATGGGGTGGGGGGAACCTGAGACCACCTAGGAAGAGCCTGGGACCTTGGTACCATCTCAGGAAGCAGGGGGATGCCTGGGGAATGTTGTGAGTTTGTCAATGAGACTACTTCAAATTGATGCACAAGTGTAATTCATGACTCAAATTATAGTTTATTTCAATTCACTCTGGCCAATGGGTGTTGGCCTTCTCATCAACATTGATGAACAGGGGACTTCCCTGGTGGTCCGGTGGTTCAGACTCCGAGCTTCCGCTGCTGGGACCTGGGTTCCATCCCTGACTGGGGACCCAGGATCCCACAAGCTACAGAGCATGGCAAAAAAAAAAAAAGTAGTGAGTGGGAGATTTGTGATAGAATTTGATTGGGTTAAGAAATATTAACATGGTGTTTATTCCATCTGAATATTGTAGAGCAATTATCACCATGGCTTGTGATAAAGCCACAAACATATTCTTCTTAAAAAAAACATTAAAATGAAAGAGTTTGGGGCTTCCCAAGTGACTCAGGGGTAAAGAATCTGTCTGCAATGTAGGAGACCTGGGTTCAATCCCTGGGTGGGGAAGATCCCCTGGAGGAGGAAATGTCAGCCCACTCCAACATTCTTGCCTGGAAAATCCCATGGAGAGAGGGGCCTCCCAGGCTATAGTCCATGGAGCAGCAAAGACCCAACTGAGTGACTGAGCTTGCACAAAGGAAAAGAGTTTATCTTCACATATTTTTCCCTTTCTAATAAAATGAAACATTTTGCTGTTTTTTTTAATTGGAGTATTTCTTTCATTATGAAATTATAAATGACCAGAAAATTAAATTTTTATCACTCGTTGCAGCAATTTGTCAATGAGACTATTTTAAATTGATGCACAGTGATAATTCATGACTCAAATTATAGTTTATTTCAATTCACTCTGGCTGCTGTTCTGTCAATACATTAGAGTTTTCTAAAGTAGTTTGTGATCAGACACTTACAGGATCTGGAAACATACCTCCCAGAAATGTCAAGGATTTTGACAGCATCTATGAGGTCCAGCTTAAGCCCTAAACTGCTCTAAGCCTCAGCTGATCCCTTGAATCCATGGAAGATGGCTTCAGAGAGCCACCTGGTACATTCACCCCCCAAACAGCACGGGTGACCTGTGAACTGCTGATGACTTCATTTTTGCCTTTTAAATAAAATGTATGTATGCCAATAATAACTCAAAACACCCAGTGATTTTCTAGCTATGAAAAAGTGAATACATAATGTAGATGAAGATTTGAACTTATACATGCCTAGGCACTGCCAGGTACCATCTCCCAAATCTTTCACTGTTATAGATCTGACTCTTATCTGTTCCCCAGATTCACGCTTTTAAAGGTCTTCGATTTCATCCAAGTCTTTTTAAATTTTTTTTCTTTTTGGCCACATTGTGTGGCCTGTGGGAGCCTAGTTCCCCAACCAGGGATTGAACCCGCACCCTCAGCAGTGAAGGCGTGGAGTCCTAATGACTTGACCACCAGGGAATTCCCTGTCTTTTTTCTTAAAGTCAAAATCTTCCATGGTCTTTAAGGTCTCAAAGGAACTGAAAGGTTTCCACCTGTTACTTTCTGACGAGCCAGTGATTTTTCCGTCCCCCTGGACTGTATGTTTCTTGAGGCAGGGGTTATTCTATTCCTCCTGGTAGATTTCCAGACCCCTGCACAGTATGGCAGGTGTGGCCGTGCTTGATAAACAGGATGCTCCATACGTGCTGATCCACACAGTCATTTCTCATTTCTTCATAAAAGAGGTCCCCCTTCACTGTCCTCCTCAAAACCCTGCCAGGACTCCATGTCCTCCTCAAAACCCTGCCAGGACTCCATTAAATGTAGGCTTCTCCATAAGCTGTTTGAAGCCGTTGCCTTGCAGCCCAAACCACCTTTCTTTTGATTTCTTTATTCATTTGTTCATTTATCTATTTTTGGTGGTGCTGGGCCTTTGTCGCTGCGTGGGCTTTTCTCTAGTTCATGGCGAGCAGAGGCTACTCTCGTTGCAGGGTGTGAACTTCACATTGCACTGATTTCTGCTGTTGCAGAGCGCAGGCTCTAGGGCATGTGGGCTTCAATAGTTACAGTTTCTGGGCTCGAGAGCACAGGCTCAATAGTTGTGGTGCATGGGCTTAGTTGCTCCATGGCATGTGGGATCTTCCCGGACCAGGGATGGAACTCATGTTCCCTGTATTGGCAGGCAGATTCTTTACCACCGAACCACCAGGGAAGCCCCCAAACCACCTTTCTCCTGTTCCCAAATAAACCTGTTGCTGCAATGTGAATTTCCTTCCGTATTTGCAGCCAGGAGGCCCTGCTCAGAGCCGTCCTTTCTCGGTTCCCACACTTTGGTGTGGATCAGAATCCACACCATCAGAATCCGGAAAGTTTAAGCAAAAGATCTCCAGGTCCAACGCCAAACTTGATGTATCAGAATCTTGGGGGTGTGGGACCCAGGCATCTGTATTTTAAACCCTGATGGTTCTGCCCCCAACCGCATCCACCGACTCCAGTATTCTTGCCTGGGAAATCTCATGGACAGAAGAGTTGGTGGTCTATAGTCCATGAGGTCACAAGAGTCAGACACCACTTAGCAATTAACCACAACTGCACCCCCATCCTCACCCCCACCCCCAGCACAGCTCTCTGGCCTCTGATTTTAGAGCCAGTCCAAAGCAACCTCATTAGTTTACCACTGCATGTAGCCCTGTTGAAAAACAAAAGGGAAATTTGTGGAGCTCCTGTCCTGTGTAAGTTTCTATGGTTCAGTGAGGAGCTTCCAGTAGATCCTGGAGGAAGCATCCCCATCCGCAGGGAGGGACCTCTTCACCTCTGGGCCACAAAGCAACAGAGACAAAGTGATTTCTGGTTCAACCAGGAAGCCAACTTAAAAAAATCTGGCTTTCTTACCTCCTCTTATCTTGAAACAATCTTTATAGTTTACTACTGGAAAGACAGGGGTTATCAAAGAGTTGCCAGATTCTAAGATCCACTAGAAACCTATAAGGAGGCAACGGATGGAGCAGAAAAGAGCTTTGACTAGTGAGGGGTTTGGGAGAGGCATTGAGTAGGCGATGTCTGAACTCTCCTTTTGTATTGGGAAGAAATACCAGGGAACAATCTTTTCTAATCGAATTATTTTGTTGACTCACACATTTTGGGTTCCATTTGTAACATTTTCGAAATTAGAAATCGTTTCAGTTGAGATACTTTTACTGTGCTGTTTCTTCCTTCTTCCTCTTTCAATTTGGCTATTAATCCAGTGGCAAGACTTCAGTATAATCCACGCCATATGATCATCATTAGTTCAGTTCAGTTGCTCAGCTGTGTCCGACTCTTTGTGACCCCACAGACTGCATCATGCCAGGCTTCCCTGTCCATCAACAACTCCCAGAGCTTGCTCAAATCTTGTGCATCGGTGATGCCATCCAACCATCTCATCCTCTGTCGTCCCCTTCTCCTCCCACCTTCAATCTTTCCCAGTATCAGGGTCTTCTCCGATGAGTCTGCTCTTCACATCAGGTGGCCAAAGTATTGGAGTTTCAGCTTCAGCATCAGTCCTTCCAATGAATATTCAGGACTGATTTCCTTTAGGATGGACTGGTTTGAGCTCCTTGCTGTCCAAGAGACTCTCAAGAGTCTTCTCCAACACCACAGTTCAAAAGCATCAGCTTTCTTTATAGTCCAACTCTCACATCCATACATGACTGCTGGAAAAAGCATAGCCTTGACTAAGTGGACCTTTGTCAGCAAAGTAATGTCTCTTCTTTTTAATATTCTTTATAGAAAGTCAGCATTTCACTGGACCACCAGGTAAGTCTCCAACCATCATCATGGCATTCTGTATATTTTACATGGGGGACCCAGCCCTCCTCTTTTGTTGAGCGTGGAGCACTTTTCCCATCTCTCTGCTTTCAAGGAGAGAAGAGAGAAAAGTTCTACAGGAGAATTTCTTTCTTTTTTTTTTTTTTTAGCTTTTTATTTTGTACTGGGATACAGCCAGTTAACAAACAATGCTGTGATAATTTCAGGTGAACAGCAAAGAGATTCAGCCATTCAGTACCTCTGGTGTTGACTTAAATAATTTTTATTCTATTATTATTTAAATGTATACAAAGAAGAAATGCGATATTCAAATGTGCTTATAGAACTCAATCCACTAAAGACAGATGTATACTCAGAATACTAACTGAACTACCCACCTGAGAACACTCAACTGAACGATATTAATCCAATCTAGTGAATAATGTGGTTTTGTTGAAACAAAATTGCTCCCACTGAGTTTCAAAAACACTTGACCTTTTTTTCTGGTCCTACATTTAATGTTTCTGTAGTTGATTTTTTTAATACTAAACTTTATATTTTGGATTGGAGTATAGCTGATTAACAATGTGATATTTCAGTTGACCAGCAAAGGGACTCAGCCACAGATATACATATATCCATTCTCCCCCAAACTTCTCTCCTATCCAGGCTGCCACATCGAGCAGAGTTTCATGTGCTGTACAGTAGGTTCTTGTTGGTTATACATTTTAAATATAGCAGTGTGTACATGTCCACCCCAAACTTCTTAATATGCCTTTCTCCCACCCTTCCCCGTTTGGTAACCATAAGTTCATTCTCTGAGTCTGAGTCTGTCTCTGTTCTGTAAATAAATTCATTTGTATCATTTCCTTTTAGATTCCACATATAAGGGATATAATATGATATTTCTACTCCTCTGACTTCCTTCACTCAGTATGACACTCTCCATGTTACTGAAAATGGCATGATTTCATTCTTTTTAATGGCTGAGTAATGTTCCATCATATATATCTACATGAGAATTCTTGAGAAAATAACAATTTAAGAAGAAAACCCACCTCCAACGGGGTTTTTCATCCCAGGAAAGGCACCAAATGTTGCTAGCAGTGAGGAGGAGGAGGAAGATGAGAAATGGATGGGGGTCCGGATGTGGGGTTTCTTACCTGGGACTGAGATTCTCGTGTGTCTGTTTGCACAGAAAAGTGAAAACCTGTTGGGAGTTTTGGGTCTCAGTTTTCTTCATCTGTGAAGTGGGCTGAATCTCACCTGAAGAGTGTATATGAAGCCTTGTTGTCAAGCTCGGGGTGCTGGGAGCATGACAGCTTTTGCAACTTGTCCTCAAGTCCTAGAAAATAGGACAGGATGGAAGATTTTACTAGCATTAAAGTCAAAATTCCTGATGGCCATGAACTGACATGCAGGAGCTGTCTATCTCTGGGCTTCATGGGCCACCATAGGATTCTAAGTGTAACCTCTGCTCTGCTGGAGCTGAGATGGGTTGGAGGAGGCAGTACAGAAGAGCCAATTTCCTCACCCTCCTCTTCATCACACTCCGGGCACCATCCTTCACCTGGGTAATCTGTCCATGAGACCACTTGGGAGACATTTTTTCAAGGCCTTGGAAACAAGAGAACTAATGTCTCTAAGAGAAGCAGGTGAGTTCAGTTTTACACTGATCTTGTTTCCTTCTTTGCTTTGCCTGCTAGGAAGTTTGGAGTCACAATTCTAACTAAGTTCCTTTAGTGGAGCCCCTTATGGTATTTCTCAATTTTGGGTTGAAATTTTACTCCAGCTTTGTTTTCCTAGCCTACCATTACTTTTTATGGTCTTGTTAAACATTTCTTTCGTTGCTGTTGCACCATATGTGATTTTGAAAATTGCATCACACTGTTTAGGAGCAAGGCAGGTGCAAACAAATTAGGAGAGAAATATCACATCCTGTCTGGGAATCTCAGGCAAGAACAGTATCATCAGGAAGCTTGTAGGGTCTGGGTCAGGCAGTTGTGTCCTGAGCTCTCCCCACTCTACTCACTTATTAACTATGATCGTGGGAGTAACTACTTCACCTCTGTGAGCCTCAGTTTTCCTCATCTGTGATGTGGGCTGAGTCTCACCTGAAGAGTGTATATGATGCTTGGTTGTCAAGTTCAGGGTGCTGAGAGCACAGCAGTTTTTGCAGTTTGTCCTCAAGTGCTGTTTGAGATCTTGCTGGGTGTGCAGTGCTGGGAAATGGAAGTTGTGCTTCCTGATTTCAAAAGGGGAGCCTAAGTAGTGATGCACGGAATAATTAGGGCTCAGTTCAATATGACATGTGAGCCAGAGGAAGGTGGAGAGGGAGGGGGGCTGACCCCATGGGTGTGGAGAAAAAGGTTTCATGGAGGAAGCAAGAGGGATTAATCCATTTTTCTGAGAATGTGTGATGCAATGACAGAGAAAGGAAAGAATTCTGAGCAGCCTTTTCTGGGTGAAGAGAACCGGGTAAAGCCTGCCCTGTGCCCTGGTGTTTTCTGCAAGAGGAAAGGGTTTGGCGCTGGGTCCTCCCAGTCTGGAGCCCCTCCGTGGAGCCCAGACCTCCAATGCCTTGATGTAGGACACACAGTTCTCCCCCAGCCTTGGATAAAGGCAGGCTGGCTCCCTTGACCTGAGCCAGCTCCCTACCGGACAGGGTTTCCCATTGCTCAATTCTCAACCTGATCAAATGTTCATTCAGTTAAATAGAGCCAAATGGGTGGTCTCTGGGGGATACTGCCCACGTGTGTGTGCAGTGCAGTGGGCTTTCCAGGTGGCTCAGTGGTAAAGAATCCACCTGCCAAGGCAGGAGACACAGGTTCAATCCCTGGGTTGGGAAGAGGCCCTGGAGGAGGACAAGGCAACCTACTCCAGTATTCTTGCCTGAATAATTCCATGGACAGAGGAGCCTGGTGAACTACAATCTATGGGGTTGCAAAGAGTCAGACACGACCGAGCACACACACACATACACACACATGTGCACTGGCTCTCTGGGTCTTGTGTTGTAACAAGGAAGAAGGAAATATGGACAAAACATTTCCCATTCAAGGAACTAGCTGAGAGTCGGTGATACCTTTGTGGAGCCATCAATCACGTTTCCTTCTTCACTGGCCATGCATAAGAACTCCATTATGGCTATACTGTTTTTAAGGCAGTTTTGTTTTCTTTGGTTTGGCTGAGTGTTATGTGCTTGTCATTGCCCTGTACCCATTTACGACTCTTTTTTGTTCCAATTTCCTTGGAGTTTTTACAGCATGTGTTGTGGTTTTCAACACCCCCTGTCAAGGCCACAGCAAAGACTGACTTGAGGGTGGTTGATGAACAAAGCAGTGGATTTGAACCACTGCCTGGAACCTGATGTGAACCAGCTCTCTGGAGCCGAGGGGCCATGGATACAACTTCCCTGTCCCTGGGGCTGCACGTGGCGCCTGAGCTGACTTTGGACTACACTGGGCTCTTCAGCCAATGTGGGCAACAGATGGTCCTCCTTTGTAAATAAAACGCTCCCCTTCTGGGTGATGAGGGTCCTTTAGGATGCTCCACTTGGCCCGCTCCAACTGCTGTTTGGAACCACTGCCTCCATTCTCAGGATCAGAATAAGAGGCTGGACCGAGACGGCATCTCCAAGTCTGAGAGTGATGGCTTGGGCCTGATGCCTTTCCCAGGGGCCCTGTGGGGACCTGCTGGGCACCTGTTAAGACCTGGGCTCCCCTTGTGTTTTCCCTCCAACCCTGGGGCACGGAGAGGTGTGGCGATCCACAGCACTGGGAATGGTCAGTCTGGGTTTGGATCTGGATCATTTATCCCCAGCAACACCCCCTCCTGTGATGCCCACATCACTTTCCTCTTCTGAATCGGTGCTGTTTCACTGGTTTGAAAGACCCATACTCCTTGTTGAAGGAGAGAGAAGGAGGTGGGCAGAGAGTTCTAGACCTCGAGGGGAAAGGGCATGGAGTACGGCTGAGGACAAGAAGGAAGGCCAGCCAGGTTGGAGGCCAGTGACCAGGGACCAGACATGGGAGGAGGAGGTGGCCATATCAGCTTATCCCAAACCAGGACTCTGGTGTAAGTGGGGGGATGCTGCACTTGTCACAGCCCCGGAATAGAAAGTGCCAGCAGAGCTGCCTGGGGACGACTGGATGCATAGTTCCTGCTCCAGAGGCTTTGCTGCGGGGCTCCGTCTTACAAGGAATGCCCTAGGATAGCCTCCGGAGGCTTTCGGCAAGGATTCATTTCATGGCTTTTAAAGCTCACTCCGGCTCTGTGAGGATAAAAGATTGGAGGGGGCAGAAGGACTGTGAGCCTGGCCAGGCTTGGGGTAGAGGGCTAGCTTTTTGACTGTGCTGGCCCTGGTGTCTCTCAACTAGGATACCTGCCGCTTGCCCCCAGATGCTGGCGGGTGGACAGCACTACTAAGATGAAGAGGGACCGACCTGTGGCAAAAAGGAGACCCCCTTCTCAGAGGGGCGGTCCCTGAATCGGATCCATCACCCCTGATTCTTTTTGTTTAAACATCTGTTAGTTTATGAAACAGTGATAATGAAAACTGGGCTTTAAAAACATCATCATTTAGCAAATAAAACATGGCAGCTTTGTGGGGACAAAAAGGCCCCTCAAATAAGAGTTATTTGAAACCTGACGGGGTTGAGAAAGCAAATGTCTGGGAACAGCAGGTCGGGATCGTGTCGGAGTGCAGAGCCCAGCAGAGCCTCGGTGCTGGGACGCCCTCTGCCCAGTGGCCTTCCTTTAGTCCCGTGGCCACACCCAGACCACAGCCACGTCCAGAACCTCAGGCTGACGCGACGCTCCCAGACTCCACTTCCAGCCAGCCTCCCTGTCCTCAGAACACCCACATAGATGGGCAGCCACCCTCCCTGTCCTTAGGACACCCACACGGATGGGGAGCCAGCCTCCCTGTCTTAGGACACCCACACGGATGGGCAGCCAGCCTCCCTATCTTAGGACACCCACACGGATGGGGACAGGTCTGGACCTCATTTCCCTGGTGCCTCCCAAGTTCACCTCCTCCATCCCCAGCCTCACCCTCCCTTTTCATCACACTCATGACCCCTCCGTTTCATCTGCCTTCCAACCTCCCGCCCTTGGAACCATCTAAGGTTTTACCCGCCCCATGCTGGGTGAGGAGGACACCCCCATCCAGGGCCCTGGGTTGTTTGTCTTTCACTGAATCTTCTCTGGGGGCCCCTCTCCCATCCCCTCCGGGGCTGCATCTGCTGGAGGGGCAGGTTAAGCTTTTGTGCAAGTGGAGGTGACCAGCAGGAAGTTAGAAGTTTGAGGGGGAAGCAGGGACTGGGAAGAGAAAACTGGGGTGTGTGTATATGTCAAGGTCCCTGAAGCCTTGGGAGCAGAAGGAGTCCATCAGGAGGAGGAAAGAAGAGGGGCAGAGGCCCCCCCAAAACGCTCACTGTCCCCAGTGCCCACCCTTCCTCCTGGGCTCCCTGTCTCCGTGTGACTTGGAGCAGAACTGGTCATCCTGTGCTCCCTTGTCCCCTTGGTCCCCACGCCACTGCCATCCAGTTGGCCCCCAGCTTCCGTTCCTGACTTCAGCTACTGTTATCGTCTTCCCCACTGCCACTGGCCCTGCTTCATCCCTGCAGCTCAGAGCCCTGCTTTACTCACCTGGGTGGGGAAGCCAGCAGGTTTGTTTAGTGCAGAATGACCCTCGGAGTCCCCGGGGGTGGGGGTGGGGGGCTTGTTGAAGCCCAGATGACAGGGCCCACTCTGCAGCCTGAGGCTCCGCAGTTCTGACAAGTGCCTGGTTGATGCTGATGCTGGTGGTCGAGGGACCACACTGTGGGAGCCAGTGGGTTAGTGTATCAAATGGCCCAATGAACCTGCGCTAGTACTTGCGACACAGTCTGGCCCATCCAGAGGAAAGGGGTTCTTCCTCACTCAGGTGCCCTCGAGCAACAATTAAGGTGCCCTTAGACCCATTCACCTTTGGCGGCACCTTTTCCCGCTGCACTCCTGTTACACTTCTGGTCGATTCTGACGTGTGTAAAAATCACCCACCTCCGCCTTCCAGGACCGGTACACTTGGTTTTGAGACTCAAGGACAAGAGTGATTTGGGTGCGTTTACTCACGGTTGGCTTGGCTGGTGGTTCAGTGTTTCTAGACGGTCATGCATGCGAGTGGTGTCTTCCATTTCCGTTTCATCCCTCCCTCTGTGTTATTTCCCAGTCACAGGCGAAGGCGTTGAAGGAGATGGGGATGAAGGGCCTTCCTACAGCTCAGGACTCTTCTAGACTCATCACCAGTGCCTCTGGACCACAAGACTTCTCCTCCTAAGGTAACTGAGTTCTTGTCTTTTAAGTTAACAAAAGACTGTCAAGTGCCACCCTTTTGAAGCAACGGAATTGAACATGAAAAACTATGAAAGGAACCAATTTGGCTGTGGCCCAAGCTCTCCTGTGCTCTGGTGGGAGGTGGTCTATCTGAATCTCTTTAGGTCTCACTTATCAGGGGCCCCATGTTGGGGAAGTAGGAGGGTGACCATAATGACGAGCCTTTAGAGGAACCCAAAACAGTTCTTTATGCAGAGACGTCCAAAGGGTAATGACAGGCTCCACTATCTCGATGAGAGTTTCTTTTGGGCATCGCGCAGTTTCCTTGTTCTCATTCTTTGTTCCCCAAGCAAATTATTGGCATATAATTTGATCTTTCAAACAAAACAGTCCTTTAGTCAAAGGATACTCCTATTGCAAATGAATGAATTGGTCTTCCTGGCTCACCAGTTAGTGTCTGGCGAGTGTATTTAGTGTAACTGGATTTTCTAGAATCTGATCGCACTGGACTGAGTTGAACTTGAAAAGGCTAACACTCCATTATGCTGACAACCCATGGGCATCCCTGCCTGAAACAGCCATTCCCATCGTTCCCCGACACCCTGGGTTTCCTTCACTTTGCTGTTGGATCTTCACTTTTTTTTTTTTTTTTACTTTTTATTTTATATTGGAGTATAGCCAGTTAACAGTGGTGTGATACATACACATGTATCCATTCTCCCCCAGACTCCCCTCCCATCCGTGCTGCCGTATCACATTGAACAGAGTTCTCTGTGCTATCCAGGAGGTCCTTGTTGACTATTCATTTTACATAGAGCAGTGTGCACACGTCCAGCCCAAAGCCCTAAGAGTCACTTTCACCCACCTATCCCTTCTGGTGACCATAAGTGCGTCTCTAAGTCTGTTTATGTTTTGTCAATAAGTTCATTTGCGTCATTTCTTTGTAGATTTTTACAAATAAGGTATGCTGTGTGGTATTTCTTTTTCTCTGACTTATTTTACTCGGCATGACAACTCCCGAGGGAGGGTTCCCCGCTCAGTTGCAATAACCCCCTTGGAGGGAGAGTGTGCTGGGCTTCATTAACCTTTGTACCTTAACAGGAAAAAGTGAAGGAGGAAATAACTTCATGGAGATGGTCACAACTATGATTTTTCCTCCCTGGTTTTGCTGCAAGACGACTGGGCACCACAAGCTGCCTATACCACTTTTAACTGTGTTGGTCTAGATGTAGTGTTGCCTTTAAAACTATTCTCCCTTCACTCTTCCAGGGAGAAGCCACTTAGCATCTTTCGTGGGGCATATGTCAAAAAATTCTGCGCTTGTTCTGATGACCCTAGTGCCAGTTTTCCTGCTCTACCTGCTCCTTTGAATGTTTCTGCACAGCAGGGCATCCTGCGGTGAAGGGCACTTAGACACGAGGCCCACTATTTGAATAGAAAGAGTCTTCTGGGGGAAAGGGAAAGGCTTTGGAGTCCAGCGGGAAAATACCAGACTTTAGAGTCAGACTTCACTTCAAGCTCTGGCTATACCACTTTCTTTGTGACTTTCAGAAAGTTACTTATTCTCTGAGCCTCAGATAAGGAATCCCTGAAGCAGTTATTGAGCTAGTGTGAGATTTTGACCACCCTATCCAAATAGCCCTTCCTACCACACATACTCACCATTCTATCACCTTGCTCATTTCCTTCCTAATTCTCCTCCCACTCTGAAATGTTTCTCCCTATGGATTTACCTCTTGCCTGTTGTCTATGTTACCTTAGTTATAAGGCCCATGAGGGCAGTTCCGAGGGCATGCATGCTCAGTTGTATCTCCTTCTTTTGAGACTCCATGGACTGTAGCCCACCAGGCTCCTCTGCCCATGAACTTTTCCAGGCAAGAATACTAGAGTGGGTTGCCATTTCCTACTCCAGGGGATCTTCTCAAACCAGGGATCGAACCTGCATCTCTTATGTCTCCTGCATTGGCAGGCGGGTTCTTTACCACTAGCCTCACCTGGCAAGCCCATGAGAACAAGGGTCATGTCTATTTGACTTTGGACTTCAGCCCCATTAGCTAGAGCAGTGCCTGGAACATTGTAAGTGATCAGCACTTATTTGTTGACTGAACAGGTGAATGGATAGCATAATCTATAGCATGTGGTTCACACTCCGTTGACGTAGAACTCACTCAAGCCATCTGAGTAAAGAGCCCTGGTCTTCCTCTTTCCTCTTCCTCTGTCCACACTCATTCAGTCAACTCATTCCACAAGTATTTCTTGAGCGCCTATGATGTGCTAAGTATTGTTCTGAGATTCTGGGGATACATCAGTGAGCAAAACAGACACAAAGTCCTGCCTTGTGGAGCTTGTGTGAGCAGACAGGCAAAAGAATGAGGAAGTAATATATAAGAAGGCCATCTGGTGAAAAGAGCTGTGGAGAGAGGAACAGCCAGGGAAGTGGGAGGGAGTGCAGTGCAGGGGTGGTCAGGAAAGGCTGCCCAGAGGAGACGATAGGTCAGAAAAGAAGGAGGGGAAGGGATGAACTCATAGCTTCCTGGGGGAAAAGTCTTCTAGGCAGAGAAGACAGCAAGTGCAAAGGCCTTGGGGTTGACAATTGGTAGGGTGGGCTGGGTGGAGAGAGGCCATGGGGGTTGAGTGGGGCCTTATAGACCATGGTGAGGGCTTTCAGTGTTATCCTGAGAAAGATGAGAAGAATGTGATGAGCCTGCTATTACCTATTATCAAGGGCCACTAGAGGGCTGTGTTTGTGACTGGAAGATTCTGAGGTTGGACCATGTTCAGCAGGGAGCTGTATCAGTCCTCCTGCTCTCCATCCTTCTCATGGGAGGCAGTTTCTGCCACCCTGGACACTGGCTTGGCTCTGCCAGTCCCTTCCCTCCCTGGACCTCGGTGTCCCCTCCTCGAGGCTATTGGTGACCCTGGAAGGCGGGAGGGCAGGTTTCTGCTCTTGACGACCACCTTTAGCAGCCAATGCCCACTGAGCACCTGTTCAGCTTGAGGCATCCGATTACAGAGGAAAGGATGAGACTCCGCTTGGTCCTCAGGCTGGAGGTTGGGGTGGGGTGCGGGTCCCTGGTAGCTTGGTTGGGAAGGCAGACTCTCAGAGGGCAAAGCTGAGTGACATTGCAACAGTGCATCATGTACACCGTGCCCAAAGGGTTGTTACAATGGTAACAGTGGCTGACAATTAAGTCGGGTTACTCAGCAACAGTGAAATTAGATATTAGGGATCAACCTGACCCCCGAAGGGGAGCCATGGTCACCCAGACCTCCAAGGTCCGGAAGCAAACGGTGATGCCTCAGAGGCCACAGGCCCCGACTCTTCCCACCCAGGTCTGTTCCAGGTCACAGGGTGGCAGGTAGGACGTAGAGCCAACCTCTGGGGAAAGGGGCTTAGATGACCCAAGGTGAGGGCAGGTGCTTGCTCTGGGGAGCCCCCTGGGGACCCCAGCACAGTGTCCAGATGGAGCCCTGGCAACCCCACGAGCCTCGCTGGGCCTCCAGGTTCTGTGAAGAGAGGGGCTGGCTTCCCTCAAGGAATCCCCAGCCCTGCCACAGGCTGCCCTTTGGGAGGACAGGGCTTGGGGGTGCTCGCTGAGCTGGCAGGGACTCCCTTGCCACACCCAGAGGGTTCCACTGACCTGTTCCTACTTGGAGCTTCCCTGTGATTTTCAGTTTAGGAAAGGGTTCTGTTGCTTAAATAAAGCTGTGAATGACCCCTACAGAGGTTTCTTCCCAAGGCCATGCCTCCTGGACTGAGGTCCAGCCCTGGGTTCTACCTTCCGGGATTTGCAAGAGCAGGTGTTCAACAGGTCGTAACCACCTGGAGAAGGTCATTGAAAAGCAGGGTCTGAGGGCCGAGTCTTGGAGCTTCAATGAGTTTTCCTTCTTCCCGCTGTCCTTAATGGCAGATTTTGCTAGGAAATAGAGCTCTGTGGCTAGGATTTTGCTAGGAAATGGAGCTCTGTGGCTCTTTTTCCACCCAGACACGTTGCTGACGTAGATGCTTCTAATCAGCGGGATGGAGAGAGAGAGGTGAGCCCTCTGAAAGGGGTGCGTCCCCCCGGGACCCTCCTTTCTGCACAAGAGGAAGCCCTCTCTGAACAGGGTCTGATAAAGGGCTGTGGGCCTTGGGCCAGGAAGGGGTCCTGGTGATGAAGGACCCACATGGGGGTGGCATGTGGGTCGTGGCCCCATGGTCTTCTTCCTGCACACCCAGGACCCCCACCTCCTTCCTGCTCCACTGACCTCACCCATCTTCCCACCTGGATGCCTCCCCAGTGGGCTTTGGAATGACGGGTAGGTCCCCTCCACTTCCTTCTTCCTGGTATCTTCTGAACAAAAAGCTCACAAGCCTTTGTTGTGTTAGGATCTTTACTGCTGACCACAGCGGGTAGAGGATGGAGTCATCGAAATGACAAGAATGAGGAAGGGCTGCTGTCCTTCATGCTCTGAACTGAGTGATCCATGGGGCTTCCTCTCCAGTTTTAGGGCAGGATTCCCCTCCCCCAGCCTCCACTGTCACACTGTCCTGTGTGAAGGTCACTCCTGTTCCTCATCTGGTTTTCCCACTCTTGGTTGCCAAATGACTCCCGATTGCATTTCGTCTCACTTCCTTAGAGAAACTGCCTCTGCCATTGAGTCACATGGTTTTTCTCCCCCTTAGCAACTTGCACTAATACTCTTGCTTATTGCAATGGTCACCATGCAGGTCTGTCTCTAAGACAAGACAGTCTGCTTCTGTGGGGGAGGGACCTTTTGTACCCCCTTCCTCCCCTGTGGATATTTTGTATTCCTGCCTCTTATTGCTTTGTTTTGCTGTGTGCAGGACGGGTGCACAATCATGGCACCCTTTTTTTTATGATCCTAAACCTAACGCTTCCGAATGCAAACAATCATAACCCCCTCTCATAATAACCATCATAACATAATAAGCAATAACAAATGATCATAACCATTCCTGTCATAATCATAAGAGGAATCCACTGTGGTATCTGGTCTTACGGGTTCCCTAGCAGATGTGTATCCTGCTTCTCCTCTCCTGTCACCTGACACTTATCAATTGTTGGGCTGCCAGTAGGACAATGGGAACCAGTCAAGTCCCTCGGAAATGTGCCTCTTCTCATCAAGGGGAGAGGAGGAATTGGGGAACAACAGGAAAAGCCATAGGATTGAAAAAAGGAATCCAGGGTTGAATGTAACTTTCATCTGGATGGAGCCTAATGCAGACATCTGGCCCGAAATCCTGCCTGGTGACCAATACAAGGCATGGGTTCCTAGTATCCTTCCAGAACGAAGCTGCAGGAGATCAGGGGTTAACAACTCATGGCAAGGAAGCTGAGGTGCCATCTCATAGTGTCAACATCTCAGCTGAAAGGCAAGACAGGGCTCACTCAGGCCAGGATAACAAAGGCAAGTCCTGAAAAGCCATATGCTTCTGACCGAGAGTTACTGACCATCAAGAGAATTTGGGGAGGGGAAAAAAAAAATAGAACAACAGGAAACCTTCTAGGGAGTTTTACCAGGGAGTTTTACCAGAGTCTGGTGATAAACACCAGGGATCCCAAAGTTGTATCTATGTAAGAGAGGGATTGTGGGCAAAGTTGGAGGAGGTTGGAGGCAGGCTTGGTGGGTTTGCCAGGCTGGACAATAAAAAGGCTGAGTGCTAAAGAACTGATGCTTTTGAACGGTGGTGCTGAAGACTCATGAGAGTCCTTTGGACAGCAGGGAGATCAAACCAGTCAATCCTAAAGGGAATCAACTTTGAATATTCCTTGGACTGATTGATGCTGAAGTTGAAGCTCCAATACTTTGGCCACCTGGTGGGAAAAGCTGGCTCATTGGAAAAGACCCTGACGTTGGGAAAGACTGAAGACAGGAGAAGAAGAGGATGACAGAGGATGAGATGGTTGGATGGGATCACCAACTCGGTGGACATGAGTTTGAGCAAATGCCAGGAGATGGTGAAGGAAAGGGAAGCCTGGTGTGCTGCAGTCCATGGGATCTCAAAGAGTTGGCCATGACTGAGCAACTAAACAAAAAAAGGGTCAGGCAATGTGAATCCAAGCCTGTGAATGGTTGGAAGTGGTTCAGTTCAAGGTCACATATTTCTCAGTTCCTGGGTTATGGAATGAGTATGAGACCCGGAAGTCGATGGCTAAAGCTAATATAAGCCCATGGAATCCATGGATGTCTCTCATGTCTTCTCCTCTCCAATTATGTCTGCAATGTCTTCCTCATTTCTTCAAGGCCAGGGGCCAACAGAAGAGTGCCCTGCCAGCACAAACTATCCCAGAGATGCTTTTCCCCTTGGCACCGTGTCCTGTATTTGCTCAGCAGCCCACATCCTGCTCTGCCCTGAGCCTTGGAGCAGACTTCCCACAAATTCATTCACATTCTCCCAGATTAAAGTCAAGCCTATATTCAGGGAGCGCTTGAGAGACTTAGAGGTTCACCTAGAAGGAAGTTGGAAATTGCACTGCTAATATCAGCACTTTTGCAGTTGGGAAATTGCCAGACTGTCATACAACAATCAGTCTAACCCACCTAAATTGTTCCACAGACTAGCCATCGATTGTTAGAAAAGTCCCTGACTTCCTTTATCTTTATGGCACCAATACAAATATGGTATCCTGGAGGACACGCCTCCTTTTAACTACGAACCTATAAATATCAAGGCATTTTTACTGAGATTGAGAAGAACCCAGCAAAATGGGGATCTCCACAGTCATCCTTCAAATATGTCTTTTATTGGATCAAATTCTATCTACAGGTATTATATTTAATTATTACATTTGTTTTTCACTGCTGAAAATCCGAATCGTGGCAAATTATATCTGTTTCTTGGTGCTATTCCTTCATCTCAAGAGGAGTTTTATATCAAGAACGGGGGGATAGTTCTTTGGTGATCATTGTAATTGCAAAGATTTTTTGCTTTGTTTCTGGCTGAGAAATGCAATGGTTGTAGTTAGACAAAGCCAATCACTATGTCACTTGTCTTCAGTGAGTCACTCAACTAAGGAAATGATTGATTGGTTTTAGAAAAATTCCTGAAATTAAGGAAAAATGTATATTATTAAAACTTTGTTATCATTGATTAAGCCTGCGGTTTGTGTATTGACGAACACGGCCAGCAAAGATTGCCCTGTAAATGTGCATAATGTGACTTCTATCTGCAGGTGTGTCTGGCTTGATAATTAACAATTACCAGCCAAAATCAGATCACATAGCTGAGCACAGAAAAGATCATTAAGATTCCAAGTCTATGTCTGTCACTGCTTTATTTTTAAATTTTTATTTGTTTATTTGGCTATGTGGGGTCTTATCTGGGGCACGTGGGACCCTGGCTGTATCATATGGGATCTTCCGTCGCAGCACATGAGCTTAGCTGCCCTAAGGCATATGGGATCTTAGTTCCCTGCTGCTAAATCACTTCAGTCGTGTCTGACTCTGTGCGACCCCATAGATGGCAGCCCACCAGGCTCGCCCATCCCTGGGATTCTCCAGGCAAGAACACTGGAGTGGGTTGCCATTAGTTCCCTGACCAGGGATCAAACCTGCATCCTCTTCATTGCAAGGCAGACTCTTAACCACTGGACCAGCGGGGAAGTCCCTGTCTGTGACTGCTTTAGATAAATGATCTGGAGATTAGTTTCAAGCACATCTTTGTGTTCTTAGAATGTCAAGTGACAAAATGGACATGAAAGAGCCCTGGGCAAATCACCGAGACCTTGAACCGCAATGTCGCTTTACCGAGATGCTCAGTGAACAGGACGTTTAGCCAGTCTGTTTATCATTCCTCCCTTCCTGTCTGTCTCTCTCTCTCGTTCTCTTATCTTTCGCTGTCTCTGTGTCTAGGTCTGTGACAGGAAACTCACTGACGGGCAACACTTGCCTTCCCCTCTTGTCAGGAGGACCTCGGTGGGCACTGGCTCTGGACAGACTAGGGGCCAGAGACTATGTCTCCATCAGAATACTGGAAAATGGAAGGCAGTGTTCTTAGCTCTGGCTTTTATCAATATGAAGTGCATCCCCAGACTTGCACTGGCTCTGAAAAGTGACAGGGGGTTCACGTCAGCCCCTATGGGACAGGGAATGAACTGACCTGTCCTTATCTACAAAGGGGTCTTCCTTGATAGCTCAGATGGTCAAGAATTTGCCTACAATGCAGAAGACCCTGGTTCAATTCCTGGGTCAGGAAGATCCGCTGAAGAAAGGGATAGGCTACCCTCTCCAGTATTCTTGGGCTTCCTTGGTGGCTCAGCAGGTTAAGAATCTGCCTGCAATGTGGGAGACCCAGGTTCGATCCCTGGGTTGGGAAAATCCTCTGGAGAAGGGAAAGGCTACCCACGCCAGTATTCTGGCTTGGAGAATTCCATGGACTGTATAGTCCACAGGGTCACAAATATTCGGACACGACTGAGTGACTTTCACTTCACTATCTACAAAGGCTTATGTAGAGGGGCTTACGGCACCCTCTACAAGTGGCTTGAGGGGGCTGTGGTTGTACATGTGCACACACGTGCACAGACACGCATGCCTGCATTTGCATTTTAGCCTTGAGAATTAAACCTCTGCAAAGTGGTTGCTCTGTACCAGGTATTCTGTGAGACAGACACCTACCTTTTCTTGTCTAAATCTGCTGACAACTCCCAAGTTGGGTATCCACCCTGCAGATGAAGAAACTGAGGCTCAGAGAGGTTCTGTGTCTTGTCTAAGGTCAGCAGTTGTTGCAGGGCTGGGCCAGGATTTGAACCTGGAGGAGGTCTGCTGGCATTTGAGTAAAGGATTTGTCCAGTTAGCTCCCACTGTTTCTTGCGGAGAACTCGGCTAAGGAGATGAACGGTGGCTTTCAGGTCAGCGCTGGAGCCCTGTGGAGGAGCTCCGTGCTGGGGAAACCCAGGCAGCAGACACTGCCCAGTTCTAGTCTCTGCACCAATTCTTGAGAAAAAGTCAAAGAGTTCAGGTTTGTGCTGGTCTAAAGCAGCCATGAAACTCCTTCTGCTCCTGGCAATGTCTTTGGTTCTGCCATTTACCAACTCTGGGCCTTTGCAAGCCTCAGTTTACTCACTGATAAAATGGGCTTGTGTTCCAGCTTCATAAGGTTGTACAGACATGGGCTCACCCATGCGGTGTCTGGCATGTGGAGTGTCTGGGCACCATCCACCGTTACTCTTCTGGGCATAATCCTAACACGACTTCATAAATGCAAGGCAGCATGTTGGATTGGATCCTAGAAAAAGGAAAAACTGGTGAAATCCAAATAAAGCCCGGAGTTTTATCAGTAGGAGTGTTCCCTTGTCGGTTGGTAATTGTGACAAATGTAGCTTGGTCATAGGAGATGTTATCATGAAGGAAAATTGGGTAAGAGGATATGGAAACTGTATTTTCTGCAACTTTTCTGGAAAATTATTTCAAAATAATCTTTTTTTTTAAACTCAACTTCCCTGGTCTCATTTCTTCAAGGTCAAAATGAGAAAGTAATAATTGCTTACAATTAGTTAATGCTTGTACTTCCCCTTTTCACAGTTTATCAGGGATTTGGGCAATAATTAACACATTAAAAAGAAGGAGGAAATTGTAAGATGTCCTTAGGTGGCTGACACTGGGCTGGGGTAGGCACTTCTGTTATCTTTTAAATAGGTCCCACAGATGTCTAATTATTCCCTCATCAGCTGTCTTCGCTGCAACTTGTCTTTACTGCACAAGCTACCCTCTGGGTGTTAGGTCACTCAGCCCAATCTAGGTGTGGTATGTTCCAGAATGAAGAGGAAGTCCAAGGCCACGCCCAGAGCCTGAGTCTCAGCCAGGCACTCAGGACCCTTGCTTCCAGCCTCAGGTCTCTCCACAGCTGGCTTGACAACCCCCACCAGGGTTTCAGTTTCAACCTGTCCCCTGCTGTTTCCACCCCATGATTTTATTTGTTCTGCCCCTTTTCCAGCAGGATGCTTTCCAGCAGGATGTCTTACAGCGCAGAGCACTTCTGTCCCGGCCACCTTACACCCTCAGGAGCTGCCTCTTGCTGTGGTGACTGCTCTCACGCTGTTGCCTCCACCTGGAACACAGTCTTATTCTTCCCCTCCCCACCTCCTCAGCTCTGGCTAAATCTAGCTGCTCTTTTTTAAATACCATGGGCATTGTCCCATCCAGGAACCCTGACGTGTACGCTCAACACACAACCACACACACTCACAAGCCATGTGTCATCCGATGCTTGCCACTCTTATTCTCCGATAGCATCTTAACTCTATGGATTTTTCTAGAGATCCTGCTATGCAGGGAGACCCTGGAGGGCAAGAACCGTGTCTGGCTCACTTAGTACAACAGCATGCATCCCTTAGAGCCTAGCAGAGGCTCCTGCTGGCCGTGATGGAGGGGCAGGAGGACCCTTCCTGAGCCATTCTCTGTGCCCTGGGCCAGGTCCTGAAAAGTATTTCTCATCCTTATGTATAGTTTAAAGGGAGCCAGACACCATACTGGGGCTTCCCAGGTGGCTTAGTGGTAAAGAATCTGCCTGCAGACGCAGGGAACACGGCTTCAATCCTTGGTTCTGAAAGAGCCCCTGGAGTAGGAAATGGCTGCCCTCTCCAGCATTCTTGCCTGGGAAATCCCATGGACAGAGGAGCCCAGCAGGCTACAGTCCAATGGGGTGGCAAAAAGAGTCGGACATGACTTAGTAACTAAACAAGACCCCATATCAGGAGCAATCTGTATAGGTGCTAAGTCGTGTCTGATTCTTTGCGACCCTATGGACTGCAGCCTGCCAGGCTCCCACGTCTGTCGGAATCTCCAGGCAAGAATGCTGGAGTGGGTTGCCATTTCCTCCTCCAGGGGATCATCCTGACCTAGGATCGAACCCACATCTCTTGCATTGGCGGGCAGATTCTTTATCAGTGAGCCACCAGTGAAGCCCCTAAATCTGAGTTTGTTTCTCTTTTGCATGTGTATTCATTTGTGTTGTTTTAAAACTGTATGTAAGTGATACCATACAGTATCCTACAAGTCTCTTCTCCACTCTTGGCTGCCCTAAACCCATGCAATGCTGTGGCATGGAGGAGGTGGGGACAGAGCATCACCAGGTAGATAATGGGGTCATTCACAGGAAAGCCAGGAATGTTGCTTCCCAGCGGATACTCGTGACCACTGAGCATGGAGTGCAGCATATGAGCTGGGCTCTTGAGGAGGGAAGGGCAGGGATGGAGGGTGGACCAGCTATTCTTTGAGTCCCCAGAGCTGGGTTGGAAGGGAAAGAGGACTACAGTGACCAGACTCCCCTTGTCCTGAGATAGGCAACCTGACACTGAATCCCAAATACCTGTCCATTGCTGGGAGGTAATAATTAGAAGACACACCCTCCCTGTGCCTCAAATTCCTCCCTAGAAATGGCCCAATTGTTGCCCGATGACTGCACTTATGTCCTTCCATGCTGTTACCACCCCAAACTCCACCAACCCCAGTGCTGTCAGGGGCAATGCTGACCACAAACTCTCCATCACTAAAGATTATTATTTCAGAATGCTTTGCTTTCTGACAAGTTGAAACGGAATCTCGTTTGCACTTGAATCTTGGGAAGCGGCGGAGCTGAGCTATGAGCACATTTACTCTGGGGTCAGTGCCCTTGACTTCCGGCATCAGTTTCACTGTCAGCGCTGTGTGACCTTTGACAAGCTGTTTCACGTCCCTAAGCCTTGGGTTTCCCTTCCATAAAGTAGACTGTGTAATAATCTGACACTGTAATAATCTGATAAAGGATATCCTGAGGATAAAACGAGATACTGCAGGTAGCACAGTTAGCTCAACGCTTGGAAAGCTGTAATTGCCAAGAGATAAGAGCAGCTTATCTCCCTCCCTACACGTCCCCTCCTCTCCCCTCCTTCTCTTTCCTCTTCCTCCCTCTCTGCTTTATCCTTAGCTTCATTTTTTTTTCCTTATCTTCTTTTTCTTTCATCCTTGTTCTTTTCCTTTAGCCTACAACCACACTTCCTCCTGAACCTAAAAGAATTTGCCTCCTAAATCACCTGCCACCACATCTCCCGCATTCAGCCTCAAACCACAGCTTTTAAAGCACAGTTAGGGTGGAGAGTATAGGAACCAGAGAAACACAGCAAAGATAAAAACACACCTCGTCCTATCACCTGAGATTGGCTTTATTAAAATACGTATTTCTTTCCAATTACATGTGTATGGAAGTGATATCATTCCCCGCTCCCCACGCCCGCCGCACCCCGCCACCCGCCGAGTGGCATGCCAAATCTAGTTCCCTGACCAGGAATCAAATCCATGTCCCCTGCAGTGGAGGCTCAGAGTCTTAACCACTTGACAGCCAGGGAAGTCCCTAAAGGATAGCATTTAACATACAGTTTTTCTATAGTTTGTATTCTGAACATTTTAACATGCATTCATGATTTTGGGAGATTGAAGTTTTTTTTTTCAAGTTTTATTCTTTTTTAAAAATTTTCGCTTTATTGAGGTATGAATGGCCAAGAAATGTACAGGATATTTAAAGAGCACCTTGTGGTGATTTGATATGCATATGCGTGGTGGAAAGATTCTCCCTCATCTAGTTGAGAACATAGCCATCACCTCACATGTCTATTTTTATTTTGGTGAGAACATTTAAGTTCTACTCCCTTAGCAAATTTCAGATGTATAACAGATGCAGTTTTATCAACTGTAGTCCCCATGTTTTACATTAGATCCTAAGATCTTATTCATCACCTGGCTGAAAGTTTGTGCCCTTTTACCAACCTCTTCCTATTTCTACCACCCTTTTTCCGATTCTTTCTGTAATTATAACAGATAATACTGTGAAGATCATGTTTGTTCATGCATCGTTGTCCACATTAAGTAAATTATGATTTCCTTTGGCTAGATTCTTAGATGTGGAATTACTGAGTCAGAGAGTTGATCATTTTAAGATTTTAAAGCATACTGTTACATTTTTTCTAGCAATCTACCAATTCTTTCTCCAATAGTAAAAAAGGAGAATGCAATCTTCTACAACTTTGCTGAATCTGAATATTACCATTCAAAACTCTTGGCTGAATTGTTGGATAAAAATTGATGTAGTTATTTTAATTTGCATTTCTTTGCTTTATAGTGAAGGTGAAAAATTTTAAGCCATTTGAATTCCTTTACTTGAACTGTCTGTTTTTATCCTCTATTTTTTTGTGTGAAAGTTAGTATCATCTTTGTTGGTTTATAGAAACTCTCTCTGTCCATTATATTGAACAAACTCTCTCCACTTGGTCCATTATATTGATGACAAATATTTTCCCAATTTGTTATTTGCCTTTAAATTTTGATTTCCTTCTGCACAAATATTTTAACATAATTAAATTTATTGCTATTTTTCTTTGTAATTTCCTGTTGATTTAAAATCTAGACATTTCACAAAAATCAAATAAACATTTAATTAGTTTCCTGTTTTCATTTGTTTAATAAAATCCTGTTCTTTGGTTTTGAAAATTATTTTGCCTTCTGGTGTGAAGTAAATATCTAAAATGATTCTAAAATAATTTAAATTTTAAATTTTGCTTTAATTTTTATAGCTTTACTTTGAATATTTTGGAGCTAATCATAATTTTTTGAATGCTGACAACATGGCAAACACTATATTAATTAAGCATCTGATATAGTTTTCTAACTCTGTCTTCACAATAACCTTGTGAAGTAGGTTAGTATAACTATCTTTTTGCACATGAAGAAACTAGGACTGGGTGAGAATAAATGGCTTGCCCAAGTTTAGAGACCAAATAAACAGCAGAGCTAGAATTTGAACTCGAGGTTCCTGTCTCCCAGGTTCGTAGGTGGCCAAGACCCCCAGTCCCAAACCCACATTGTCCCTTCCCTCTCCCCAGCAGGATTTTTTTTCCTTTTTCAAGAACTTATCAGTCATTTCTAGCCTATTTATTTTTCTTGATAAACTTCAAAATTGTTTTTTAAAGACCAATCCAAGAGAAACTTTTTGATGGAAATGATATCAAACCTATGAATTAGTTTAGAACGACTGATAGTCCTATATTCAGTCCTTCCATCCGGAAACCCGATTCATCTCTTCATCTGAGGAGACAGCCAAGAAGCTTTACACAGAGTTGGTAGTTTCATTCTTCTGGGTTGCTCCTCAAGGGAAGTTTATTTATAGTGTTTTACTTCCTTGGAGCCTGTTTTCATCCACATCTTCCCCTCTGCCCGGTGCACTTCTGCTCAGAAGTCCTGGTTCCATTCCGTGAGCTCTTCTTCTGGACTCCCGACATCCCACAATCGGAGCTCTCAGTTCCCTGTCCTCTAACTGTTTGTCTCTAAGTTTCGTCCACTAGAGCCAATTTCCAGAGGCAGCACTGTGTCATCTCAACATTCCCCTGCCTGCTGGGTCAGGCATCCAGCTGTTGTTGTTTTCAGTTGCTAAGTTATGTCCAACTCTTTGCCACCCCTTGGACTGCAGTGAGCCAGGCTCCTCAGTCCTCCACCATCTCCCGGAGTTTTCACAGATTCATGTCCATTGGATCAGGGATGCCATCTAACCATCTCACCCTCTGCTGCCCCCTTCTCCTCCTGCCTTCAGTCTTTCCCAGCAGCAGGGTCTTTTCCAATAGTCAGCTCTTTGTATCAGGTGACCAAAATATTGGAGCATCAGTCCTTCACATGAATATTCAGGGCTGATCTCCCCTAGGATTGACTGGTTTGTTCTCTTTGGAGTCCAAGGGATTCTCAGGAGTCTTCTCCAGCACCACAGTTCAAAAGCATCAGTTCTTCAGCGCTCAGTCTTCTTTATGGTCCAACTCTCACATCTGTACACAACTACTGGAAAAACCATAGCTTTGACTCTACAGACCTTTGTCTGCAAAGTGATGTCTCTGCTTTTTAACCTGCTGTCCAAGTTTGCCATTCCTTCCGAGGAGCAAACGTCTTTCAATTTCACAGCTGCAGTCACCATCTGCAGTGATTTTGGAGCCCAAGAAAATAAAATCTGTCACTGCTTCCACTTTTGCCCCTTTTATTTGCCATGAAGTGATGGGACTGGATGCCTTGATCTTAGTTTTTTTAATGCAGAGTTTCAAGCCAGCTTGAAACTTACTCTTCTCTTTCACCCTCATCAACAGCCCATTGTTCCTCTTCACTTTCTACAAGGAGCGTGATTGTTGAATACATTATTCCCTACCACTCTGTCAAAACACTTCTGCTGCACAGTAGACAGTGGTTTTCAAACATTAATGTGTGTCAGAATCACCTGGAATGGATACATATTGTTGGGCATCACCTCAAGGGTAAATTCTTAAGTCTGGGGGAGGCCTAAGAATTTGCATTTTTTAAAAACAAATTCCCAGGTGCTGGTTGATACTGAAGATTCATGGAACCATTTTAAGAGCCATTGTTCTAAAAGAACCCTTTTCTAATGTGACTGGGTCAGGGAGTTGTTTTTTTCCTTTAAAAATATTGTTTAAAATAAAAAATATGATAGATACACATTTAAAATGTTTCCTTTTATCTTAAAACTTATAAACACACTTTGACTCGCCAATTTGTTGCTGTAGGCTTCTCTCTCAGCAGAGGTCTTCTGCAGTTCTGCAGCACCTTTCTTGCATAAATTGCTCCCATTTGGCATATCTATAACTTTTCATTTTTAGTCTCTCTAAAGTAGAGTGTGAAATGAAAGACCTTTGCAAAGCAGCCTCCTAGGTGGCTCAGTGGTAGAGAATCTGCCTGGCAACATAGGAGATGAGAGTTTGATCTCTGGCTCAGGAAGATCCCCTGGAGTAGGAAATGGCAACCCACTCCAGTATTCTTGCCTGGGAAATCCCACGGGCACAGGAGCTTGGCAAGGTACAGTCCATGAGGTTGCAAAAGTGCGGGATATGACTGAGTGACTGAATGAACAAAGGGTATAAGTTCAATTGCTTTAAATATATTTCTCCTTTTTGCTGCCTAACCCACTCAATTTCTTTTGAGCACTTTAGTTTTATTTCCAAAGCATTCAGCCTTATTTTTTTGAAGGACATCTTTCTATTTGTACCATATTTGATCAATTTACTTAATATTTATTTTAGTGTCAAGTACAATCAACATAAACAGGTTCAGGGCTCATATCTGTCATTCACTGATCACACAACTTGGTTGGAATGCAAGTTGCCAAGTGTACTAGAAATTAGCCCCCTAGCGCTAGTGGTCAGTAGGTTTACAGAAAGGATGGAGAGCTCAGTGGATCCGGCTCGGGGGTTAGTTACCTAAAGGACAGTTAAAACAACTTTTTGTCTACTGCCCCTGCTGGGATGCCTTCCATCTAGTGAGTGCTAAGTCACTTCAGTTATGTCTGACTCTTTGGGATCTCCCATGGACCGTAGCCCGCCAGGCTCCTCTGCCCATGGAATTTCCCTGGCAAGAATACTGGAGAGTAGCCAGATATTGTAAACAAAAATATAATACATCCAGCTAAATTCAAATTTTAGATAAAAATTTTAAGTATACACATTCCATGTAATATTTTGAACATACTTACATTAAAGAAGAATTCATTGTTTATCTGAAATTCAAATTTTACTGGGCATTCTGAGTTTCATCTGGCAACTTAACAACTTTCACCCTGTTGTTTCTTGATATATATCTATGCCTTCTTCTAAGCCTTGTTGAAACATCCTGTCCTCTCTGGAGTCCTCCTGCCCTTCTTCCAAGCCCAGGAATTGCTTCTTTTGAGATTTCTATTTCCCCTCCACTGTGTTCCTCATTGGCCAAAATGGAGAATTACTGGTTAGCAAGTCTGGCTGCCAGGGGCTTCCCAGGTGGCTCAGTGATAAAGAACCTGCCTACCTATGCAGGAGATGCAGGAGACACGGGTTCAATCCCTGGGTCAGGAAGACCCCCTGGAGGAGGGCATGGCAACCCACTCCAATATTCTTGCCTGGGAAATCCCATGGACCAAGGAGCCTGGCGGGCTACAGTCCATGGGGTCACAAAGAATTGGACACGACTGAGCGACTGATCATGCTCACGAGGTTTGGCTGCCATTGGCCTCTGAGCTCCAGAGGATTACATCTTACCTTCAGTGATGGATCCCTCTCCTCCGTGCCCCTTGTGTGGTCAGAGACAGGCCCATATTCCCTGAGTGAATCAATGAGTTAATGAATAATGGGTCCAGCTACCCTCTGAAGCAAAGAGCAATGCAACTCCCTCTGCTGCTCGAATTAGCTGATGGGAGGGAGGGTGGGTCTGGCTTTAATGCTTGTTTTTGGAAGAGCTCTCATCTGCCTGTTTTTCTTTGTAGTTCCAGCAACATCAGCAACGAGACACACCACAGAAAGTGCTTTCTGGGAGTTACTCAGCTCTGGTAAGTCTACCTGAACTCCAGATAGGCTGGGCAATTGTGGTGCCCAAGGCCACCCCCAAGGACTCAGGAGGGGCTGCCACAGAGAATTCTGCTGGGTTTTAGATGTGGGACAGGAAGGGTTTCCTCTGATGGGGTCCACCTAGACCCTTAGCTCCTTCCTTGTGAGGTTCCATCCTGACCATGAGATCGGCCCCCAGGCCGTGTCTGTCCGGTCACACTCCTTTCCTAAGGTCTCTGGCCCCCAGGCGGCCCCACTGGGTGTCCAGCAGGGCGGCGGGGGCAGTGGTGGGGCAGCGTATGTAGCTGAGCCTCTCTGGTGAGAATCACATTCCTTTTCTTCTCTAGAACTGCTACAAGTCTTGGGGGAATAAGGAGTACCCTGGCCTCAGTCAGTGCTCTAAGTGCTAACTGCTTCTGCTCCCTAATTCCTCTTTTATGGCAGTCCTGTGTGTGCATGAGCATACCTGCTTGCGCAAAAGCACAGACTATGATTTGAGCCAAATACAAATAATACAATTGGTAAATATATATACACTGGAAGGTAGAAGAGCGAAATGGTTAAGAGCAACCATCTGAGTACAGGTCCGGCTGTCACTTACTGGTCAGTTGGTCTGGGTCACCTACTCAAGCCAGCTTCCCTATGGGGTTCTATGAGGATGAGCTGAGATGACACTTGTAAAATTCTTGAGTATGATGTAGAACTCTGGAGTATGACTCCAGGTTCCCAGGCTAGAAAATGTTCAACATCATCTGCCATGATTAAGCTTTTAAAAATGGGCCTCCTTGGGTATGTGTGCAAGGAAGAAGAGATGGCATAAGTGTAGACTTCCTTTTTTAAAAAAAAAAAAACAAAAAACAAGTCTTTGTGTACTTTCACCCTGCAGGCATTTTGGAAGCAAGCTTAGATCTCTCATTGCACTAGATCTGCAATTGAGAGTCAACTATAAAAAAAGCAATGGCTCAAAGGTGGATTTCTTGGTTAGGGTCCTTATGCATGAAACATGCACATGTCTGATTTTTCTTTTATTCTTTTATAGTTTCTGAGTCAGATTCTCCCAGAACACATGGTAAGTATTTTGAAAATGGTATGGCGTATTTGGTTTAAAGTTTATCATTCTATATAGCTATTTATATCTGAAGAATACACACAGCCTCTCTGGAACTTAGTGAATGGTATGAGGATTGGGTAATAATGTGATTTGCGTCCTTCATGGAAATACAAAGGCAATAGAAACTTCTTTCAGCTGCAGGACAAATGGACTGTGGTTACACAGTTAGTTTTTTCTTTGATTTTGTTTTGCCTTCACCTCAAACTTCAGTGCACATCAGAATCAACTAGGGTA
>NW_011495018.1:9014325-9027622 GCF_000754665.1 Bison bison bison | reverse complement strand
GGGTATTTGGTTGAATGCAGGTCCTTAGAATTCACCTCCCCACCCCAGACACTTGGATTTGGGTGGTCTGGGGTGGGACTTGGGAATCTGAATTTTTATGTAACTGAAAATAAAGATGGTCTGCAGACCCCATTTTGATCAAGCCTGCTACATGGCCCAGGATTGAATTAAGCTTTCATGTTTGCAATGTACTTATAAGATTTGACTAAGAATTTCCAAAGCAAGTGACAGGAGATCTATGCATATATTTTAAGTGCTACCTTTTTAAACTTATTTTTTCTTAATGTCTACGTTTTGCTTAATGTCAAGTAAATGCAGCTTTTAAACATTTTCCCAAATGGTTATTGGGTACATCGTTAAGTCTGGCTTGTTGGTGTAAAGACTTTTCCATAAGAGAGTTGCTAACATTGAACTTTCACACATCTTTCACAATGGGCTCAACATCAATGCCACCTTGTCCGTCAAGAGCGAGTCCTACCAGGATCCTTCTAAACAGGACAGGCCCCTGGAGCTACTTAGGGTTTTATGGAAAGAAAGACAGTAATCTCTGAGCACACAGTTACAAGTACAGCTGTGATGGGTGCTGGGGAGAGATGTCCTTGGCAAGAGGCCTGTGCTCAAGCCATCAGAGAGAGCCACCCCGTGGAAGTCACAGGTAAACAGAGGTATAGGGCTGGTGTAAGAGTTGGCCAGACAGAGGAGGAAGGAAGAGCATTTTTCTGTTATTCCTGGCAAACTCGAGGGAACAGATATAGACTTAGGCTGACTTAGTCACCCTACCCTCACCCCCACCCTAATATTTTATCTAAGCATCACAGTTCCCTGATGGGGGCTTATCTCTAAGTTCCATTTCCCAAACTGTACCTTTGACATATTTTCTGAAGCTCTAGGGCAAAAAAAGGACTTCTGATCAATGGGGTTCAGAAGTGTCAGCTGCCATTAGCGGTAGAACAGCGTTCATCTTTGGGGGCAAAAGAGTGAAGAGCAGGCAGGTGGGCGGCTGCCACCCAGACGCAGTTCTTATTTGCCTTCTAAGTCCTTGTCTAAATCTGCATGGAGACGATGGAGGCGAATTCAGAAGAGGATCGTGAACACGTTTCCGGGATGCTAATCCTTGGTCACGTCTTGAATTGTTGTTACAGCCTCCTTTTTGTGCCATCCTGTCCCTCTCTACCATCCCCTTAGGCTGGACATCCTCCGCTTAGTCCATGGAGAGGGCTCAGACAAGGTTCCCATCCACAAAATCCTCAGACTTGGAGATCGATGCAGTCTGCTCGGCAGAAAAGATAGTACTCAGGAGAATGAAATAAGCTGGGTGGTTTCTGAGCATAGATCGCATGGGACTGTTAACTAGTGTTAGGGGCATGGTAAACAGACACGTACTTTATTACGTCTAAAGCTACTGAACGCCCCATAGTAGTTCAAAACAAACGGCCCATTTGGTTTGAAGTTCTATTCCAAAACCCCAAACGCTTTTAGCAAGAATGCCACAGGCTCACAAGCTCAAGACTGAGTCACAGCGCCCCCTGGCGTGATTGTAAGGTGGACCTCAAGCCCTTTGCTGTGACCGCGTGTCATTTAGAAACAGCAGAACCGACTAAGATGAATCTGTATTTCTTTCTAGATCAGGGGAATTTCCAGACTATAAATGATGGTAAGACATTTTTTGTTTACTTGCCTTCCCTGGAGCTTTGCTTGTTGGCCGGGTCGGCCAGGGATGCGGCGAACTGAGGTTGAGAGCAGCCTTGGCCACAGGACAAGGGCCTGGCGTTTAGAATGCAAGGATGCAGCAGGAGGAGTCCAGGGGTGCCAAGACCCTTGGTGTGTCCTAGACACACACCCAACAAGTCCCCTGTGTCCTTCTTCTCCCTTCATCTCTCTCAGTCAGTCAGTTCAGTCACTCAGTTGTGTCTGACGCTTTGCGACCCCATGGACTGCAGCACGCCAGGCCTCTGTCCATCACCAACTCCCAGAATTTACTCAAACTCATGTCCATTGAGTTGGTGATGCCATCCAATCATCTCATTCTCTGTCGTCCCCTTCTCCTCCTGCCTTCAATCTTTCCCAGCATCAGAGTCTGTTCAAATGAGTCAGCTCTCCGCATCAGGTGGCCAAAGTATTGGAGTTTCAGTTTCAGCATCAGTTCTTCCAATGAATATTCAGGACTGATCTCCTTCAGAATGGACTGGTTGGATCTCCTTGCAGTCCAAGGGACTCTCAAGAGTCTTCTCCAACACCACAGTTCAAAAGCATCAATTCTTCGGCACTCAGCTTTCTTCTCTCTACCTGTCAGTTATTCATTGCATGAGATTGGCTTCAGCTTGGAGTCAGGAGGTGGTGGGAGGAGGGTAGAATCAGTGCCTCTTCTTGCCATGAATGCCAGTTCTATCGAACACAGTTAATATCTCCCAAGGACTTGCTTTGTACCCTGCACAAAATTATTTTCTTACAAAGAATGAGTTAATATATATTTTAAAAAAAAGCATTTAAAAGACTGGCTGGCACAGAGTAAGTGCTCAACTTGTGCACATAGAAAGTGCTACTGTCATGAAATCTTCCCAACAGCACTTTGAGGTAAGTAGGATAATTACCTTTGTGCAGATGGGGGAACCAGGGCACCGTTAGGTATCTTGTCAAGTTCTATATCTCAGGTCACGTGGTGGGCCAGTGGCTGGGCAGGGATTTGAACCCGGAACAGGTCTCTTTGGCTCTGTCCACGATTCTTTCTAAATGGATCCTCCCTCCTCCTTCTCCACAGTGAGCATACACACCCTTTGTGCCGACTTTGGTACATTAGCATCTTTCACGCGCTCACTTAGGGCAGCTGACCCTGCTATTGGGTCCTGGCTGCGTCGAGGCCAATCCCTGCCCTTTCAGAGCATGCCCTGAGGGTCCAGGAATGGCCTGGGAGGGACTTGAGGGGCAGGTTTCTGGTGATTAACCTCCAGGAGAAAGGCACAGGTGGAAGCTGGATTTCTGCAGGGACCATTCACAGAAATGATCAGAAGAGGGCAGTAGCTGGAGCTAAAAAAAACCCCAGACTGCACCTTGGGAAAAGCCTACAGGCCATCCGATTGACTATTCCTGCTTCCCAGGTGGCGCAGTGATAAAGAGTCCATCTGCTAATGCAGAAGACACGGGTTCGATCCCTAGGTCAGGAAGATCCCCTGGAATAGGAAATGGTGACCTGCTCCAGTATTCTTGCCTGGAAGATTCCATGGACAGAGGAGCCTGGTGGGCTACAGTCCACGGGGTCGCAAAGAGTCAAACACGACTGAGCATACACACTCTCAGAGCAACCTGTGGCATTTACTATGTGGGCTGCTGTGTGCACATACATGTCACTAAGCACAGGATGTGGCTGTGAAATCCAGTCACCACCTAAGAATATGTCCCCCAAGAGAGCATTTCTGTCTAAGCAGTCACGTTGCAGCAGGTATCTTTGCTTTGGAGATGCACCTTTGGGAACATCTTTCCTCCTAGTTGGGCCCACCCTCGGGAATACCTCAGTGACAGTAGATGTCGTCATCTCGGAGTATGTTTGCGCCATAGAAACAGGCAGTTGGTATTTGAAGTTTGCATGCATGTTCGGTTGCTTCAGTTGTATCCGACTCTTTGTGACCCCAAGGACTGTAGCACGCCAGGCTCCTCTCTCTATGGGATTCTCCAGGCAAGAATACTGGAGTGAGTTGCCATGCCCTCCTCCAGGGAATCTTCATGACCCAGGGATCGAACCCAGGTCTCCTGCGTCTCCTGCATTGCAGGCACACTCTTTACTGCTGAGCCACCAGGGAAGCCCATTTCAAGTTAGTCTTGTGAATAGATTTGGGCCATTCATCCACAGGGTGATTTTTTTGAATGGAGATTGTGGAAGCATAGGAGGTGGTAACAGGAACCAAGAATGTCCCTGGTGGCCTCCAACATTGAATGAGGGCTGGCAAAGAGACAGATTTGCCTTCTGCTTCAGGAGGAACACAGCCTTGGGGCAGTGGGCAGGGCTTCTGGATCTTTGCCTCCAGCCCCATTTCCGAGCCAAGCTTGAGGGCCAGTCCTCCCTGGAGGAGAGCAACAACCCAATGACCTTTCCTTCTCTCCACTCTGCAGTTATATTTGCCACGGAGGAACTCTCAACAGTGAACCCAATAGAAGGTAACATTTGTTATGTGGGATCCTTGTGGGCTCATTCCCCTGCTGCACCCGGAGGTCTATATCTGGTACAGAAGAGGTGCAGAAGGCATAAGGGATGGGGTTGCTTAGCTCTCAAACAGGGAGGTCCTCTGAACAAGGCCTCACTGAATGGGTGTCTCTTCCACGGATCTTGACTCTGAGATAGGGGAGGGATCAACCTGCAGAGACATCTCTAAGGAGATCCAAGATGGAGCTTGGTTTTCTGTCTCTAAGAGAGTCCTGTTCCCCGTGCTCCATGCCCACCATGTTATCCTCATTGATACATGCTGACCTCTGGTCAAGCTAGGATTCAAGGTCACTGGCTACAGAGCCTGGAGAGGCAATTGAAATCTGTTGAGGATGCCAGCTTGTCTGGGCTCTACCTGAGTCCATATGGGGCCTCATTGATTTTTGTTCACTCTATAGGAACCATGGTCCTTTAGCTTGGGGTGCAGAGGTCCTGTAACCCACCCTGGGGGGCTCCTCCAGTAGGAGAGCTGAGAGTTACAGCCAGGAGAGCCTGAGGTCCTGGTAGTCTGGGCTGGGGGAAGAAAGTCTCTGTTTATTTCCTTGTGATGAAGGTTAACTCACAGCCTTGTTCAAAGGTGACCCCCAGCCCAGGGAACTGCAGCCATTTGTTGTTGTTTACTCCCTTAGTCGTGTCAGACTCTTTGCAACCCAATGGACAGCAGCACGCCAGGCTTCCCTGTCCTTCACCATCTCCCCGAGCTTGCTCAAACTCATGTTCATTGAGTTGGTGATGCCAGCCAACCATCTCATCCTCTGTTGACCCCTTCTCGTCCTCTCCTCAATCTTTCACAGCATCAGGGTCTTTTCCAATGAGGCAGTTCTTTCCATTAGGTGGCCAAAGTACTGGAGTTGCAGCTTCAGCATCGGTCCTTCCAGTCAATATTCAGGGTTGATTTCCTTTAGGATGGACTGCTTTGATCTAAAGCCATTAGAAGTCCCCTGAGTAGAACCTGCCTTAGTCCTGTGACCTCAAGAGAAACATGAAGTGGTTCCCTGTGCTGCCCTCTAGGGACCGAATCGGGTTTGGCCCTGAGGCTGGTAAACGGAGAACACAGGTGTCAGGGCCGGGTGGAGGTCCTGTACCGAGGCTCCTGGGGCACCGTGTGTGACGACAGCTGGGACACCAACGACGCCAACGTGGTCTGCAGGCAGCTGGGCTGTGGCTCGGCCATTTCAGCCCCAGGAGGTGCCCGGTTTGGTCAGGGCTCAGGGCCCATTGTCCTGGACGACGTGGGCTGCTCAGGCTATGAGACCTACCTGTGGAGCTGCTCCCACAGCCCCTGGAATTCACACAACTGCGGACACAGCGAGGATGCCAGCGTCATCTGCTCAGGTGGGTCTCAAATAAGCTGGGTGCGCTTCTCTGGAGGTGGTTTCTTGCTCACATTCTGATCCCCTTGTGAAGCACTCTCTACATTTCCCTTTCCCTTGAAATCCTCCCAGTGCTTTGCTTATTCAGTATATTAGCTTTTGTCTGGCCCCTGGGTATGTAGATGGGAATTAGAACAACAACAAAAAAACAAACTGAAAGTGACATTAAGCCTTTTGCTCCATGCCCCAGTGCAAACCAGAGGCAAAAGAGCGCAGGTCTGCCAGGAGGTCTCTGAGCAGAGGGCACGGGCTGCTGGCGGCCCCTGTTCTGCCTCCTGAGTCCTGGACCTTAGGAACTGGGAAGCACGGTCTGGGCACCCAGACTGCCGTGAGCAGGGCAGTGGCCCCTGTGTGACCTGCCAGGCACCACGTTGTCATCCCCTAAGGTTGAGCCTGACAGATCACACACGGGACTTGACCTGGAGCTGGAGACCTGTCTCACTGCCTCAGTGGATCCATAAAAGCTGTGAGCCTGACGATTGGCTCCAGGTCCACTGTGTCATCAACACAAAGTCAATCACCTTGACGTTGGAAATAAGGGATGCTAGTCTGCCGGGACCTCTCAGGAGGAGCATCTTTGGAGGGTTGAGGATGGCAGAGGCCCCGCCGTCCATGGCAGAGCAGGTGCACACACTGACTCCTCACCTGGTCTGCATCTTAGCATCACCCCTTTGCCCTCATGGAGCCCGTTCTGTGCACTGTGTCTGACCTCCCTTCTCTCCCCTCCAGGTGCCCAGACCCAGTCCACGGTTGTGCCAGGTGAGTCCTGCTGCCTCTTGACTCCGGGATGTCCCCTCCCCCACAGTCACTCCCAGGCCCCCATCCAGCAGCCCCAGGAGGGGACTGTGGAGGTTTTCCATCTCTCAGTACCGGCCCTGGTCACTCTAGAGCACATAGACATTTCCAGATGAACCATAACTCAGGCATCCTCTGGACTGGCTCAAGATTTCAGGACTTCGTGGCTACACAGTGTCTCCCCAGAGCTTTGGGTGACAGGGTGATGTGTCCCAGGGTCTTTTCTGCTTGAATGCATTCTCTGGACCAAGAGTTCTGTGTATGGAGAGGACAGAGCTTTCTCCTGTCCTCCACCCATGGCTGAGTCTAGGCGTTTATATTACCAAGAAGTACCCAGTCAGCAGGGCATGCTGATGGTTCTGTGGGCTGTTGCACCTCTTTAGATGAGTGTGTACCTTTGATGACATGATCTGGGCTCACAGCAAACTCTCAGAAAAGGCTTCTTCTCCCCGGACTGTGGAGCCCCTCAGATCCCGCTGTCCTGATCCCAGGCATAGGAACTAGACCAACCTTGATTCTACCGACCTTTGTAATCCTGCTCTGTTTCCCCTGCAGACTGGTGGTACCCGACAACTAATTATGGTAAGCATCACTTGGATACTGCCAAACTATCAGGGTTCAGTGTCTAAATCTTGGATTAAGGCTCTGTGTTCACCACCTCATTCAACGTTGGGGATTCCCTTTACTCATCAGATCTGTGGATAACCTTCACCTATCCGTTAGAGAATGTATTCGTTTGGCTGGTTTAGCTTGCTAGTGGTAGGATTTCAGCTGACACACTTCAGCCAGACGAGGATCCAGTTACTTTCTTGTCTAAGATGTTTAGTCATAATTCTGTCTTCAGGTACAGCTGGATCCAGAGGTTCCAGGACTAGCTGTCTTCGCCACTTTTTATACCTCTGCTTTTTTATGTGTTTGGGCTTCACTCTAACTTTCCTTCCTGCCATGGGGGCAGGGGTCAGCCCAAGTCTACATCCCAACAGGAAGAAAGAGTCTCTTTTCTAGACCTTCCACTGACAAGTCCTGGAGAGACTGCGAGCAGCCTGCTGGCAATAGGTGCCATTCCCCCAATCATCTCCATGTGCTCTGGTGATAGGCTGTGGGTCTGTGATTTATTTTATATCCAGGCTAAGTTTTGTGTTTGAAAACAACATGGAGTTCAGTGGAAAGCAAGCCTTCAGAACAATTTCGGGTCAAGTGAGGTAGAGACCCAAGTTGGGTGAGCAGCAGAAAGAGGCACCTTGGGGGGCTGGGAAGCTATGTCTGGTGGTACCCTGATGCATGGGCTCCTGTCCATCTCAAGGGGTCATTAGGGATGCAGGACGTGGGCACCCTCTCCCTCTGGCATCCCAAGGCTGAGCTCTGCTCCTGAATTCAAGGAGTTGTGGGGAACCAATCAGAGAATGTGCATAGCTCAGCACACAGACATGGTTCCCTGACACAATCCCTGGTGGGTCAGCCATGATGGCCAGACTTCAGTCAAGAGCTCCCGATAAGGAACAAGAACTAGACTCAGTCTCTTTCCTTGGAAGATATCCAAATCTCACTCAGACATCAGGACTCCTTCCTTCAGGAGACAAAGAGAGTGACTTTTCCTGTCTCCTTCCAGGAACCGAATCGGGTTTGGCCCTGAGGCTGGTGAACGGAGAACACAGGTGTCAGGGCCGGGTGGAGGTCCTGTACCGAGGCTCCTGGGGCACTGTGTGTGATGACAGCTGGGACACCAACGACGCCAACGTGGTCTGCAGGCAGCTGGGCTGTGGCTCGGCCATTTCAGCCCCAGGAAATGCCCGGTTCGGTCAGGGCTCAGGGCCCATTGTCCTGGACGACGTGGGCTGCTCAGGCTATGAGACCTACCTGTGGAGCTGCTCCCACAACCCCTGGAACACACACAACTGCGGACACAGCGAGGATGCCAGCGTCATCTGCTCAGGTGGGTCTCAAATAAGCTGGGTGCGCTTCTCTGGAGGTGGTTTCTTGCTCACATTCTGATCCCCTTGCGAAGCACTCTCTACATTTCCCTTTCCCTTGAAATCCTCCCAGTGCTTTGCTTATTCAGTATATTAGCTTTTGTCTGGCCCCTGGGTATGTAGATTGAGAATTACAAAAAACAAACCAAATGGAAAGTGACATTTCGCTCCATGCCCCAGTGCAAACCAGAGGCAAAAGAGCGCAGGTCTGCCAGGAGGTCTCTGAGCGGAGGGCATGGGCTGCGGCTGCCAGTGGCCCCGGTTCTTCCTCCTGAGTCCTGACTGTGGCCCCTCCAAGGAACTAGGAAGCACAGTCTGGCACCCGGACTGCTGTGAGCAGGGCAGTGGCCCCTCTGTGACCTGCCAGGCACTGCCTTGAAATCCCCTAAGGTCGAGCCTGACAGATCACACACGGGACTTGACCTGGAGCTGGAGACCTGTCTCACTGCTTCAGTGGATCCATAAAAGCTGTGAGCCTGACGATTGGCTCTGCATCCATGGTGTCATCAAGACACAGAGTCAATTATCTTGACATTGGAAATAAGGACTGCTGGTCTGTTGGAACTTCTCAGAAGGAGCCTCTTTGGAGGGTTGAAGATGGCAGAGCCCACCCCTTCCCATGGCAGAGCAGGTGCAAGGACTGGCAGCTCACCTGCTCTAGAGCTTAGCATCACTCCCTTTGCCCCCATGGAGCCCCTTCTGCACTATGTGTCTGACCTGCCCTCTTTCTCCCCCAGCTGACCAGACCCAGTCCACGGTTGTGCCAGGTGAGTCGTGCTGCCTCTTGACCCCAGGATGTCCTCTCCCCAGCAGTCAGCCCCATGGTCCCCAACCAGTAGCCCCAGGAGGGAACTGAGGATGTTTTCCACCTCTCAATACCTGCCCAGGACCACAAAGACACTTCCAGATGAGCCATAAGACAGGCGTCCTCTGGACTGGCTCAAGATTTCAGGACTTCGTGGCTACACAGTGTCTCCCCAGAGCTTTGGGTGACAGGGTGCTCTGTCCTGGGGTCATTTCTGCTTGAACGTATTCTTGAACGAACCAAGAGTTCTGTGTATGGAGAGGACTGAGCTTTCTCCTGTCCTCCACCCCAGGTGGAGTCTAGGTGATGCTATTACCAAGAAATACCCAGTCAGCAGGACATGCTGATGGCTCTACGGGCTGTGCCACCTCTTTAGATGAGTGTGTACCTTTGATGACATGATCTGGGCTCACAAAAACTCTCAGAAAAGGCTTCTTCCCAGATGGTGGAGCCCCCCAGGTCCCAATGTCCTGTCCCTGGTCATAGGAACGAGACCTACCTTGATTCTACCGACCTTCTTTGTAATCCTGCTTTGTTTCCCCGGCAGATTGGTGGTATCCGACAACTGCCTATGGTGAGCAACATTCAGATCCTGCTAAATTACCAGCATGCAACACTCCAGTGCACAGACGTGGGTGCAGTTCTGGCCTCTTGGGTCCGGGTTCTGAGGTCACCACCTCATCTAATCTGGACGGTTGCCTTCATTGCCAGAGTTATGGATAAGCTTTACCTACGAGTTGTGCCATATGTTACTCAGAATGCTTTTGTTTGCAAGTATTAGGATGGCCACTCGTACTCTCTTAATTAGGGCTCCTGCCTCGGCCTACATATCGAGGATATTGAGCCATAGGGCAACCTTCAGGTACAGCAGGATCCAGAAGTTCCAATACTCTTTGTCCCCATGCACTTTTCTGACCTCTGCTTGGTTTTGTTTATGAGCTTCACTGTCAGGTTGCTTCCTGCCAGGGGGCGCCTGTCAGCCACTAGTCTCCTGCCACAGGAGGAAAGAGTCTTTTTGTTCTTGATGTTGAGCTGACAAGTCCTGGAGGGATTGTGAACAGCCTGCTGGTAATAGGTGCCTTCTCCCCAGTCATCTCCAAGTCCTCCAATGATATGCAACAATTCCAAGGTTATTTCAGGATTCAAGCAAAAAAAAAAAAAAAGCTTCAAGCTACACTTTGTGTGTGTGAAAGTACCTGAATGCGTACTGAGTAGAAAAGTCTTCAGAATAACCTTGGGCTGATGGAGTGGGTTCCCACGTAGGGGTGAATGGTAGAACTCGGCACCTTGGTGGGAAAGGGAATCTGTGTCAGTGGTCTCCTTTGCAGAGGCTCATTCTGTGCCAGAGGTCTCGGATGTAGGTTGCCCACACCGGCTGCGGGCTTCCCCTCTTTCCACCTGCATCTTGAGACAGGATTCAGTGCCTGAATTGCTGAATTTGGGGATGCCATCAAGGAACCTGCAGAGCTAGTCCACAGTGCACAGTCAAGGCTTCTATCACACGCCATCGGAGATAAAGAGTGAGGACCACGCTCAGTCCAGTCCTTATGGACTCACTGCCTAGACCTCAGCAGCCTTTCCCTGGAAGAATTCTGAATCTCAGGCCCCAGTGCCTTTTCCTTCAGGAGAAACAGGAGGCTGACTTTTCCTGTCTCCTTCCAGGAACCGAATCGGGTTTGGCCCTGAGGCTGGTCAATGGAGGTGACAGGTGTCAGGGCCGGGTGGAGGTCCTGTACGGAGGCTCCTGGGGCACCGTGTGTGACGACAGCTGGGACACCAACGACGCCAACGTGGTCTGCAGGCAGCTGGGCTGTGGCTGGGCCATTTCAGCCCCAGGAGATGCCCGGTTCGGTCAGGGCTCAGGGCCCATTGTCCTGGACGACGTGGGCTGCTCAGGCCATGAGACCTACCTGTGGAGCTGCTCCCACAGCCCCTGGAATTCACACAACTGCGGACACAGCGAGGATGCCAGCGTCATCTGCTCAGGTGGGTCTCAAATATGCTGGGTGCGCTTCTCTGGAGGTGGTTTCTTGCTCACATTCTGATCCCTCACGGAAACACTCTCTACATTTCCCTTTCCCTTGAAATCCTCCTAGTGCTTTGCTTATTTAGTATATCAGCTTTTGTCTGGCCCCTGGGTATGTAGACAGAGAATTATAACAGAAACACACACCAAAAGTGACATTAAGCCTTTTGCTCCATGCCCCAGTGCAAACCAGGGGCAGAAGAGCACAGGTCTGCCAGGAGGTCTCTGAGCAGAGGGCATGGGCTGCGGCTGCTGGTGGCCTCGGTTCTGTCTTCTGAGTCCGGGACCGTGGCCCCTCCAAGGAACTGGGAAGCACGGTTTGGGCACCAGGTCTGCTGTGAGCAGGGCACTGGCCCCTGTGTGACCTGCCAGGCACCCCCTTGTCATCCCCTAAGACTGACCCTGACAGATCACACATGGGACTTGACCTGGAGCTGGGGCCCCGTCTCAGTGTCTCAGTGGATCCATAAAAGCTGTGGGGCTGACGAATGCTCCGGGTCCACTGTGTCATCAAGACACAGAGTCAATCACCTTGACTTTGGAAATAAGAGATGCTGGTCTGCTGGGACCTCTCAGGAGGAGCATCTTTGGAGGGTTGAGGATGACAGAGGCCCCGCCATCCATGGCAGAGCAGGTGCATGCACTGACCCCTCACCTGGCCTGCATCTTAGCATCACCCCTTTGCCCCCATGGAGCCCGTTCTGTGCACTGTGTCTGACCTGCCTTCTCTCCCCCGCAGCTTCCCAGACCCAGTCCACAGTTGTGCCAGGTGAGTCCTGCTGCCTCTTGACTCTGGATGTCCCCTCCCCCCAGTAACCCTCAGGGCCCCCAACCGGCAGCCCCAGGAGGGGACTGTGGAGGTTTTCCACCTCTCAGTACCTGCTCTGGTCACTCTAGAGCATGTAGACGGTTCCAGATGAGCCATAACACGGGCATCTGATGCTCTGGACTGCCTCAGTGATTTCAGACTCCCCAGAGCTTTGGGTGACAGGATGGTCTGTCCTGGGGTCATTTCTGCTTGAATCCATTCTCTGGACGAAGAGTTATGTGTATGGAGAGGACAGAGCTTTCTCCTGTCCTCCACCCAAGGCCGAGTCCAGGTGTTTATATTACCAAGAAGTATCCAGTCAGCAGGACATGCTGATGGCTCTGTGGGCTGTGCCGCCTCATTAGATGAGTATGTACCTTTGATGACATGATCTGGGCTCACAGCAAACTCTCAGAAAAGGCTTCTTCTCCCCGGACTGTGGAGCCCCTCAGAACCCACTGTCCTGATCCCAGTCATAGGAACTAGACCAGGATTCTACGGACCTTCTTTGTAATCCTGCTCTGTTTCCCCTCCAGATTGGTGGCATCCAACAACTGACTATGGTGAGCGTCATTCAGACCCTGCTCAGCTACCAGCAGGCAACACTCCAGTGCACAGACGTGGGTGCAGTTCTGGCCTCTTGGGTCCGGGTTCTGAGGTCACCACCTCATCCACTCTGGACGGTTGCCTTCACTGGCCAGAGTTATGGATAAGCTTTACCTACGAGTTGTGCCATATGTTACTCAGAATGCTTTTGTTTGCAAGTATCAGGATGGCCACTCGTGCTCTCTCAATTTGGGCTGGTGCCACGGCCTACATATCGAGGATATTGAGCCATAAGGCAACCTTCAGGTACAGCTGGATCCAGAGGTTCCTGGACTACCTGTCTTAACCACTTTTTCGACCTCTGATTTCCATGTGTTGGGCTTCATTCTAACTTTCATTCCTGTCATGGGGGCAGGGGTCAGCTCCAAGTCTACATCCCAACAGGAAGAAAGAGCCTCTTTGTTCTAGATCTTCAGCTGACAAGTCCTGGAGAGACTGGCAGACTCAGGTTCTGCCTCCTGAGTCCTGGACCATGGCTCCCCCAAGGAACTGGGAAGCACGGTCTGGGCACCAGGTCTGCTGTGAGCAGGGCAGTGGCCCCTGTGTGACCTGCCAGGCACCGCCTTGTCATCCCCTAAGGCCGAGCCTGACAGATCACACACGGGACTTGACCTGGAGCTGGAGCCCTGTCTCTGCCTCAGTGGATCTATAAAAGCTGTGAGGCTGACGATTGGCTCCGGGTCCACTGTGTCATCAAGACATAGAGTCAATTACCTTAC
>NW_011495018.1:8992423-9014225 GCF_000754665.1 Bison bison bison | reverse complement strand
GGTCAGCTCCAAGTCTACATCCCAACAGGAAGAAAGAGCCTCTTTGTTCTAGATCTTCAGCTGACAAGTCCTGGAGAGACTGGCAGACTCAGGTTCTGCCTCCTGAGTCCTGGACCATGGCTCCCCCCAGGAACTGGGAAGCACGGTCTGGGCACCAGGTCTGCTGTGAGCAGGGCAGTGGCCCCTGGGTGACCTGCCAGGCACCGCCTTGTCATCCCCTAAGGCCGAGCCTGACAGATCACACACGGGACTTGACCTGGAGCTGGAGCCCTGTCTCTGCCTCAGTGGATCTATAAAAGCTGTGAGGCTGACGATTGGCTCCGGGTCCACTGTGTCATCAAGACATAGAGTCAATTACCTTACCTTGATATTGGAAATAAGAGATGCTGGTCTGTTGGGACTTCTCAGGAGGAGCCTCTTTGGAGGGTTGAGGATGGCAGAGGGCCCCCCACCCATCCATGGCAGAGCAGGTGCAAGGACTGACACCTCAGCTGCTCTGCAACTTAGCATCCCCCCCTTAGCCCACGTGAAGCCCCTTCTGTGCACTGTGTCTGACCTCAGCTACCGAGACCCAGACCACGGTTGTGCCAGGTGGGTCCTGCTGCCTTTTGACTCCAGGACGTCCCCTCCCCCACCGTCACCCCCAGGATTCAAGCTTAAAAAAAAAAGATTCAAGCTACACTTTGTGTGTGAAAGTACCTGAATACGTACTGAGTGGAAAAGTCTTCAGAATAACCTTGGGCTGATGGAGTGGGTTCCCACATAGGGGTGAATGGCCGAACCTGGCACCCTGGTGGGAATGGGTAGCTAGTGTAAGTGGTCTCCAGATGCAACAGGTCATTCTATCCCAGAGGTCTGGGATGTAAGCTGTGGGCTTCCCACCTGCATCCTGAGACAGGATTCAGTGCCTGAATTGCTGAATTTGGGGATGCCATCAGAGAACCTGCAGAGCTAGTCCACAGTGCACAGACAAGGCTTCTATCACACGCCATCGGAGATAAAGAGTGAGGACCACGCTCAGTCCAGTCCTTATGGACTCACTGCCTAGACCTCAGCAGCCTTTCCCTGGAAGAAATCTGAATCTCAGTCCCAGTGCCTTTTCCTTCAGGAGAAACAGGAGGCTGACTTTTCCTGTCTCCTTCCAGGAACCGAGTCGGGTTTGGCCCTGAGGCTGGTGAACGGAAGTGACAGGTGTCAGGGCCGGGTGGAGGTCCTGTACGGAGGCTCCTGGGGCACCGTGTGTGACGACAGCTGGGACACCAACGACGCCAACGTGGTCTGCAGGCAGCTGGGCTGTGGCTCGGCCATTTTAGCCCCAGGAGATGCCCGGTTCGGTCAGGGCTCAGGGCCCATTGTCCTGGACGACGTGGGCTGCTCAGGCCATGAGACCTACCTGTGGAGCTGCTCCCACAACCCCTGGAACACACACAACTGCGGACACAGCGAGGATGCCAGCGTCATCTGCTCAGGTGGGTCTCAAATATGCTGGGTGCGCTTCTCTGGAGGTGGTTTCTTGCTCACATTCTGATCCCCTCACGAAGCACTGTCTACATTTCCCTTTCCCTTGAAATCCTCCTAGTGCTTTGCTTATTTAGTATATTAGCTTTTGTCTGGCCCCTGGGTATGTAGATTGAGAATTACAAAAACAACAAACCAAATGGAAAGTGACATTTCGCTCCATGCCCCAGTGCAAACCAGAGGCAAAAGAGCGCAGGTCTGCCAGGAGGTCTCTGAGTAGAGATCATGGGCTGGGGATGCCAGTGGCCCTGGTTGTGCCTCCCGAGTCCTGGACCGTGGCCCCTCCAAGGAACCGGGAAGCACGGTCCAGACACCAGAACTGCTGTGAGCAGGGCGGTGGCCCCTGTGTGACCTGCCAGGCACCCCCTTGTCATCCCCTAAGGTCGAGCCTGAGAGATCACACGTGGGACTTGACCTGGGGCTGGGACCCTGTCTCATTCCTCAGTGGATCCATAAAAGCTGCGAGCCTGGCAATTGACTCTGGATCCAATGTGTCATCAAGACACAGAGGCAATCACCTGGACTTTGGAAATAAGGGGTGCTGGTCTGCTGGGACCTCTCAGGAGGAGCATCTTTGGAGGGTTGAGGATGACAGAGGCCCCGCCATCCATGGCAGAGCAGGTGCATGCACTGACCCCTCACCTGGCCTGCATCTTAGCATCACCCCTTTGCCCCCATGGAGCCCGTTCTGTGCACTGTGTCTGACCTGCCTTCTCTCTCCCCCAGCTTCCCAGACCCAGTCCACGGTTGTGCCAGGTGAGTCCTGCTGCCTCTTCACTTGGGATGTCCCCTCCCCAGTCGCCCCCAGGGCCCCCACCCAGTATCCCCAAGCAGGCACTGTGGAGGTTTTCCACCTCTCAGTACCTGCCCTGGTTACTCTGGACCAGAAAGACACTTCCAGATGAGTCATAACTCAGGCATCCTCTGGACTGTCTCAGTGACTTCAATATTTCGTGGCTACACAGTGTCTCCCCAGAGTTTTGGGTGACAGGGTGGTGTGTCCTGGGGTCATTTCTGCTTGAATCCATTCTCTGGACGAAGAGTTCTGTGTATGGAGAGGACAGAGCTTTCTCCTGTCCTCCACCCAAGGCCGAGTCCAGGTGTTTATATTACCAAGAAGTATCCAGTCAGCAGGACATGCTGATGGCTCTGTGGGCTGTGCCGCCTCATTAGATGAGTATGTACCTTTGATGACATGATCTGGGCTCACAGCAAACTCTCAGAAAAGGCTTCTTCTCCCCGGACCGTGGAGCCCCTCAGAACCCACTGTCCTGATCCCAGTCATAGGAACTAGACCAGGATTCTACGGACCTTCTTTGTAATCCTGCTCTGTTTCCCCTCCAGATTGGTGGTATCCAACAACTGACTATGGTGAGCGTCATTCAGATCCTGCTCAGCTACCAGCATGCAACACTCCAGTCCACAGACGTGGGTGCAGTTCTGGCCTCTTGGGTCCGGGTTCTGAGGTCACCACCTCATCCACTCTGGACGGTTGCCTTCACTGGCCAGAGTTATGGATAAGCTTTACCTATGAGTTGTGCCATATGTTACTCAGAATGCTTTTGTTTGCAAGTATTAGGATGGCCACTCGTACTCTCTTAATTTGGGTGGTGCCACGGCCTACATATCGAGGATGTTGAGCCATAAGGCAACCTTCAGGTACAGCAGGATCCAGAAGTTCCAATACTCTTTGTCCCCATGCACTTTTCTGACCTCTGCTTGGTTTTGTTTATGAGCTTCAGTGTCAGGTTGCTTCCTGCCAGGGGGCGCCTGTCAGCCACAAGTCTCCTGCCACAGGAGGAAAGAGTCTTTTTGTTCTTGATGTTGAGCTGACAAGTCCTGGAGGGTTTGTGAACAGCCTGCTGGTAATAGGTGCCTTCTCCCCAGTCATCTCCAAGTCCTCCAATGATATTCAACAATTCCAAGGTTATTTCAGGATTCAAGCAAAAAAAAAAAAAAAAAAAAGCTTCAAGCTACACTTTGTGTGTGAAAGTACCTGAATGCATACTGAGTGGAAAAGTCTTCAGAATAACCTTGGGCTGATGGAGTGGGTTCCCTCGTAGGGGTGAATGGCCAAACTCGGCACCTTGGTGGGAAAAGGAAGCTGTGTCAGTGGTCTCCAGCTGCAAAAGGTCATTCTATCCCAGAGGTCTGGGATGTAAGCTGTGGGCTTCCCACCTGCATCCTGAGACAGGATTCAGTGCCTGAATTGCTGAATTTGGGGATGCCATCAGAGAACCTGCAGAGCTAGTCCACAGCGCACAGTCAAGGCTTCTATCACATGCCATTGCAGATAAAGAGTGAGGACCACGCTCAGTCCAGTCCTTATGGACTCACTGCCTAGACCTCAGCAGCCTTTCCCTGGAAGAAATCTGAATCTCAGTCCTCAGTGCCTTTTCCTTCAGAAGAAACAGGAGGCTGACTTTTCCTGTCTCCTTCCAGGAACCGAGTCGGGTTTGGCCCTGAGGCTGGTGAACGGAAGTGACAGGTGTCAGGGCCGGGTGGAGGTCCTGTACGGAGGCTCCTGGGGCACCGTGTGTGACGACAGCTGGGACACCAACGACGCCAACGTGGTCTGCAGGCAGCTGGGCTGTGGCTGGGCCATTTCAGCCCCAGGAGATGCCCGGTTCGGTCAGGGCTCAGGGCCCATTGTCCTGGACGACGTGGGCTGCTCAGGCCATGAGACCTACCTGTGGAGCTGCTCCCACAGCCCCTGGAATTCACACAACTGCGGACACAGCGAGGATGCCAGCGTCATCTGCTCAGGTGGGTCTCAAATATGCTGGGTGCGCTTCTCTGGAGGTGGTTTCTTGCTCACATTCTGATCCCCTCAAGAAGCACTGTCTACATTTCCCTTTCCCTTGAAATCCTCCTAGTGCTTTGCTTATTTAGTATATTAGCTTTTGTCTGGCCCCTGGGTATGTAGATTGAGAATTACAAAAACAACAAACAATGGAAACCAACCTGAGCAGATGACGCTGGCAGGAAAAGTCAGCCATTTTAGTGAGTGATTTTCTCCCAACAAGAGCTCTTCTTTGCACTGTGCTCCAATCACACTGAGCTTCCACGGAAGATGGGCTATTTCCCTTCCTCTATCATTGATAGATGGTGGGTGGGTTTCATGTATCCACTGCAGCCCCTTCTGTATTGGGCCCCCAGAGCAGGGGTGTGATTACAGGTTGTAAGACCAAATTCCCCTCAGACTTTTTTCATTTGTAGAGACTGATGTTCTGAACTTGATGTTTCATATTCAGTTCTTCTGGACAAAACCCAGGCCGCCCTTTTCAGGCCATGGAGGGACCGGGCACTCAGCATCTCTGTCTCAGGGATCTGATGGGTTTCTTGCATTGAGCCTGGGTGATGAGGTTGATCATGCTTCCTCTTTCTTGCAGCTGCACAGATCAACTCCTCAACTCCAGGTGAGTTCCAGCAGCCCCACACAGTGAGACTCCTCTCTGGGTTTCCACTTCTCACATTTATAAAAGAAGAACACCCTCTTCCTAGGGAGTCATTTCCCTCCGAGGACTCTGGAGGCTGTCCAGTGACCGACCAGTGGAATCCCCAAGACCAGGGCTGTCACTCAGCTGTCCCTGGAGGGACCTCTGGCCCCCTGCCACCTCCTGCTGCCAGTGCCTGGTCAGAGCTACTATGAGGGGAGACAGGATTAGGTCCTCTGATCATTTCTTTGAAAATAAGTGTCCCAGTCATGTCATGCAGACTGACCACTTAGAACCATGACCAAGTAGCAGACTCGCAAATATCTATCAGTTAAAAAATTTCTTCAGGTTGAAAGCAATTTCCCAAATGATCTTTTCCCACAGTGATAATATCTGCTCCTGAATCAGGTGGGAATTCTATGTACTTAGCCCACGTGGTTAGTAATACTGTAGGTGGGAATAGTCAAGCTTCTGAGAAATCCTTATTAGGACGAGAATTTCCTTTCTCCATGAAAATGATGATGATGGAATTTAACAATTTGGGGCAGCCTCCTAAAATCACTTGTTTTTCGCTCTAGGTTGGCAGCCCCCACAAACCACAACCACTCAGAGTAAGTAACACAATTTTCCACCTGACCCGCAGGCCTTGGGTTTCCTTTCCCCAGGCTTGGCTGCTGGTCTCTGGGCTGCAGTCAGGGTGCTCACTCTCCAATGAGTCCACCTCTCCTGACTGTATGTCACATGATTACCCCAGCTGATGTCCCAACGCTAGGAGGGCTGGGCCTCTCTCTTCTTTGTCCTTTACTAGTCTGACCAGGATGAGATTCCTACATCTAGTCAGTCTCTAGATGATGCTGACCACCTGTTTATGTTCAACTCCTTGCCTGGGACACTAGTCGGGGGTCAGAGCAGACTGGATGGACTCTGCTTCACTGCTGAGCTTGGTGTGTCACCAGCAAAGGCTCCCAACAGCCTGATTCTGAGTTGCCACTGAACCACCGCTCCTTACCCCACCCTGCTTCCAGATATTTCCTCTGCATGCTCACGCTTCCCTCCTCCCCACCGGGCTCCCTACAGCAGCAGCAGCTTCAGCCTGCCCCTCCCCATGATCCATTCTCTCAGTGATGGTCGTCTTCAGCCAATGGCAAGGTCAATCCCTCACATCGAGGAGGGGACATCCAGTTTGTAAGAGTGAAATTGCCCAGATTTGCTGTTGTTTGTGAAGAACGATATGCGAGATTGATGTTTCCTATTCAGCTCCTGGGTGCAACTCCTAGGCCGCCCTTTTCTGGCCGTGAAGGGGCCGGGCACTCAGCATCTCTCAGGAAACTGATGGGTTCATTGCAGCCCATTGTGGATGCTGAAGCTGATCATGCTACCTCTTTTCTTGCAGCACCAGGAGTCAACTTCTCCACTCCAGGTGAGCCCCAGCAGCCCCACCCAGCCAAATCCTCTCCGGGATTCCACCTCTCAGGTTTCCAATAGAAGAGCAGCCTCCTCCTGAAGAGTCATTTCCCTCCGAGGACTCTGGAGGCTGTTCAGTGACCCTCTGGGTCCTCAGGACCAGGGCTGTCACTCAGCTGTCCCTGGAGGAACCTCTGATCCCCTGGCACCTCCTGCTGCCTGCGCCTGTTCAGAGCTGCTGTGGGGTGGAGAGGATTATGTCCTGTGATCACTTCTATGAAAATAAGTGTCCCAGTCATGCCAAGCAGAACTGTCAGCATTGTAGAACTATGACCGAATAGCAGCCCTACAGAGGTTTATCTCTTAAATAATCCTTCATGTTCAGAGCGATTCCCCAAATGATCTTTATGACACAAGGACAATATCTGGTTCTAGTATGTTTGGATGTGGTGTATCTCTAACCCCTTTTGTCTGGTCAGTGTAAATTGGTATAATCAAGTCTCTGAGAAGTCCTGAAGTAAGGAGAATGATTTACTTTCTCCATCAAACCCTTGAGTATGGAATTAAAAAATGATCCAGCAATATCCTAAAATCACTTGGTTTTCTTTCTAGATTGGCTGTCCCCAACAACTACACCCACTCATAGTAAGTATCACATTTTTCACCTGACCCGCAGGCCTTGGGTTTCCTCTCCCCAGGCTTGGCTGCTGGTCTCCGGGCTGCAGTCAGGGTGCTCACTCTCTAATAAGTCCACCTCTCCTGACTGTATGCCAGGTGATTACCCCAGCTGATGTCCTAACCCCAGGAGGGCTGGGCCTCTCTCCAGGCTCTTCTTTGTCCTTTACTCGTCTGACCGGGATGAGATTCCTACGTCTAGTCAGTCTCTAGATGATGCTGACCACCTGTTTATGTTCAACTCCTTGCCTGGGACACTAGTCGGGGGTCAGAGCAGACTGGATGGACTCTGCTTCACTGCTGAGCTTGGTGTGTCACCAGCAAAGGCTCCCAACAGCCTGATTCTGAGTTGCCACTGAACCACCGCTCCCTACCCCACCCTGCTTCCAGATATTCCCTCTGCATGCTCACGCTTCCCTCCTCCCCACCGGGCTCCCTACAGCAGCAGCAGCTTCAGCCTGCCCCTCCCCATGATCCATTCTCTCAGTGATGGTCATCTTCAGCCAATGGCAAGGTCAATCCCTCACATCGAGGAGGGGACATCCAGTTTGTAAGAGTGAAATTGCCCAGATATTTGCTGATGTTTGTGAAGAACGATATGCAAGATTGATGTTTCCTATTCAGCTCCTGGGTGCAACTCCTAGGCCGCCCTTTTCTGGCCATGAAGGGGCCGGGCACTCAGCATCTCTCAGGAAACTGATGGGTTCATTGCAGCCCATTGTGGATGCTGAAGCTGATCATGCTACCTCTTTTCTTGCAGCACCAGGAGTCAACTTCTCCACTCCAGGTGAGCCCCGGCAGCCCCACCCAGCCAGGTTTGTCTCTGGCATTCCACCCTCTCAGGTTTCCAGAAAGAGAAGAGCAGACTCTACCTGGGGAGTCATTTCTCTCCGAGGACTCGAATCGGTTCAGTGACCAGCCGAGTCCCCAGGACCAGGGCTGTCACTCAGCTGTCCCTGGAGAGACCTCTGGTCCCCTGCCACCTCCTGCTGCCTGTGCCTGTTCAGTGAGAGAGAGAGAGGATTGGGTCCTCTGATCATTTCTATGAAAATAAGTGTCCCACTCATGCCATGCAGAACTGTGGCCATTTTCAAAACAGACGGAGTAGCAGCCTTACAGAGCTTTCTCTGCTAAATGCTCCTTCACATTGAGAGTAACCACAAATGATCTTTCCTGCTGCTGCTGCTAAGTCGCTTCAGTCGTGTCCGACTCTGTGCTACCCCATAGACGGCCACCCACCAGGCTCCCCCATCCCTGGGATTCTGCATGCAAGAACACTGGAGTGGGTTGCCATTTTTAGGGCCACTTGAAAACATCTGGTGCCAAAATTGGAAGGTGCGCTTCTGTGCACGCCAGTCCTTTTGGCCAGTCTCCGAGTAGGTGGAATGGTCAAGGCACTGAGAAGTCCTGCAGGAAGGAAAAGGACTTCCTGAGGACACTCACCCAGAAGACGACCGCTGGTCACAACACCCCCGGAGACCCACCACAATGGGAATGTTCCTCTCTCTCTGCTCTGCAGGCTCCTTTTCAAGTTGTGGTGGCTTCTTATTCAGTGCCAGTGGGAACTTTTCTAGCCCATCCTACCCAGGATACTACCCCAACAACGCCGACTGTGTCTGGGAAATACAAGTGAACCCCGGCTACCTCATAAACCTGGGCTTCGACAGTCTGCAGTAAGTAACCCCCAGGCCACTTGGAGAAGGAGGCATCTTCCATGGACCACCCTGTGGTTTCGGTTGGGTCCTGGGCCAGGAGGCTTTCCCCTCTCAGGTACCATGGACTACATTTCAGGTTTCTCTGGTCCCCACTGGGAAGTATCAGACAATATTGGGCAGTCCTTTGATCTGATTAAGAAAGAGCAAGAAGAAGATCTTAGATTCAAGGACATTTCTCATAAAGTTCAAAATAGCTACAAAGTTTATGAGCAGCAGACATCCTGATGTTGACATGAACCCCGTTTTCCATACAGGTTGGAGACACACAGTAGCTGCAGTTATGACTATGTTGAAATCCTTAATGGACCGCTGAGTAGCAATGCCTCAGCGAGGAGAATCTGTCGTTACACCAGGGAAATATTCACTTCTTATTCCAACCGATTGACTGTTCGATTTCGGAGTGACGGCAGTGTCCAAAAAACTGGTTTTTCTGCTTGGTATAACTCCTTTCCAAGAAGTGAGTACCAGACATAGAGAAAAGATCTGTAGTTCCCAAGGGGATGGGGTTTTGGGGAAGGGGTGGATGCGGATTTGGGGATTAGCAGATGCAAACTACTACATTCAAATGGATAAACGTCAAGGTCCCACTGTAGAGAACAGGGAGCCATATTCTGTAACCTGTGATAAACCGTGTGGAAAGAATATGGAAGCAGATGCGGAAAAGAATATATCTAGAAGATGGGGGATCTGAACTCTGTGATGTCAAGAGCCCCTTCCAGGTGGATCATGTAGCTGTTTATTCACTGATCAGTGTCATTGGGTGGCTTTTGGGATGGGGAAAGAACCAGGGGTTAATTGGCTTTGGGTATTTGCTGGGGGATGGGGTCATCACCTCTTACAGCATGTGTCTTTCAGATGTCAGCTTGAGATTGGTGAACTGGAACTCCTCCCATCCCACATGTGCTGGGCGTGTGGAAATCTACCATGGTGGCCAGTGGGGAACAGTGTGCGATGACAACTGGGACGTTCAAGATGCCCAGGTGGTGTGCAGACAGCTGGGCTGTGGATATGCAGTCTCAGCCCCAGGAAATGCCTACTTTGGCTCTGGCTCTGGTCCCATCACCTTGGATGACGTGGTGTGCTCAGGGGCGGAGTCCAATCTCTGGCAGTGCCGGAACCGAGGCTGGTTCTACCACAATTGTGGCCACCATGAAGATGCTGGAGTCATTTGCTCAGGTATTGGGTGATGTCATTTGCGGAAGGCCCCTTTCACCTCTGAGCTGCTGGAAACTGGAGCAGGGGAAACTGGAGGCCAGTGACTGATGGTGTCTGTGGCTAGTTCAGGGTGTGGGGGTGGGCAGGAGCTTGTCAGAGTACCCCTTGACTTGTGCACTCGGGAGACCTTGCAGAGGCCACTTCATCTCTGGTCTTTGTGCTGATCACTCAGCTGCTATCCAGCTTACCATTACTCTCCCATTTGCTTTATGGGCTTACCTTGTGGCTCAGAGGGTAAAGAATTCACCTAAAAGCAGAAGATGCTGGTTCGATCCCTGGTTTGGGAGGAGCCCCTGGAGAAGGAAATGCAACCCACTCCAGTATTCTTGCCTGGAGAATCCCATGGTCAGAGGAGCCTGGCGGGGTACAGTGCTTGGAGTCCCTAAAGTGCCCGAGATGAGTTAGCAACTGAACAACAACTTGGTGTGGAGGCTGATCATACTTCCTCTTTCTTGCAGATATACCGACCAACTCCTCCACTCCAGGTGAGTCCCTGCAGCCCCACCCAGCCAAAGCCTCTCCGGGATTCCACCTCTCAGGTTTCCAATAGAAGAGCAGCCTCCTCCTGAAGAGTCATTTCCCTCCAAGGACTCTGGAGGCTGTTCAGTGACCCTCTGGGTCCTCAGGACCAGGGCTGTCACTCAGCTGTCCCTGGAGGAACCTCTGGTCCCCTGGTACCTCCTGCTGCCTGCGCCTGTTCAGAGCTGCTGTGGGGTGGAGAGGATTATGTCCTGTGATCACTTCTATGAAAATAAGTGTCCCAGTCATGCCAAGCAGAACTGTCAGCATTGTAGAACTATGACCGAATAGCAGCCCTACAGAGGTTTATCTCTTAAATAATCCTTCATGTTCAGAGCGATTCCCCAAATGATCTTTATGACACAAGGAAAATATCTGGTTCTAGTATGTTTGGATGTGGTGTGTCACTAACCCCTTTTGTCTGGTCAGTGTAAATTGGTATAATCAAGTCTCTGAGAAGTCCTGAAGTAAGAAGAACGATTTACTTTCTCCATCAAACCCTTGAGTATGGAATTAAAAAATGATCCAGCAATATCCTAAAATCACTTGGTTTTCTTTCTAGATTGGCTGTCCCCAACAACTACACCCACTCAGAGTAAGTATCACATTTTTCACCTGACCCGCAGGCCTTGGGTTTCCTCTCCCCAGGCTTGGCTGCTGGTCTCCGGGCTGTAGTCACGGCGCTCACTCTCCAATGAGTTCACCGCTCCTGACTTTCCTGCCACGTGGCGTCTCTGTAGCTGATGTCCCAACCCCAGGAGGGCTGGGCCTCTCTCCAGGCTCTTCTTTGTCCTTTAATCACCTGACCATCCTAAGATTCGGGTCTCTGGTCAATGTCTAGGTGAAGTCTCCCACTGTGTAGGTCCCACCCCTCGTCTGGGACACTAGTCCCAGATCAGTGCAGCCTGGATGGAGCCTGGCATGTAATCAACAAAAGTTCCCAATAGCCTGCTTTTGAGTGGGTGCTGAACCACCGCTCACTGCCCCCACCCTGCCCCATACGTCTCCTCTGCATCCACAGCCTCCCCTCCTCACCACCTTGTCTCCTACATCAGCAGCAGCAGCTTCAGGCTCCCTCCCCCTGACCCATTCTCTGCAGTGCTCTAGGGTATCTTCATCAAATGCCAAGGTCTGTCCTGGCCTCGAGGCTGGAATCCTCAGCACCGTCTGGACCCAGATCCTCAGTGCTCAGGATAATCTCTAGGGCTTGCAAATTCTTTCCCATTGTGGAGTTGATTCCTGCCATCCTTCCCATCCCTGCTCCATCCACATAGGGGGTCCCCAGTTATGCCAGCTACTCTCATACCTAGGTTCCTTCACACATGCTGTTCCCTCTGCCTAGAGCACACTTCTGACCTTTTGGCCTCACCTCTCTGTGTACCCGTCCCCTTTCCCTCCTCAGTCTGGATCAGGAGCCAAATCTCCCAGCTCCTAGCACCTCCTGGGCTCTGCTCCATCACAGTCCCATCCCTGGAGGCTGGGATTTGCTCTTTTCCATCCTCTTCTTTAGGCTGTGAGCTCCCAGAGGGCAAGTCCCGCATCTGGCATCTCTCTGGGAACTTGGGGTTGGCATTTTTCCAGCGCAGAGCTGACAAGGACTCAGCAGCTGAACCAAGGTTGCCAGGAAACTGATCATTATCTTTTCTGTTTGTCAACAGATCCTGATTACAACGTCACCGGCCCAGCCAGTAAGTTCTGAGCCCCACTGACCAGTCCCCCTTCCCTTCTCCTTGATGACAGTGACACTGGGGAGGGATGAGGAGAACAGTGAGGAGAGGGCTTCCCTAGGTACGGCCTCCCTGTAGGGGCACCGCCCCGACCCTCAGTAGGCAGTCCAGGTGTAGGCACCTCCCGGTGGATTTCCCCCATGTGACTGTACAGTGTACACTGCGCGTCATCGGCATTTCTCCCTTTGTCCCAACAGCCTGCGGAGGCTTCCTGACCCAGTTTTCAGGGAACTTTTCCAGCCCATTCTACCCTAGGAACTATCCGAACAACGCCAAGTGTGTGTGGGACATTGAAGTTCAAAACAACTACCGAGTGACTGTGACCTTCAGAGATGTCCAGTGAGTGCATGTGCAGCGGGGAGGGCCATGTGGTGAGCCCCTTGCAGACATTCTAGGAGGAGAGAAATGGCACTTCAGGAGAGATATTTGCCCCACTGCCCTTTTTTTCTATGGGTTCCATTTTCGACCGAGCCTAGAAGCAGCCGTGGAGGGGACGCCAGGATCAGAGTCCTGGGTCAAGTTGCAGGTCCGTCACTGCTTTGCTGCGTGACCTCAGGAAGTCATTTAACTCTCCTGAGCCTCAAAAGAGGAGAATATAATATCCGCTCCCCTCCCCTCCTGGTTCCTGGGAAAGTCACAGGAGAAATATATGAAAATACTCGGGCAGTGTTACCCAATGGGAGGGGTTATTGTTAGAAGTAGTAATAGCACAAAGAATCCTATTAACAACCACACTAGTTTTTCTGAACTCTTTTCTCTCTGCTCCCTCTTTCTTGGGGGAGTGGTTTCGGGCAGAAGAGGAATAATTCCTGTGACAGAGCTTAGGTTATCTGTTCCTCATCCAGTGAAGGGTGGGAATCCTTGTTTTAAGCAGAGGAGACAACATCAGAACCACCAGGATATATGACTGGCTCAAGGGGCAGGGGTGACCACACTGAGACACCAGTAGCTTGTAGAGTCCTGGAAAGGGGGTACCGTCATTTTTTCTCTAACAGTCACCACTGAACAAAGTAGTTTTTTTTTCTTGATTTCTGCTTGCGGTGGCCTGGGAGTTTCTGCCTTGGAAATTCGCGTGAAGTTTTGCAAAAGATATGATGTTATTTTAATCTCTTCATCATTACTATTCATTTGGGGGATTGTACTTAAAGCTCATGAAATTCTACAGAGGAAGGTTGACCGTGACTAGTTCTGAGCCAGCATCTTAATATCAGTGACCACCGTTTGTGGCATCTTAGGAAGCACTTTTCCACTGTTAGAGCCTCCTGATAGCTCTCTTCAGTACACTTGCATTGGGAGATTTCACCTTTATAAATAAGAAATCCGAGCTGCAGAGAGGTTATCTCATTTGCCCAATATTTACTTGTTCAATTATTTGTTTCTGTCACTATGAATTCATGGATTTTAAGAAAAAAATTCTATGGGAAACTGGGGTCTTTTTCATCAAAGAAGAAGTCGAAGGTGGGATGTCATTCTTTCTTACGTACTGCGAAGGGCTGTCAAGAGAGGAGCTGTAGATTTCATATGCATGACCCCAAAAGGCAGGACTAAGACCGATGTATGGAGGTCATGGGAGGATGAACCTCCACTGGATTTAAGAAAGTCTAACAAACTGGTGGTTACCAGTGGGGAGAGGGGTTGAGGGAGGGGCGCTCAGGGTAGGGGATGAAAAGGGACAAACCATGACGTAGAAAACAAGCTACAAGGCTCTATGCTTTCAATACAGCCCAGGGAGGATAGCCAATATTTTTTAAATAAGTATATATGGAGTATAGCCTTTAAACATTGTAATCACTGTATTTACACCCATAACTTGTGTAATATTGTACATTGACTCTGGTAAAAAATGAAAGTCTATTCCTTTCGATTATTAATTTTGTCGGAGTTTCTGGCTTAGAGGCGTAAGGCCTCTGACCGCCGGCATCAAATCCTGGTTGGAAGTGAAGCCAGACTGTGTGTTCCGTCTCTGCAGGCTGGAAGGCGGCTGTAACTATGATTACATCGAAGTGTACGACGGCCCCCACCACAGTTCCCCGCTGCTCGCCCGGGTTTGTGACGGGTCAAGGGGCTCCTTCACCTCATCGTCCAACTTCATTTCCATCCGCTTCATCAGCGACATCTCCATCACCAAGAGAGGGTTCTCAGCTGAATATTTCTCCATTCTTTCCAATGGGAACACGAGTAAGTCCCCGCCCATCTGGAGTGACACCTCTGAGCGCCTTCAGTGGCTCAGCCATCCCAGGGCTGTGGAAGGAGAAACGAGAGCCACCCCATCAGGCCTCCAAGGCTTGGTGTTGGGCAGAAGGGGGCCAAGAGCAGGGGATCTGGGGACTCTGGCTGCCCAGGACTGGCCGATGGGTGGTGGGTTGGCCTTTCTATGGTCAGCAGAGACGAAGTAGAAGGGGTGAGAAGATGCTGTCATCAGACAGTGAGATGTCAGTGCCAAGGGCAGAGGGGACCACCTGGCTTGAGACCTTGTGGCCTTCCCAGAGTGAGGGACACTGTGACCTTGTCCTGAGATCTAGCACATTCAGCTGATTCCTGAAAGTGGTCTGAGCTGCTCTCTCAGCCACATCCAGCAGAGGATGGCAGCCATGGTTGGATCTGTTAAATGGACTGATGTACAGATTGACCAGGGGCGGGGCAAGGAGATGTGCTGGCTATCTTTGCAGTCAGGATTTTAAGCACTGACCTGCCCTTAGCTGCAGGACATATGCTAAGTCCATAGCTAAGGATGTTGATTTCCCAACATCCCTGCAAGTTGCCCCAAGTGTTACTCTGTGTGTATGTGTGTTAGTCGCTCAGTTGTGTCCGACTCTTTGCAATGCCATGGACTGTAGCTCATCAGACTCCTCTGTCCATGGAATTCTCCAGGCAAGAATACTGGAGTGGGTTGCCATTCCCTTCTCCAGGGGATCTTTCCCACTCAGTGATTGAACCTGGGTCTTCTGCATTGTGGGCAGATTCTTCACCATTTGAGCCACCAGCAAAGCCCAAGTGCTATCCTACTAAAAGGATAAATGGCAACCTGGCAGAAACATTTTGTTGTTTTACATCTTGCCTCCATTTCTCCATCAGAGGAATCCTAGTCCCTGTGCCCTCATAGGGGTCTCAGGCGAATGAAACTGACTTGAGCCCCAGGGCATCTGGAGGGGGGTTGGTGAGCTGTGTCCACAGGAAGACCATGGGCCAGCCATCTCAGTCTTTCTGTGGGCTTAGCGGGGGTGCGGTGACTGACTGCACTGTCTGCCTTTGGCCCCCAGAGCTGCTTTGCCTGCAAAATCACATGGAAGCCAGAGTGAGGACGAGCTACCTCCAATCCCTGGGCTACTCTGTCAGGGACCTTGCCATTCCCGGCTCGGACTCAAGCTACCAGTGTCAGCCCCAGATTACGTCGAGCCTGGTGACGTTCGTGATCCCCTACTCTGGCTGCGGCACCATCCAGCAGGTAAGCTTGGAGCTTCCCCCCACCTCCTGCCAAGCAAGCTTTCTTAGCAAAGGATGCTATGCTTTGGGAATCCTGGGGACCCAGAAAACATGACTGTGGTATAACCAGAACATAATCTGGGTGAGGATATAAATGTGTTCCTTGGTGTCATGATGTGGCTCCAGCCACGTTCAAACAGAAAAAGAAGGAAGGTCAGCGGGGAGTTTTTTCCCACAGTGTCCATCAGAGAGGGTGCCTGGCAGGCTGCCATCAGGTCAGCAAGAACAGTAGCAACTCCCAGGGGCCGTTCCAGGTTTTGAAGGTCCTAGAGCTTATATAGGTTGAGGTTGGGGTGGGTGAGAGGGATGGGTGCCTCCTTCATGGAAAGAACGCAAGCATATCTTACTTTTAGAAATCTTACAGAAACGCATGGTGGTGCCAGCATATTGCTGACCCCTGGGAGGACCTGTGCTTGGGGTCGGGGTGGGGATGGGGGTGCTAAAGCCAAAACTTAATTGTTTTTTAGTCGCTCAGTTGTGTCCAACTCTTTTGCAACCCCATGGACTGTAGCCCACCAGGCTCCTCTGTCCATGGGATTCTCCAGGCAAAAATACTGGAGTGGGTTGCCATTTCCTTCTCTGGGGGATCTTCCTCATCCAAGCATCAAACCAAGACAGATGTTTTTTACCACTGAGCCGCCAGGGAAGTCCTTAAGCTTATTAGCTTCACAATACATCTGCCTCCGCAGGTGTCACTTGCTGAGCTGTCACCACCTAGGGTGACCAGCTGTCTTGGCTGACGTGGGGCTTGGCTGATTTTAGCGAGAAGTCCTATGTCCCAGGAAACTCCTCGATCCTGTCACCCTACAAGTGACAGACCCTGAGATCAGTCCCTGTCAAACTCCCCGAGTCCCCCAGCAACAAGATGCAACAAGCCTTCCCTCATTATCATCCCACTTGAAAAGCAGGGAGACTGGGCTTCCAGGAGTCAAGCAGATTGCCTAAGGCTCCTTAGCCAGGTAGGTAGGGGCAGGGCTGACGTCAGACTCTGAGAATCTCAAAAATGTGGCACTGAGTGAAAGAAGGCAGGCACGCCAGATGCCCTGCCCTGTGATTGCATTTCTGCGAAGCTGAGAAATGGATAGTCAGCGTGTGATGGGCCAGCCTGGTGGGGGAGATGCCTGCAAAGGCAGACGGAGCTCTGGGATTATGAGAACGTCGGGCCTCTTACTGCCATCAGCATGGCACTGCTGGCACTCTGAGAGTTGTTGCACTTAACTTCTTGCAAATTTATTTCAAACTCTCCATTCAAGATCTGAATTTTTGAGTGCCACCTAAGTAACCACTTCCAGATCTTGTCTGTCAGGGAACAGTTCAGTTCAGTTCAGTTGCTCAGTCGTGTCCGACTCTTGGCAACCCCATGAACCGCAGCACGCCAGGCCTCCCTGTCCATCACCAACTCCCGAAGTCCACCCAAACCCATGTCCATTGAGTTGGTGATGCCATCCAACCATCTCATCCTCTGTTGTCCCCTTCTCCTCCCACCTTCAATCTTTCCCAGCATCAGGGTCTTTTCAAATGAGTCAGCTCTTTGCATCAGGTGGCCAAAGCATCGTAGTTTCAGCTTCAGCATCAGTCAGTCCAATGAACACCCAGGACTGATCTCCTTTAGGATGGACTGGTTGGATCTCCTTGCAGTCCAAGGGGCTCTCAAGAGTCTTCTCCAACGCCACACTTCAAAAGCATCAACTCTTCGGTGCTCAGCTTTCTTTATAGTCCAACTCTCACATCCATACATGACCACTGGAAAAACAACAGCGTTGACTAGATGGACCTTTGTTGACAAAGTAATGTCTCTGCTTTTTAATATGCTGTTTAGGTTGGTCGTAACTTTCCTTCCAAGGAGTAAGCGTCTTTTAATTTCATGGCTACAGTCACCATCTGCAGTGATTTTGGAGCCCCAAGAAATAAAGTCAGCCACTGTTTCCACTGTTTCCTCATCTATTTCCCATGAAGTGATGAGACCAGATGCCATGATCTCAGTTTTCTGAATGTTGAGCTTAAAGACAACTTTTTCACTCTCCTCTTTCACTTTCATCAAGAGGCTCTTTAGTTCTTACTCACTTTCTGCCATAAGGGTGGTGTCATCTGCCTATCTGAGGTTATTATATTTCTCCCAGCAATCTTGATTCCAGCTTGTGCTTCATCCAGCTCAGCGTTTCTCATGATGTCAGGAAACAGACACAGAGCAAATACTTTTATTAGGTTTGTTGTTGTTTAGTTGCTGGATCGTGTCTGATTCTTTGGGGACCCCATGGACTGTAGCCCCCCAGGCTCCTCTGTCCCTGGGATTTTCCGAGGCAAGAATACTGGAATGCTACTCTAGGGGATCTTCTTGACCCAGGGATCCAACCTGTGTCTCCAGCATTCGCAGGCGCATTCTGTGCCACTGAGCCACCTAGGAAGTTTTTTATTAGGTTTAGGTCTGCAGCAAATATACAGCATGAAGTGCTCAAATGTGTGCAGTGTGTGTGACACACACGATCAGAGGGTTTGTCAGTCACCAAAGACATTCTACCCATTTGCTGTGTGCCAGGCAAGGGGCCCCAAGGGCGCAGTGCCTCGTCTGTTTCAGTCACAAGGAACAGTGATGGAGGCAGGGGGTGCTGATTAGCTAACCAGAGGAGCCTGTGGGCAGCGGAAGGGTGCCTGGGCCCGAGGGTCTGCAGTCACCACTGTGGTCACCCAGCTCCCATAGGATCTCCTTCTGGGAGGATCTGAGTGGGTCATGGAGGCCTAAGTGCAGAGAAGATGAGTCACGCCCTGCAAACGCTCTAGTCCACCTGGCTTTTACATTTCACAGATCAGTCATATTGGATTCTGGTTTGTCCTGAGTTTAGTCAGGGGAAGTTGGTCCACCACAGGCAACCACCCCTCCAGGCTCCAAATGTACGGCCTGGAGCCTCTGATGTCTGGGCTATTCCATCTGTGTTCCTTCATTTCTGTTAGGAGATGCCAAAGCCACAGGGCAGCCCTGGTCTTCTAACCTGGATGGTCGCGGGCCGCGTAGGTTAATTCTTATTCCTCTGCTTATTTAAATACCTGTATCCTCTACAAACCATGCCTCTGGGGCAGGCCCACATTTCATTCATCTTTGCCATGGCCTACGCCCCTTGGTGCAGAGCCTCAGCCTTTATAATCAGATTACTAATGGCTAGTTTGCGTGTTAGACACTGAACTCTGAGTTTCAATGAGACTTTCAAAATTCTTGAGACAAACTTTATTCCCATTTAATCAAGAGGAAACAGAAGCTTACAGAGGTTAAGCCACTTGCTCAAGGCCACATGGTCACGAGTGGCAGAGCTGAGATTCAAAGACAGGATAGTGTGATCCGTAGCTGGAACTATCTGCATCTCCTCCAGGTACCCTGTTTAGCCGGTGTCGGGCAAATGTAGAGGCCAGGACAGCCTGGTCTCCCCACCCATCCCACACCTTGCACAGTGTGGGCGTGCATGCTCAGTCGCTTCAGTAGTGTTCGACTCTTTGCGACCCCTTGGACTGCAGCCCACCAGGCTCTTCTGTCCATGGGATTTCTCAGGCAAAAATAACTGGAGTAGGTTGCCATGCTGTCATCCAGGGGATCTTCCCAACCCAGGGATTGAACCCACCTCTCTTGCATCTCCTGCATTGGCAGGTGGGTTCCTTACCCCTAGTGCCACCTGGGCAGATGTCTAATAATGAATTTTAAAATCAGAACGGCTTCTTATGATCAAGAACTAAACTCGCATGCCACGTGGCTTGGTGTGCGTTCAGAATCTAGCTTGACCATGGAAACCAGAGACAAATGTGGATTCAAAAACACTTTCATGTAAATGTACAAATTGAAGACACTTCAGTTCATCTTTGAAGAAGTAACAAGATGGCAACATTTATGTGATTTATTGTGCTAATCACTGGCACTCCAATATAAAGTTCCCCATTTTTTAAAAGAAAATATAAATACAGCATACTTCCCATAGAGGCTTCCCTGGTAGCTGAGGTGGTAAAGAATTTGCCTGTAATGTAGGAGACCAGGGTTTAATCCCTGGGTCCAGAAGATCCCCTGGAGAAGGGAATGGTTACCCACGCCAGTATTCTTGCCCGGAGAACCCCACGGACAAGAGAAGCCTGGTGAACTATAGTCCACATGGTCGCAAAGAGTCAGACACAACCGATCGAGTAACACTTCCCATGGAGGCCTGGAAGGCATAGAGCCCCTTCTAGGTTCTTCTCCAGACCTGAGGCCAAAGTGCAGGCTCTGGCATCCCCTGCAGCCCAGAGCCTCCCTCTGACAGGAGAAAAGGGAAACCAAGGTCAGAGAAGAGGCAAGGTTCCCCCAGCAGCAAAACCACTTTGAAAGTGAAAGTGACATCACTCAGTCGTGTCCGACTCTTTGCGACCCCGTGGACTGCAGCCCACCAGGCTCCTCCGTCCATGGGCTTTTCCAGGCAAGAGGACTGGAGTGGGCTGCCATTTCCTTCTCCACTAAAACCACTTTCAGTTCAGTTCAGTTCAGTCGCTCAGTCGTGTCTGACTCTTTGAGACCCCATGAATCGCAGCACACCAGGCCTCCCTGTCCATCACCAACTCCCAGAGTTCACCCAGACTCACGTCCATCGAGTCAGTGATGCCATCCAGCCATCTCATCCTCTGTTGTCCCCTTCTCCTCCTGCCCCCAATCCCTCCCAGCATCAGAGTCTTTTCCAATGAGTCAACTCTTCACATGAGGTGGCCAAAGTACTGGAGTTTCAGCTTCAGCATCATTCCCTCCAAAGAAATCCCAGGGCTAATCTCCTTCAGAATGGACTGGTTGGATCTCCTTGCAGTCCAAGGGACTCTCAAGAGTCTTCTCCAACACCACAGTTCAAAAGCATCAATTCTTCGGCGCTCAGCCTTCTTCACAGTCCAACTCTCACATCCATACATGACCACAGGAAAACCCATAACCTTGACTAGACGGACGTTTGTTGGCAAAGTAATGTCTCTGCTTTTTAATATGCTATCTAGGTTGGTCATAACTCTCCTTCCAAGGAGTAAGCGTCTTTTATTTATTTATTTATTTTCTAATTTTATTTTATTTTTAAACTTTACATAATTGTATTAGTTGTGCCAAATATCAAAATGAATCCGCCACAGGTATACATGGGTTCCCCATCCCAAACCCTCCTCCCTCCTCCCCCCCCATACCATCCCTCTGGGTCGTCCCAGTGCACTAGCCCCAAGCATCCAGTATCGTGCATTGAACCTGGACTGGCACCTCGTTTCCTACATGATATTTTACATGTTTCAATGCCATTCTCCCAAATCTTCCCACCCTCTCCCTCTCCCACAGAGTCCATAAGACTGTTCTATACATCAGTGTCTCTTTTGCTGTCTCGTACACCAGGTTATTGTTACCATCTTTCTAAATTCCATATATATGCGTTAGTATACTGTATTTATGTTTTTCCTTCTGGCTTACTTCACTCTGTATAATAGGCTCCAGTTTCATCCACCTCATTAGAACTGATTCAAATGTCTTCTTTTTAATGGCTGAGTAATAAATACTCCATTGTGTATATGTACCTCAGCTTTCTTATCCATTCCTCTGCTGATGGACATCTAGGTTGCTTCCATGTCTTGGCTATTATAAACAGTGCTGCGATGAACATTGGGGTACACGTGTCTCTTTCCCTTCTGGTTTCCTCAGTGTGTATGCCCAGCAGTGGGATTGCTGGATCATAAGGCAGTTCTATTTCCAGTTTTTTAAGGAATCTCCACACTGTTCTCCATAGTGGCTGTACTAGTTTGCATTCCCACCAACAGTGTAAGAGGGTTCCCTTTTCTCCACACCCTCTCCAGCATTTATTATTTGTAGACTTTTGGATCGCAGCCATTCTGACTGGTGTGAAATGGTACCTCATAGTGGTTTTGATTTGCATTTCTCTGATAATGAGTGATGTTGAGCATCTTTTCATGTGTTTGTTAGCCATCTGTATGTCTTCTTTGGAGAAATGTCTATTTAGTTCTTTGGCCCACTTTTTGATTGGGTCGTTTATTTTTCTGGAGTTGAGCTGTAGGAGTTGCTTGTATACTTTTGAGATTAGTTGTTTGTCAGTTGCTTCATTTGCTATTATTTTCTCCCATTCTG
>NW_011495018.1:8979240-8992281 GCF_000754665.1 Bison bison bison | reverse complement strand
GGTGTTAGAAAGTGGTCTAGTTTCATTCTTTTACAAGTGGTTGACCAGATTTCCCAGCATCACTTGTTAAAGAGATTGTCTTTAATCCATTGTATATTCTTGCCTCCTTTGTCAAAGATAAGGTGTCCATATGTGCGTGGATTTATCTCTGGGCTTTCTATTTTATTCCATTGATCAATATTTCTGTCTTTGTGCCAGTACCATACTGTCTTGATAACTGTGGCTTTGTAGTAGAGCCTGAAGTCAGGTAGGTTGATTCCTCCAGTTCCATTCTTCTTTCTCAAGATTGCTTTGGCTATTCGAGGTTTTTTGTATTTCCATACAAATTGTGAAATTATTTGTTCTAGCTCCGTGAAGAATACTGTTGGTAGCTTGATAGGGATTGCGTTGAATCTATAAATTGCTTTGGGTAGTATACTCATTTTCACTATATTGATTCTTCCAATCCATGAACATGGTATATTTCTCCATCTATTAGTGTCCTCTTTGATTTCTTTCACCAGTGTTTTATAGTTTTCTATATATAGGTCTTTAGTTTCTTTAGGTAGATATATTCCTAAGTATTTTATTCTTTCCGTTGCAATGGTGAATGGAATTGTTTCCTTAATTTCTCTTTCTGTTTTCTCATTATTAGTGTATAGGAATGCAAGGGATTTCTGTGTGTTGATTTTATATCCTGCAACTTTACTATAGTCATTGATTATTTCTAGTAATTTTCTGGTGAGTAAGCGTCTTTTAATTTCATGGCTGCAATCACCATCTGCAGTGATTTTGGAGCCCAAAAAAATAAACACTGTTTCCACTGTTTCCCCATCTATTTCCCATGAAGTGATGGGACTGGATGCCATGATCTTCGTTTTCTGAATGTTGAGCTTTAAGCCCACTTTTTCACTCTCCACTTTCACTTTCATCAAGAGGCTTTTTAGTTCCTCTTCACTTTCTGCCATAAGGGTGGTGTCATCTGCATATCTGACCACTTTAGTTACTTGTTAAACTTTTCTCTTTTCACAAGTCTTTCTGGAAGGGACTAACTCAGAGCTGAGCTCTGCGACTTCAGACATGGAGTGAAAGCCTCTGCAATACATGCTGTTCTAAAGAATAATTATATTTAAGTTGTACAAGTGCTGGCTTCAGAAGGGAACTTGTCTAATCTCCCAAGTGGCCAGGAATGCACGTTTGCTCCTCATGGTGTACATGTGTAACTGACTCAACGACTCACTTTTCTTTTGACTCAGCCACAGGGCATGTGGGATCATAGTTCCCTGACTAGGCATTAAAACTTTATCCCCTGCCCTTCAACCACTGGACCACCAGGGAAGTCCCCCTTCCATTTTTTTTTTTTTTTAAAGAGTACGGTTGTTTCACATATTACAAGGGCTTCTATCTAGGCCACTATTTTTGTGTCCATTCCTGCAAAAGCGCCCACAACTGGTGGGAACTCATACCAGGCAAGGTTCTGACCATCACAGCATTTGGGAGGGAGAGTCCTCCCCCACTCCCCTGTCTCCACCTGGGAATGCTGCTCTTGTGCTCACCTCACCTGCGGCCAGAGGATCGTGACCATAGGGCTTCCAGGGGCACTTGTTCACCTGTGACCTTTTGGCCATTTGGGCTTGCTACTGCCAGCTCCATCCTTCTTCCATCACAGTACTTTGGCTGGGCTTCTATGCTCTGGGCCTTTCCTCCATTCCATGAATTTTTATTGATGCTAATGATGCTATCATCAGCACTACCAAGCTCTGGGAAAAGAGAGATGCTTAGACATCACCCTTCCTTGAGTTGCTCATAGACCATCAGGTTTCGAGACTCTTTTCCCTGGAGAGATTGCTCTTACAAGACATAAGCACATCAAGCAGCATGAGAGACCAACAATCATATGAGTTTGCTGCTTCCTGAAAGGTGCAGTAGGAAATGGTGTTGTGGTTTGGGGAGCGGAGAACCAAAGCGTGATGGAAGTGCTCCTGCATTGCCATGGCACCCACCCGGTGCTCCATAAGAACCTCTGGGGAGGTTCCTGCCCAGAGGTCAGAGAGCTGCCACGGCTATAAGTCTGGATCTCTGTTGCTTTGGGCTCCGGCAGCTTCAGACACCAAGCTGCAGTAGCTACACGCATCCCCACAGCACAGTGAAATCGAATCCTGCCAGCCACCCCTCCCTCACAACTGCCTCCCTTGATTTCTCCCACCAAGAGTGAGACTGAAACAGAACAGCCCGAAGGGCCCCAAGCCAGGAAGACCAAACTCAACTTAGTCATGCAGCCGGGGTAGGGGTCATCCGGACACACCCATCCTTCCATGAGCAGCAGCTCCCAGGGGGACCACCAGCCTTGTGGTCTGTATCCTGAGGCAAAGGAAAGGGGAGGTATGAAAGGAGGGGATCTTGCTGCGAAGTGTGTCCATCCCAGGTAACGGTAGCCATAGCGACAGGTACCTCCCATCTCTCTGAGGCTTTGGAAGCATTTTGCAGTCTTGCAGCATCACTTCAATCTCCTCCTAACCCAAACCAGCAATGAGATGCCCTTAGTGGATGACATTTGCCTGATTCTGCTCTCCTTCCTGCCCCTCCCAGGTGGATAACGACACCATTACCTACTCCAACTTCCTCAAAGCGACTGCTTCAAGAAGCATCATCAATAGGAAGAGGGACCTCCAAATTCACGTCAGCTGCAAGATGCTCCAGAACACCTGGGTTAACACGGTCTATGTTACTAATGACACCATAGACATTGAGAACACACAATACGGCAATTTTGACGTGAACATTTCCTTTTATACATCCTCTTCATTCCTGTATCCGGTGACCAGCAGCCCATACTATGTGGACCTAAACCAGAATTTGTACCTTCAGGCTGAAATCCTCCGTTCTAACCCTTCCCTAGCCTTATTTGTGGACACCTGTGTGGCATCACCGAATCCCAATGACTTTACATCTTTGACCTACGATCTCATCCGGAGCGGGTAAGTAGCGTCTTCTGGGAGTGGACTTCAGCTTTTACCTGATAAACTCATGCCCAGCTAGCCCAGAGCACAAGGAATGCAGACTGGGCTCCAGTAGCTCAGGCTTCAGCAGCCAGGCTATCATTTCTGGGTATCTGGAGAACTCAGGGAGTCGTCAGTTGTCATCCAGCAGTTTAGCTATAAAGTAACACTAGACCAAGTGACTAAACTCCAGCCGAGTCTTAAGGTTCCAAAGATATGCATGTAGCAGGAGCAACATTGATTTTGAAGCAGACTGCAGTTGAGAAGCCAGCTCAGTGCCATGCTAGCTGCATCACCCTGGATAGAAAATCGCACCTCTCTGAGCCGGTTTCTTCAGCCATCAGATGAGTGTAGTGAAGCCCTTATCCCAGTCTGTTGGGAAGGTTAAACAAGGGGTAGATGGCGCAGTGGATAAAGAGGCTGCCCAGCAGGTGGTCCACAGGAGGGTTGTGAAGGGAGCAGGTGACCCCGTGACCGCCATCCTCCCCAGAGGACGTGCACTGCGTGGTCGGGTGGCATGAGGAGTGCAGCGCCTTGCTGAGAGCTCACAGCCACTCCTCTGCTCCTCCAGGTGTGTGAAGGATGAGACCTACCAAACCTACCACCAGCCCTCGTCCAACATCGTCCGCTTCAAGTTCAGTTCCTTCCACTTCCTGAACCGCTTCCCCTCCGTGTACCTGGAGTGCAAGATGGTCGTGTGCAGGGCGTATGACCCCTTCTCCCGCTGCAACAGAGGCTGCATTGTGAGGGCCAAGAGGGATGTGAGCTCCTACCAGGAGAAGGTGGATGTTGTCCTGGGACCCATCCAGCTGCAGGCCTCGCCCCAGAAGAGGAACCTCGGTAGGTGGTCCCCCTCCCACACCCCCATCTGCCTGGGACCCGGACTGTGGACCACAGGGACTCAGGCTGCTTCTGTGGCTGTCCTATTTCCTCTTGAATAGGGCACCTGTGCTATATGACATGGAGTCGATACAGAGTCGAACTAGACCTGGTTCCCGTGTTCTTCCAAGGGCTTCTGGTCTGTGGGGGGGATGCATGTGAGGGGTTTGGTCAAGACAGTTCTAACCTGGGACACAGCATACCTGACACCTTTATCCTGTGAGTTCTGAATACCGATCTCACACTCATCCATGAAACAAAAACGTTAATACTTAGCTCTTAGGACTGCAGAGAGGGTTACATAAAACACCGTTAGTTACACTGCTTTGGCCTCTGCCTGGTACAAGTCATTGGCTGCAAAGATCAGTGACTTTGTTACCATCATATTGTCATCAATGTTAACATTAATGATCACATTATTACCTATGATGATAACAAACTGTACCTTCAGGGTTGTGACCTCAGGGTCTGTGCAGGGCCGTGTAGATCCAGGCAGGACTGGTTTATTCTGACAGCTCCTAGCGGTTAACCCTGGAAAAGCCATTTCATTTTCTGCACCTGGAATGGGGAGCAGAGTTCCCCTGCTGTGCTGTGCTGTTGTGGGTGCAGATGAGGTTATGTTTGCAGAGGGATTCCCATCATTTCTGGTCCAGGCTGGGCCAGGTCAACAAATGTGGTGGTGTTAGTGGTGGGGCAGCAGTAGCTGCCACAATCCCCCCTGAAGGCACAGGCTCATCCTCACCGAGGGTCTTTGACAGCTCCCTCCCTCCCAGGGCCCAGACCCAGGCCCTCCCCTAGTCTGGCTGCTTCCAGGCTCTTCCCTCACATTTTCAGCATTCCGGGCATTTTTGTTGTTGTTCAGTTGCTCAGTCGTGTCTGACTCTTTGAGATGCCATGGACTGCAGAATGTCAGGCACTGTCCTTCACTATCTCTCAGAGCTTGCTCAAACTCATGTCCACTGAGTCGGTGATGCCATCCAACCATCTCATCTTCTGTCGTCCTCTCCTCTTGCATCCAATCTTTCCCAGCATCAGCGTCTTTTCCAATGAGTTGGCTCTTCACATCAGGTGGCCAAAGTATTGGAGCTTCAGCATCAGTCCTTCCAGTAAATACTCAGGGTTGATTTCCTTTAGGGTGGACTGGTGTGATCTTTGGAAGATCATCTCTGGAAGGTCTATTATGTGCTAGGAGATAGAACTAAATAGATCAAAACCCCTGCAGCTCCAGCAGGAGGAGACACAGCTCCATCACAGGTCACCTGCCATGGCAGGTGGAGCTACAGAGAGAAGGAAGGTGGGGCAGGGACCGGACAAAGGGTGCCGATGGGGCACTGCTCCTGTCTCTCCTCTCTCTCTATTCCCACTGACACAGCAGTAGCTCAAGGTCTGTGTCTCTGCCCCTTGCTGGGACCTTTGTAGCCATTCCCAGATGGGGTCAAATGCCCCAACTCCCTCCCTTCACATCCATTAGGCGCCTTCAGCCAGAGAGACTATCCCAAAGCCCATCTCTGCCCTTATGTTTAGAATCCTTCATTGCTCCTAAGAGCTGACAAGACACTGTGAAATCTCCCAAGGCTGACACTCAGCTGCCCTTGAGGCGGGGGAATCTGACTTCAGTTTCCTGAAAAGCACTCCTCTCTCCCTTTATTTTTTTCCCTCCCACCAAATGGTTCTGATTGCCATCACCGTGCCCTGGGACCCACCCGCCCACCCTGCCCTTACTTGTCTCCCCTTCTCCTTCCCTGCTGGGCTCATCCTGACCTCAAGTCTCCTCTCCTTCCCAGACCGGCAGGTGGTGGACATAGAGGAGGAGACCAGCACCCACGGGAGCTACCACACTGCCACCATTTTTGCCGGGGTCCTCGTGGTTATGGTCGTGGCCGTGGCAGCCTTCGCACTGGGGCGGAGAGTGCGGGCGGCCTGTGCCCAGCCTCCAAGCACTAAGATGTGAAGCAGGAGGATGTGGTGCTCAGACCCAAGTCCCTGTGCTCTGGAGCCATGTGAGGAGGGAAGAAACCAGCATCCAGAGCTTGGTACCCAGAGCACACAACTGTGTTAAACTCTGGCCTGGTGAATGGTGGGGGTGGATGGAGGAGGGGGGGTGAGAAAAATGAGAGCAGGTTTCCCCCAAAACACGGGCTCGGCACAGGGACAAATGTCAGGCAAGCAGGTCAGGGACCTAAAAATCTTGCCTGTAGCAGGGATCTTACACACTAGGAGCACTTGTTGTGGATAGAATTTCTTTTCTGACCTTTTAGGAACCAGATTCTTTGGCCTGTGGTGTATATATCTTAGCCTTTCCTTGTTATAGGGCAAGCTGAATAAAGAACTTTTTTCAAAGCAACTGTCAGATTGGTCACTTGTTTCCGAGGCTGCACCCAGCATGGACCTCTTCATGTTTGGTAGACGGGTAGAGGGGCTCCCGCAGGAATGAGAATGGCCACGGGGCCCTTCGCTGTAGTGACCCCAAGACTGGGGAGACTGTGGAGTGAGCAGTGGACAGACAGGACCGACACAGCTTCCCAGCCGTTTCCAGTCACGGCCCCTGGGGGTCTTCATAGGCAAGGTGACCGAGGGTGGGCAGACTGCCACCCACCCCCATATCTGCCTGCCTCCCCTCCCAGACCCATTACAGCCTCTGTAGAAGAGCCCTGGGGACACTTCCTTCTTGCTATGAGTCCCTGATGGAGCAGGTAGTTTCAGGAGGCCAAGGCTGACCTGAGGGCCCTGGGGCAGCATCAAGCTGGGGCTGTGGGTTGAGAGGGTGAAATGTTAGGAGCTTACAAGGGGTCACAGGACAGAAACCAGCAGTGACCCTGGACACATCTCCTTCCTCCCATATGATCTCCTGGGAGGTGTGAGGAGGAGAGTGGATTTGGTGGAGGGTCAGGGAGTACAGGAAGTGGGAACCTTTAAAGTCTTTGTGAAGGCGTCTCCCGCCAGGCTGACAGGGGGCCAGGTTGACGCTGCGGCAGAGGGTTGGCCATGTGGCCAATAAAACCTCTGTCCTTTGGCCAATGGATCCTCATTTAAATCACTCTTGTTTGATGAAATACTAATGGCTGGTGGGGTGAAGCTCAGGGGTTACATGGGAGCTGGGACCCCCTGTCTCTCCTACAGGCAGGACCTACTGGAAGGACCAGGAGCCAGCCAACCTCATGGGGACTGATGAACATCAACCCACCCAATGACCATCAACCAAGAGAGGCTGATGAAAATCTTCTGCTGGATCTGGGGCCCCACTGTGGGAGGCAGAAGACAGACACAGCTGGTGCTCTTGGATCTCTGACCAGATCTCCTACTAGAGCTGCCCTTGGTTCTGGACTCATGGTCACTGCAAAACTGCTAAGACAGGAGAGGAGAGTGTGGGGATGGAGGATGGGGACAGGGCAGAGGAAGAAAGACACAGAGATTCACAAAAACATCCCACTCCAAATGGACCTGTGAAACCAAACGACAACACATAAAATAGACGAAATGCTAAACACGTTGGCCAATGAAATCAACAATTGGAACAGATATTCACTCTGGATTAGCTTGTTTGGGTGAATGTTTTAACAAGGTGGGCTTCCCTAGTGGCTCAGATGGTAAAGCGTCTGTCTGCAATGCAGGAGACCTGGCTTCGATCCCTGGGTTGGGGAGATCCCCTGGAGAAGGAAATGGCAGCCTACTCCAGTATTCTTACCTGGGAAATCCCATGGACCATGGAGCCTGGTAGGCTACTGTCCATGAGGTCACAAAGAGTCAGACATGACTGAGCGACTTCAGTTTTCACTTTTAACAAGGTGAATTTTAGGTAACATAGGATGAACCATTTTAAAGTGTGTACTTCAGTGGAATTTGGTATAAGTACCATGTTGCTGCTGCTGCTAAGTCACTTCAGTCGTGTCTAACTCTGTGCAACCCCATAGACGGCAGCCCACCAGGCTCCTCCGTCCATGGGATTTTCCAGGCAAGAGTACTGGAGTGGGTTGCCATTGCCTTTTCCAAATCACCATGTTGGGCAACCACCATCTCTGTCAACTTGCAATGCATTTTCAGCAGCCCTAAATGAAGCTCTGTGCCCATAAACGGTCATCCCTCTCCACCTCCATCCAATTGGAAGATTAACACTACCTCGAAACCATGAATCTTTTATGTCTTTATGGATTTACCTAGCATTCTAGATTAATTTTTTAAGATTAATTTTTAAGAACACTCCTGCAAAGATTGTAATTGGAATCTTAAAGGTGACCAATAGTATCATTGAAAGCATAACTTTTAATATTTCTAAAAAAAATTATTTTGAAATAACTTAAAACTCATACAGGCACAGATTCTCAACAAAATCATAGTATACTGAATCCAGCAATGTATAAAAAGAATTATGCGCACAGTCATGTGGGGTCTATTATGAGTACACAAGTCTGGCTCAGCCTTCAAAAGTCAATTATTGTAATCTAGCACATCAAAAAGGCAAAAAAGAAAAATCACATGATCAGAACAATATATGCATGAAAACACTTGAAAGAATTCAGCTCATTCATCAGAAGTATTCAGAATGAAATAGGAACAGAGAGAAACTTCCTCAGCTTGTTAAAGAATATGTATAAAAACCCCATAGCTGGCATCATACTTACTGAGAGACAATGCTTTCCCACAAACATCTGGGTCAGGGCAAGTATATCCTCTCTTACTACTCATTTTCAGTATCATACTAATTACTGAAAAGTTTTGTTTCCAGTATGCAATAGGCAAAGAAAGTAAGTAAAAAACATTCAGATTGGTAAGGAAGATATACACTTTGTTCACAGATGACATGATCATTTCTTAGATAATGTGAAAGAATTGTTTAAAAGAAAACTACTTGAAGTAATATATGATCATAGTAAGGCTGCAGAATAAAAAGGTTATTACACAAAAGTCAATTGCTTGCCTATATATTAGCAATGAACAAGCAAAAAAATTGAAATAAAACCTATATAATTTAGTTTAGAACCCCAAAATGAAATGCTGAGGTTTTAATTAAACAAAATTATTTCATGATTTATATGAGAAAACCCACAAAACTCTGTTCAAAGACATCAAAGGCCAGCTAAGTGAATGGAGAGACAATCCATGTTCAAGGCCAGGAAGACTCAGTATTGTCAAGATCCCAAATTGAGCTATGAATTCAATGCAACTCCTTTTGATATCCCAGCAAGTTATTTTGTGGGTATTGACAAGCTGATTGAAAGCTTTATTTGTGGAGGGAAATGATTCAAATAGATGAGAAATTATTGAAGGAGAAGAACAAAATTGGGAGACTGACACTATCTGACTTCACAATTTACTACAGTGCTACAGTTACCAAGAGAGTATGATCAGCTCACACAGCTTAATTAAAACAAAACAAAACAAAATTGCTCAAAAAAATGCAGAAGTCCTAAACAGACATTTCTCCAAAGAAGACACACAGAGGGCCAATAGGCACATGAAAAGAATCAATACCACTAATTATTAGAGAAATACAAGTCAAAACCACAATGAATTATCACCTCACACTGATCAGAATGGCCATAATTAAGATGTCTACAAATAGCAAATGCTGGAGAGAGTGTGGAGAGAAGGGAACACTCCTACACTGTTGGTGGGAATGTAAATTGGTGATGCCACTATGGAGAACAGTACAAAGGTTCTGTACTTAAAAACTAAAAATAGAGTTAATATATGATCCAGAAATCCCACTCCTAGGCATATAACCAGAGAAAGCTCTAATTAAAAAAGATACATGCACTTCCCTGGTGGTACAGTGGTTAAGAATCTGCCTGCCAATGCAGGGGCCATGAGTTTGATCCCTGGTCCAGGAAGATCCCACATGCCACCACGGAGCAGCTAAGCCTGTGCACCACAGCTACTGAAGCCTGTGCTCCACAAGAGAAGCCACTGCAATGAGAAGCCTGTTCACCTCAACGAACAGTAGCCCCGATCTCCACAACTAGAGAAAGCCCACAGCAATGAAGACTCAGTGCAGTCAAAAATAAATACAGAAAAATAATTTTAAAAGATATATGCACTCTAATTAAATAAAATACATCATTGCAGCACTGTTTACAATAGAATGACAAGGAAGCAATTTAAAGCCCATTGACAGGTGAAAGAATAAAGAAGATGTGGTGTATATATACATATATAGAGAGATACATACATACTACTACTGCTAAGTCGCTTCAGTCGTGTCTGACTCTGTGCGACCCCATAGATGGCAGCCCACCAGGCTCCCCCGTCCCTGGGATTCTCCAGGCAAGAACACTGGAGTGGGTTGCCATTTCCTTCTCCAATGCATGAAAGTGAAAAGTGAAAGTGAAGTCGCTCAGTCGTGCCCGACTCTTAGTGACCCCATGGACTGCAGCCCACCAGGCTCCTCCGCCCACGGGATTCTCCAGGCAAGAGCACTGGAGTGGGTGCCATTCTCCATACATACATACTACTCATCCGTAAAAGAATGAAATAATGTCATTTGCAGCAACATGGATGGATCTAGAGGTTGTCGTACTAAGTGAAGTAAGTCAGCGAGAGACAAATGTCATATGGTATCCGTTACATGTGGTATCTAATCATATATCTTGGTTCTTACACACAAGAGTTGAAAACATTTTCACACGAAAGTCTGCACTCAGATATTATGCAGCTTTATTAATAACTGTCATAACTCAGAAGTAACCAAGATGTCCTTTGGAAGGTGAATGGGTCAGTAAAGTAGAGTACATCCAGAAATGGAACATTTTGTAGCACTAAAGAGAAATGAGCTATCAAACCACAAAAAGACACTTGGAAGAAACTGAAAGGCATATTGATAAGTGAAAGACGCCAATCTGATAAAGCTCTACACTGTACCATTATAGCTATTGGACATTCTAGAAAAGGTAAAGCTATGAAGACAATAAAAAGGTCAATGGTTTGAAGGGCTTAAGGGAGAATGATGATGATGTGGAGCCCAGAGGATTTTGAAAACTGTGATAATACTCCATGTGCTATTATAACGATGGATCCATGTCATATATTTTGTCCAAAGCCATGGATGTTCAACACCAAGAGTGAACCCTCATGTACACTATGAACCTCAGATGATTATGATGCTTCAACTCTGATTCATCAGTTATGACAAATGTTCCACTCTGCTGAGTTTTGATGTAGTAGAGGAGGCTGTGCATGTGTGGAGCATGGGTTATGTGGGGAACCTCTGTTCCTGTCTCACAATTGTGCTCTGAATCTAAAACTGCTTTAAAAAGCAGTCTCATGATGGAACTTCCCTGGTGGTCCAGTGGTTAGGACTCCACCCTTCCACTGCTGGGGCCCATGTTTGATCCCTGGTCAGGAAACAAAGATCCCACAAGTGATATGGCATGGTCAAAAAATGGTCTTATGAAAACAAGCGTAATGAGACAGATTTTAAAAATAAGTATTTTACCCATTCATCCATTCATTACTTCTTTGATTTAATAAATATTGTTTGTCAAAAAAAGAACTAGCAATTCAAAGTTTTCTGCTTCAAAAAGCGATGCTTCCTGAGAGTTTTTTCTAATAATACAAAGTGAGTTTTATTTAGCACCTAACATATGAGATAATTTCACGTAAATTATAAGAAAGACTTGACAGAGAAATGAAGGGTACTTGGTGAAATTTCGTCACAGGATGTAATGGATTACAATTTCCTGAGAGTTTTTTTAAAAAGAAATATAACTCTCAACAAAGTGTATATAGAGGGAACACAACTCAACATAATAAAAGCCATATACAACAAGTCCACAGCTCATATAATGCTGCTGCTGCTGCTGCTAAGTCGCTTCAGTCATGTCCGACTCTGTGCAACCCCATAGACGGCAGCCCAACAGGCTCCCCCATCCCTGGGATTCTCCAGGCAAGAACAATGGAGTGGGTTGCCATTTCCTTCTCCAATGCATGAAAGTGAGAAGTGAAAGTGAAGTCGATCAGTCGTGTCCGACTGTTAGCGACCCCATGGACTGCAGCCTACCAGGCTCTTCCATCCATGGGATTTTCCAGGCAAGAGTACTGGAGTGGGGTGCCATTGCCTTCTCCAAGCTCATATCATATTCAGTGGTAAAAAGTTGAAAGCATTTCCATCCAAGATCAGGAACAAGTCAAGGATGCTCACTCTCACCACTTAAATTCAACATAGTATTGGAATTCCTAGTTACAGCAAGCTGAAAAGAAAAATAAAAGGAATTCAAACTGGAATGGCTGAAGTTAAATGTCACTGCTTACAAATGTCATCATAGTATAGATGTGTTCAGTCACTCAGTCGTGTCCAACTCTGCAACACCATGGACTGTAACTCACCAGGCTCCTCTGTCCATAGAACTTTCCAGGCAAGAGTAGTGGATCAGGTTGACATTTTCTACTCCAAGAGATCTTCCTGACCCAGGGATTGAACCCGCTTTTCCTGCATTGGCAGGAATTTTGTCAAATGTGTTGCACTGAACTTTGTGTGGATCACAACAAACTGTGGAAAATTCTTCAAGATATGGGAATACCACACCATTTTACCTGCCTCCTGAGAAATTTGTATGCATGTCAAGAAGCAACAGTTAGAACCAGACATGAAACAACAGGCTGGTTCCAAATTGAGAAAGGAGTACGTCAGGCTGTATACTGTCACCCTGCTTATTTAACTTATATACAGCGTACATCATGCGAAACACCAGACTGGATGAAGCACAAGCTGGAATCAAGATTGCTGGGAGAAATATCAATAACCTCAGATATGCAGATGACACCACCCTTAAGGCAGAAAGTGAAGAGGAACTAAAGAGTCTCTTGATGAAAGTGAAAGAGGAGAGTGAAGAAGTTGGCTTAAAGCTCAACATTCAAAAAATTAAGATCATGGCATCCAGTCTCATCAGTTCACGGCAAATAGATGGGGAAACAATGGGAACAGTCAGAGACTTTATTTTCTTGGACTCCAAGATCACTGCAATTGTGATTGCAGCCATGAAATTAAAAAATGCTTACTCCTTGGAAAAAAAGCTATGACACACCTAGATAGTGTATTAAAAAGCAGAGACATTACTTTACTGACAAAGGTCCATCTAGTCAAAGCTATGGTTTTTCCAGTACTCATGTATGGATGTGAGAGTTGGACTATAAAGAAAGCTGAGTGCCAAAGAATTGATGCTTTTGAACAGTGGTGTTGGAGAAGACTCTT
>NW_011495018.1:8955710-8979140 GCF_000754665.1 Bison bison bison | reverse complement strand
CTAGGCTAAAATTATATTAATTCAAAATATTAGAGTTGATATTTGAGTTAATGGTATATAAATATAGTATTGTATTTAAATGTTAAGTTGATGGAGAATTTTTACTTTAAGGTGTAAACAAGGATATGAGAGTTGGACTATAAAGAAAGCTGAGTGCCAAAGAATTGATGCTTTTGAACAGTGGTGTTGGAGAAGACTCTTGAGAGTCCCTTGGACTACAAGGAAATCAAGCCAGTCCATCCTAAAGGAAATCAGTCCTGAGTATTTGTTGGAAAGATGGATGCTGACGCTGAAGCTCCAATACTTTGGCCACCTGATGTGAAAAACTGACTCATGGGAAAAGACTGTGATACTGTGAAAGATTGAAGTCAGGAGGAGAAGGGATTGAAAGATGGTTGGATGGCATCACCGACTCAATGGACATGAGTTTGAGTAAGTTCCAGGAGTTGGTAATGGACAGGGAAGCCTGGCGTGCCATGGGGTCACAAAGAGTCAGATACAACTGAGCTGAAGTGGACTCGTACACTGGCAGGCTGATTCTTTACCACCAGCACTACCTGGGCAGCCCCATAGTACAGATTAAAAATCCTGAAGATGCCACCCAAGGACCACTAGAACTCATTGATGAACTAGGTAAATTTGCAGGATACAAAATTAATATATAGAAATCTATTGTGCTTCTATACACTAATAGCAAACTATCAGAAAAAGAAATTAAGAAAACAATCCATTTATAATCACATCAGAGGTTATTTAATAAAACGTGATGACTGATGCCCTGAAATTGTCCACAGAGTGAAAAAAAGTTTTGTGGTCAAAGGTCATACTTTCAGGCAGTTTTACAAGGAAATATTGCTGTTTTCAATCATCTTTATCTTATTCAAAATATCTTAGAGAACTCAAAAAGGCTACCCAAATCATTTTAAATATAGAAAAATCTGATAAAACTATGATCTGACATGAGTAATAGGCAAGGATAGTACAGGAAAGGAAATCAGTAAATAAAATTTATGAACATAGGTGCAAACATAAAATAAAAAAGAATAGGACAGAACTTCAGGAAACTAAATTCCATAATTTAAAAATAAATATTTATCCTAAGGATACAAAGATAACTTGAGATAAAAAAATCTGTGAAAGTAACTTCTCATATTAATAGAATAAACACTAAAATCCATATTAACACCTCAATGGATACAGAAACAAACTCAAAAAAATGGAATAACTGTTAACGTTGTAACAAAGCTATTAGAAATTAGTCATTGAAAGAAGCAAGTTTGCTTTCATAAATTACAACTAGAAAGAACATCCAGCAAAACATATAGTTTGTGATTAAGATATAAAGAGCATCCCTAGAAATGGCACCCCACTCCAGTATTCTTGCCTAGAGAATCCTGTGGACAGAGGAGCCTGGTGGGCTTCTGTCTATGGGGTCACGAAGAGTTGGACACGACTGAAATGACTTAGCATGCATGCATGCATTGGAGAAGGAAATAGCAACCCACTCCAGTAGTCTTGCCTGGAGAATCCCAGGGACAGAGGAGCCTGGTGAACTGCCATCTATGGGGTCGCACAGAGTTGGACACGACTGAAGCGACTTAGCAGCAGCAGCAGTAGAGTTAAGAACACCACAAGATAGCTGTCATCATGTTTCATCAATATTGTGCTGGAAGATTTAGAAATTATGGCCTTTCCTCCAAAGAAAAGCAGAGCTAGAGCAGGTCTGCTTAGCTTGGGGGCTCAAAAGGAAGATAATTGTTGTTCTCCTAAGACTCTCTACGGAATCTTAGAAAAACTTTGTGTCCCTCGTATCCTGGGAACCTGAAGGGGTAAGGTTGTCTTTTCTGCACCTGTCAGTCAGGTTCCTTCTGACTGGGACCCCCATCTCAAACGCCTTCAACCACAAGGACAGGCAGTGCCTCCTGGAGCTGGAAGGGAGGGGCTTTGGGGCGAGCTTGCCCAGTGGCTCTGGACCAGCGGCCCACCATCCTCTTGCTCGCCTCCCGTGTGACTTGGCTTCACTCTCAGTGGGGAGGACGTGGAGCAGACCTCTCCCACCTCCCCTGCAGCCAGACCTCTCCTATCCCTTCACCTGGGGACATGCTCATTCCTGCACCATCACCAGGACGGGGACTTCCTGTTGACCTCCTCTCAGAGCTGAGTCTGGGGTCAGCTTCTCCCGTGGTCCATGGCACACACAAGGGGAATAGAAATGGAATGAAATAGCAGTTCTCTATCAATGAGGAGGGAATCTGGGCTGGGAAGGCAGCTTACAAAATGCCCAACAGACCCTTCAGAGCCTCCCTGGGAATAAAAGCGTGGTCACTGAGAAGGAGATGATGCCTATCCACGGGACAGTCTAGAAAGAGAGCAGCTGGGAAGCTCTGATGAGGTGGGAGACACTTAGGGGGGGTCTGTGAAACGGGTGCAGACACCCAGTGCATCTCATTGAGAGGAGAGGAGAGGTGTGCTGGGGAGCAGTCCACAGGGAAGGGGCTAGAAGCAAGGAGACCAGGCTTGTCTAGGATCCTCAGAAACCAGGCGTGAGCTTTGGGACAAACATCTGAAGGACGGAAGTCCTCAAAAACTATTACATCATAAATTTCCTCCAGGGGGCACAGACACTTCAGGAACCTAAGACTGATTCCTGAGTGTCCCTGGGAAAGGGACTATAGTTTCTTTTTTCCCCAGGCAGTCACAGCCCTGCTTGGATGCTGCTGGGGAGGACAGCGGGCCCGACACATGGGGACTGAAGTAGGATGCTTGGGCTGGGATGGAAGACAAGCAACTGCCTTCCTCCCATGGCTCCTGCATTCCCTCCATCCAGCCATTTACAGCCACGGGGTGCTCCTTGTTCTGTCCACAGACCAGAGCCAGGGAGTATTCTGTGTGTAGGGGACTGGAAGGGATAACAGAGAATGGTAAGGGAAGGGAGATTCTAGATGGAAGGAGAACTATGAGGAATGATTGCATTTTATACATATAGCAACCAGGGAGCATAACCAACTGGAGCAGAGTCAGCACTGTTTTCTGAGAGGGAGACCCTGTCCAATAAACTTCCTCCTCTCATCAGCCAGAAGAGCTTGAGTGAGCAGATGGCTCAGACAGCTTCCCTGTGTTCTGCTGGAGGGGGAATGTCCCTCCCACTGGGAGCCCATTAGGGCTCCTGTAAAGAAAGGTATGAGTTAGAAAGAGCAGGAAGTTTCTACAACTCATAAGGAAAAGTGAGTGATGCAACAGTAATAAAAGCTTGGCTCAAAGATATATATGAACAGACATTTCTCACAAGAAGTGGGGTTGGACTAGAAACACTGGAGAAGTGGCCAAATGCACTGGAGTTGGAGAAATGCACATTTTAATAGAAGATATTATTTCAAACAATGGCAATCACCAAGATGTTTTGAAAGACTTGGTAAAATTCAGAGCTGTTTAATCAGGAAACTGGACATCGGCTTCTCCTGGTTGGTGTGCATATAGCTGGTAATGATGCTTGGAAGGCCAGTGGGCTGCCATTCCTTTTGGTGGCTGAATGGTTATCATTTTAGGGATGGACCATGTTTTATTTATTTATCAGATGATGGAAATTTGGATTTTTTTCACTCTGTCTCTAATGAATAACGCTGCCATGAATATTCATGCACAATTCTCTGTGTGGACGCATGTTTTCATTTCCTTGGTAAATACCTGGTAGAAACCTGGGCCCATATACAAACTAGTGTGGAACATTTGAGAACCTGCTAGACTGTCTTCCACAGGGGCTTCTGCTGGGTTCTCACAACTGTGACACTCATCGAACTGAGCCATGTGGTCTTTATATCATAAACAGAAAGAATTCCGACATGTGTGTCCAGGTCACCCTTGTGGACACACCACACACAGGCTGACATGTAGTCCAGCTGCCCCACCAATCATGACCCGCACCTGGAGCAGGTGGGGGGCTGTTTACCTGCCTCTGCCCTGAGTGACACAGGAGGGCTCTTAAGACCAGGCAGCCAAGATATCAGACTGGTCCTGCTTCTGCCACTGGCACCCTGGGATGTGGGCAAGTCCCTTGGTCTCTCTGGGTCTCAGTTCCTCTCCATCCAAGTCATACTGAGGTTTATGAAGTAACTAGAGGTGGATATGCTGCAGCTGAACCCCAGGGAAGAGGGCCCTGCAAACAGGGCATCCTGGTGGTCTGTGGCTAATTTGCCAACCTTCATTGAGGACCACAAAAACAGGAGAGGGAGAGAAGAAACAGGCCATCATTTCCCAGTCTGGGTGGGAAAGGACACAGAAAATCTCTGACATAGACAAGGGGGAAGCAGCAGGCAGCCTGCTTCTCCTAGAGAACCTGGGGCTCCCGCAGCCTTGCTGAGCTGAGCTCCAGGGGAGGAGGAGGTCAGGTGTCAGCTGCTGTGTGTATATAGCCCCAGGCCTCCAGGGCCAGGCTCACTGCTGAGGCTGGTGCCAGGCTGCGAAGATGAAGCTGCCCAGCGTCATCCCTTGGGCCTTGCTGCTCAGCACAGGTAAAGCCTGGCCCCCAGCCCCTTGCCCCCAGGCCTCTCTGCTTCCTGTTCAACCTAGAGATTCTGTGCAGTTCGCTTGTTGCCACGGAAGAGGATCTGCAAGCTGCCTTCCTCCAAGGAGATGCCACCCTCAACCTGGCCTGGAGGAGGAGGGTTCAGCAGCATGGCCGTGACCCAGGGCTGAGCATATAATGACTTTTAAGCATTTTCTGGGCTGTCTGTCCTTGTTCTGGCACGCATTCCCTGGGCCCCCTCTGCCTTAACCAATGTCCCCTGGGATGCTTCCCTGGTGGCTGAGCTGGTAAAGAATCTGCCTGCGATGCGGAGGACCTGGCTTCAATCCCTGGGTTAGGAAGATCCCCTGGAGAAGGGAAAGGCTACCCACTCCAGTATTCTGGCCCAGAGAACTCCATGGACTGTATAGCCCACGAGGTCGCAAAAAGTTGGGCATGACTGAGTGACTTTCACTCGCCTGGGATGCCCTGCAGGACAGCCAGCCCTCACCCACATCTGGATGAAGTGAACCAGTCATGGTCAGCCTTTCAGGGGTCTTGGATGTGTGACCAGTGTGGGTGCTGGAGGTGGGACCCTGGCTGGACCTGATTGGAGGGTGGCATCTAAGGGGAAGCGGGGGTCCCTGGAGAAGCCCCTGGACAAGTGGGTTGCTCTGCCTCTGCCCCTGGGAATGAGACGTGGCAGCAACATGAGCTCAGGAATGATCAGCAGGAGCAGCAGCTCCCAGCAGGGCTGAGGCCATCCTGACAGATAGTCATAGTCCTTCAGGGGGCTAGCCGTTGGGCCTGCACTGAACACAGAGGGCCCCACGCTGGTTTGGGCTCCCCAGGTGGCGCTAGTGGTAAATAATCTGCCTGCCAATGCAGGAAACTCAAGAGATGCGGGTTCGATCCCTGGGTTGAGAAGATCCCTTGGAGAAGGCAATGGCAACCTGCTCCAGTATTCTTGCCTGGAAAATTCCTTGGACACAGGAGCCTGGCGGGCTACAGTCCATGGGATCTCAAAGAGTCTGACACGACTGAGGGACTCACTACTCATGCTGGTTCCCAGTGCTGGCAGGAAAGAACAGGAAGGCGGCCATTTCTTCAGGGAAATCTGTCTCCTCCTTCCTGGGTCTCTCTGTCTGTCGCATTTTGTGCTTCCTCCTCTGCCCTTTTCAGCTCCGTCTCCTCTTTTCCTCTCGCCTCACTCAGCTTCCCTCCCCTCTCCCTGTTTTTCCTCCGCTGCTCACCTTGCCCCTCACACTTCCTGTCAGGGACTGTCCCCATGACTAGGCTCTTTCTTCCCTCCCCGCTTCTCTCCCTACAGTCAATGGTGGGTCACGACTAGGAGCTGAGTGGGGGCCGAGCGGAAGGAGAGGGTCGTGCAGTCAGTGTGTGCGCCCAGATCCTTCTCAGGGTCCATCCCAGGCTCCTGTGATGAGGCCCGGGGTGGGGGTGGGGAGGGGCAGCCCTTCTCCTGGGACACTTCGTGGGCGCCTTGTAGGTAGAAATGGGTCCATCAGAGCCCCTCCTGCTTCTGCTGTTTCTCAAGTGCCTTCAGTTCAAATCGTCAGTAGATCAAGATGGCATGTTTTGGGGTGATGTGTCTTGAACTCCTACAAGGGGCTGTTTGTTCCCCTGCTTCAAAGTCGGGACCTCAGACTCTAGATCAGAGGAGGTCACTGTACGTGTGGGTCCAGGCCAGATACGTCACCTGAAGGAACAGGAATGATTTCTGCTTCTGTCCCTGAGGCCTGCTTTCAGGCAAACCTTAATCTGTGTCTTCCTAAGCAGACTGTGATGGATGCCCCAGGGTGGGGAGGACTTTTTTTTATATTTTAATTTTTATTTATTTTTTTGAATTTAAATTTATTTTAATTAGAGGCTAATTACTTTACAGTATTGTATTGGTTTTGCCATATATCATCATGAACCACCACGGATGTACACGTGTTCCCAATCCTGAACCCCCCTCCCACCTCCCTCCCCATACCATCCCTCTATGAAAGTATGATAACACATTTACAGGAGACTTGGAAAATACAGAACAAAGTTACATATAGTTCCGCTATCTATTACAGTTATTTTTTAAAATAAATAAGATGTTTCATTGGAGTTTTAATATCAAACTCTCAAAATTAATAGAAAGAATATACAGAGAAGTAAAAGAATATAACAGACCTGAGAAGCCCTGTGAACCAATTCAGCATAATTAAGATTTATACAGTTTTCACACAACAGTAAGATACCAATTCTATTCAGGTTCCTATAGACGATAAACTAGGAGACACTGGAACATATCCAGGGACATAAGACAAGGTACAAAACTTTCATGGTCTAAAGGTGTTGAAATCATAGTCTGTTCTCTTATCACTGTGGAATTATGTTAGAAATCAATATCAAAAGAAATTTGAAAGTAACTGTGCCCCCAATCCAATGACACTTCAGACTCAGGAAGGGTAGGTGGGGATGGACTCCAGTGTCCTGGTTGACGTTTATGTCAAATAGTTTCCAGAGGGCTTGCTGATTTCTATTTACTAAGGAAAGCAGTTTCTATGGGAAAGGAAATGAATGAGTGGCAGGGTCCCTAGTGGGAAGCATCCCTGCACCAGGCACTGAGCTATGCGTGTGTGGACTGTCCTCTGGAACCAAGGAGGCTCTTACTGTTCATTTCCATTTTAGAGATGAATGGATTGAGGCTTAAGGAGAGAAAATGACTTGTCCAAAGCCATGCATCTCTCATCCCCACAGGGCTGTGACGAGGGCCAAGAATCAGATGTTCTTAAGCTTTGCTACGCCTGATCGTTGTATCGTGAAGATAAGCCACAGTGCAGGTCCACTCTGGGAGGCCACGTGATTGAAAGCAGGGCCCTGGATCCATGCACCTAACTCAGGTCCCTGATACAGTGAAGCTTCTACAAAGTAAGATGGTTCACTTCTCCTTAACTGAAAATTTTACTCAATGTGTTCAATACAACATCAAATTCACCACCAAAGGATTAATGAGAAACATTCATGTCCTAGTTGGATGAACTACTCTCTTAGTTTGGCCGGGACTGAGACATTTTCTGGGAGAAGGTAGTTCAGTGCTGAGACCTGGATAACCCTAGGCTAAAGGGACAAGGTGGTCACCTTCCCGGGGGCTGACTCTTCCAACTCTGGCTGCAGAGAGAGAACGTTGGCCCTAAACTGAGTAGATCTGGGGAAAACAAAGACATCAAGCTGAATGGGCTAGCCTTCGAAGGCCCTCCCTCTGCCCTTCCCCTGTGTGACCAGGACGGTCCCCAGGGTGGAGGCAGCGAAGCATTTCTCTCCTCTCACGGCCATCCCTTGGCACACGGCTCGTCGTCACTGGGTTGTGCATTTTCCATTCTCTTACCCTGACCCCTCTGTAACCTCTCATTTTCACGATGTTTTCTGTTTTGCTACCTTTCAGCCACAACGGTTTCAACAGAATCGGATGAAGGTAAGTGTAGACGATGTGATTTCACCACTTCCCCTCATCACGTAGAGATGAGCCTTAAAGTTCAGCTGCAAGTGGCTTCTCTACAAGGGAGATGCACGTACCCGTTACCAAAAGAACACAGCTTTCTGTACTTCACAGCCTGGCTCCGTCATCACAATCCCTAACTCCAGTCTCTCCTGACCTCTGAGGACGCCCCCTCTGCCTCATTCCTTCTCTCCACCCCACCGCATCTTCCAAACTCAGGAGAAGCCTCACTTGGGGTTGCGGGGAGGAGGAAGGGGCCACATCTCCATGAAGCAGGTGGCCAAGGAGGATGGAGCCGCCTCCTAATGGCTGGGGGACATCACCATCTTCAGAGTCAGAGATGAGAGCTTCACAGGGAGAGGGAGTGAGGATATCGTGATGGACCGGGTCAGAGGGTGCAGCTGACCAGAGATGGGCTGTGTGCTCTAGAGGTTTCCAGGCCCAGGCACTGGCTGAGCACCTTCCAACCAGGAGCTCATTAGATCCAAATGCCCGAAGGAAAATGCTCCTTTTATCCTCACGTACAGATGTGGAGCCTGAGCGTCACTGAGTGGGTCCCGGTGCTCCCTGCAGGTCTGCACAGTGAGTGGGTTTTCATGGCTCTGAGGGGTCTGGCTCCTCAGGCTGTTCCTTTGCTATTTCTCAGGCTTCACTGGGAAGAGACACACAGCACCCAGAAGGAGGGGTTTGTGTGCACCTTTTGACTTCCATGTCTGGCCATGCTGTTGATGATAAAGATTTATTTGCTGAAGAGGGATTAAATATATCTGTTTCCAGGGGTCAAAACAAATTTCAGTGATGGGTATGGTTCCCTTTATGATGTTTAAAAGAGTAAAACATCAAAATCACTTTTTTGGAGGTCATTAGACTTGGATCATTGATGTTGATTTGTGATTTCTGGAATCCGGAAATCACAAGGTTTAATGATGGTGTGGGCCCCAAGAATGGTACAGCAACCCCCGCCCTCCAACCCAGGGGTTGTCACAGCCTCTGGGCACCAAGAAAACTGCCTTCTGTTGTAGACGCTAGAAAATGTGGGGGCGTCCGCAGAAACTTCTCTGGGAGGATCTCCAGCTATTCCTCATGGGAGCCAAAGTGTACCTGGACCATCCTCTTGGAGAGAGGTTATAGAATTGTACTGACAATTCCATTTCTCAGGTCAGTGCTCAGTTGAGTGTTCTTTGCTGATGGTGTGGTTTTATGGGAAGGTGTCCCTCTTTGCCCCTTCCCGTTCCCCCTGCACGACCCAGCACACACATCCAGACACATCCTGACTCCAGCTCACTCCTGCTGATGACCCTGCATGGCCCCCTGCCCTCTGCATAGAGCTGACCCTCCTTGCATGGTTTTCAGATCCCTCCAGGGGACCCCGATCTCCCCTCCCTTGTAACCTCTTCTCCCCTCTGCCCCCTCTCTGAGCTGAGCCAGCACACACTGAGCTGTGGACCCATCAGACTATTGGGCAGCTCTGAGCCTTTGCTCACACTGTCCCCTCTACCTGGAAGGCACCTTCCACCTCTCCCAGACTCATCATCTGCTGCTTAGGGTCCTCATTTCCTAGTTCACGAGTTCACTGGAAGAAGAACTTTTCCATCGCACCAGAAACCCCTGCTCTGACTCTGTCCACAGCTGGGCAGATCTTTCTCGCATTTGTGCCCCATCCATTAATCCGTGCAAAACTCTGGGGGACTGACAGCATAACATCAGTCCTGCTGATGTCTGAGTTTGTCTCTCCTAGGATGCGTGTCTATTGCTTGTTTGCTTGTTTTACCTAGGAGTGAATAACTGAATGAAAGATCTAATAAGTGTTTGAAAGTATGAAGGAAGTTATAACGCTCCAGAAGGTGTTTCCAAAGTAGCAATAGTTACAGCACTTCTGTAGCAGGTTATTCTTCATGTATTTCAACCTGGAAGTGACATTTTCATCATTTGTGGAATAAAGGTCACCGTCAGGGGAGGCTGAGATTAGTTCTATCATCTTATAGCTGAGGGCCGTGTCCTTCTGTGAGATCAGGTCTCCCACTAGGCGGAGGAGCTGCTCCATGTGAGGAGGACAACCTGGTGATGCCTGCCTCACAGCAGGGCTCAGACCATCTACCAAAACCACACGCCAGGGCTGAAGGAGGGAGGCATTTCCTACATCACCATTTCTGTTAGGATCAGAGGGATAGATTATTCTAAAAGTTTTCATTATTGTCTCTTTGACACTCCCCAAGACAGGTTTTGGATATGGGACTAGGAAGGAATGAGTCCAAGAGCGAGCTAGTATAGAGGGAGCTGAGTGTGTGTCCTGGTGAGATGTCCCTTCCGTGTCTCGTTTTAGCCCAGAGAGGCTCCAACCTCACTCCTGGCTGGGACACACGCTGTTGGCTGAGAGAGGAAGACAGGGTGGGGTCAGGTCTGATGGGCAGGAGGAGGAGACAGAGACCTCAGCAGGAGCGTGACAACCCGAGTGTGCACTTTGCCCACAGCAGGGAGAGCTGGATGGCCCTCTCCCCTCTGTAGATCCTGGAGGCCAAGAAGGGGTGCTGGGCCCCCTGTGCTAGGGGTGCAGAGGGTGAAGCAGGAGTGGCATCACACACGCCTGTCTGGGCCTCACCTGACTCCGTGCTTGTGCCCAAGGAAACGGTCCTCAGGGTTGGTTGTACTGTGCCCTCCCATGGCTCCTGATCCCAGAGTCCTGGGCGGGCTTCCCTGAGCCCCCTCAGTGGGGTTGCCCAGGAGGCAAGGAGTCACCTGCAGCCCCTGTGGGGGCGAGGGTCCTGGGTGACCACCACCCTCTCCTGAAGGATGAGTCTCCTTCCCCGTGGGCACCAGCCTGGGAAGTCTGGTGCACAAAGCTGTGTGATTGTGTGGGGTCTGGACTGGGGAGGCTGCCTGCCGGAGGGACCACGATTCCCAAGGCTGATGCCTGCCCTTCCCTCTGTTCCAACAGCCTCAACTGTAATGAAGAGCATGTGGAAATCATAGACGGGCTGCCAGACAGTACTACATTTGGGAAGTTCTGTTCAGGGGGACACCTGGTGTTTCGATCTTCTTCCAATGTCATGACTGTGAAGTACTACAGAAGTTCCAACCAGCCAGTATCTTCTTTTGATATATTTTACTACGGGCGTCCATCAGGTAGGTGAGATGGACAGGGGTCTGCTGAAGTGCCCTCTCCTGTCCGTGCGTGGCTCTGTGGCCACTTGGGCAGGTGGCTGTTACATGACTGCTGAAATAAGGTGGAATCTAAGTTCTGCATGATCATCACTGGGTGAGCGAGAGTCAGGATGACCCAGTGAGTCTCTCCAGAGACATCCACCCGCTCATTCTCAACATTCTGCATCTGAGATAGTGGAATTGGAAAGACCCATATGAAAATTCTTTTCAAATTTTACTCTTCCCTTTGATTATGTCCCATATTCCTCCCAAATAGAAAATTTCCCTTTCTGGATCTTATAACCTTAAGCATTTCTAGTGTGTACATTTAAAATGTGTACTACACATAGTATACTATATAAAACGCATATATTTACCAGATATATAGATATAATGCACATATATATCTTCGGATATAGATATAGCAGGATGGATATTCGCCATTTACTACACAAAATGTATATTATGTTCACTAAGTATTTATGCATACAAATATATACATGTGTCACCTAAGGCAAATCAGACACAGTTTCTCAAAACTGTTTCTTTTTTCTCATTAATGATCAGCTAAACTTTTCCCCCACTTATCAGTGGGAAGAAAATTCTTGTTTAATTGAAGTGAAGTGAAAGTCACTCAGTCGTGTCCAACACTTTGCGACCCCATGGACTATACAGTCCACTGAAATCTCCAGGCCAGAATACTGGACTGGGTAGCCTTTTCCTTCTCTAGGGGATCTTCCTAACCCAGGGATCGAACCCAGGTCTCCTGCATTGCAGGCAGATTCCTTACCAGCTGAGCCACAAGGGCAAGAAAGTGAAAGTGAAATCACTCAGTCATGTCTGACTCTTGTGACCCCATGGATTGTAGCCTATAAGGATCCTCCATCCATGGAATTTTCCAGGGAAGAATACTGGAGTGTGTTGTCCTTTCCTTCTCCAGGGGATCTTCCTGACCCAGGGATTGAACCCGGGTCTCCCGCATCATGGCAGATGCTTTTACCGTCTAAGCCACTAGGGAAGCTCCCCAAGCCAAAAGGGAAGTCCACAAATATTGGAGTGGGTAGCCTATCCCTTCTCCAGGGTATCTTCCCAACCCAGGTATTGAACCAGGGTCTCCTGCATTGCAGGCGGATTCTTTACCAACTGAGCTATGAGGGATGCCCCTGTGTAACTGACTTAACCAAACTCTAGTTAAGTTCTCCATCCACAGCTTAGTGATCGTGCTCACACCTAAGAGTGGACAAATGTTGCAGATGAAAACAATCTTCCTGGAAGACGCTTCTGGAATCAGCTGACCACGAGGAGAGACACATCCTGGTCACCTGTCTGATCACACCTGCTCGTCCCATCCGGTCTCCTCCATCCTTTCCAGCCTTCTGTCTCTTCCCTGCAAAGAAAGATTCCTTATTCCTGAGTTTTCGATACTTGCCAGTCTTGTTGTTGGATCGTTCCACTTGTCATTATAATCATTTTGAATAAAGTCTCTTTGCCTGGTCTAGATTTGTTCTTTTACTCTAAATGTCCTCATGTCACAGGTTAGAGAATCAGACATCAGTGAGAATGACAGGAACCTCTTCTGAAGTTCTTTAAACTCATAGAGGTTTTTATTTTTTGAGGCCTGTCTTTGGATAGTTACTTTGCCTATTTACTATTTCCCTCTTGTGCCCAAGATAAACCTCTAAGACAGAGTAGAGACATTGGAGCATCTTTCTGCTAAACTTTCTGACAATGTGGTTGGTGATAAAGAATATTTGATGGTGATACATTAAATTTTTTCTAATGCCCACTGGCCAACTAGAACTACATTCGGGTGTCTTAAAAAGATATGCAAAGAGTAAAACATGTTTTGTTTGTGGGATCATCAGATTCAGGGGTTTTTGTTGCTTGGTTGGTTTGTTGGTTTTTAATGTTTACAATGTTGTGCTGGTTTCTGCCATACAACAGCATGAATCAGCCGTAATTTTACATATATCTCCTCCTTCGTGAGCCTCCCTCCCCTTCTCCATCCTAGCCCTCTAGGTCCTCACAGAGCACCAGACTTGGCTCCCCGTGTTATAGAGCAACTTCTCTCCAGCTACCCATTTTACACGTGTTAGTGTATATATGTTGCTGCTACTTTCTGCATTCGTCCCACTCTCTCCCTGTGCCACTGTGTCCACAGGTCCAGTCTCTATATCTGCATCTCCATTGGGTTCATCTATACCATTTTTCTAGATCCCATAAGTAAAGTGTTAGTCGCTGCAGCATGTCCAACTCTTTGCAAACCCATAGACTGTAGGCTGCCAGGCTCCTCTGTCCATGGAATTTTTCAGGCAAGGATACTAGAGTGGGTTGCTATTCCCTTCTCCAGGGGATCTTCCAGACCCAGGGATCAAACCCAGGTCTCCTGCATTAGCAGGCAGATTCTTTACCATGTGAACCCAAGCCCCAAATCCCATCAGTTTCAATTCAGTCACTCAGTCATATCCAATTCTGCGACTCCGTGGACTGCAGCATGCCAGGCTTCCCTGTCTATCACCAATTCCCAGAGCTTGCTCAAACTCTTATCCATTGAGTTGGTGATGCCATCCAACCATCTCACCCTCTGTTGTTCCCTTCTCCTGCCTTCAGTCTTTCCCAGCACCAGAGTCCTTTCCAACTAGTCAGTTCTTCACATCTGGTGGCCAAAGTATTGGAGCTTCAGCTTCAGCATCAGTCCTTCCAGTGAACATCCAGGACTGATTTTCTTTAGGATTGATGGGTTTGATATGCCCATGCCATCCTGAACATGGCCAATCTCGTCTGACCTTGGAAGCTAAATCCCATATATATGTGCTAATATATAATATTTATTTTTCTCTTTCTGACTTTCTTCACTCTCTCTAACAGGCTCTAGGGTCATCCACCTCACTAGAACTGACTCAAATTTGTGCTTTTTTATGGCTTAGTAATATTCCCAGATTCAGGTTTTGATGCTGCATTTTACCAGAGGCCAGGATGTTAGGAGGACCAAGAAGCATAATATCTGCCTGCGTGACACAAACCCCACACACGAGGGCACACCCGATCCTCCTCTGTGTTACCTTGTTCTCTTTGGAGAGGTGGGGGTGTAGAGTCTCCTCCCAGACTTGGGCAGGGTCATCAGCTCCCCTGAGAGCACCACTCGTCAGGTGGGGATGTAGAGTCTCCCCAGACTTGGGCAGGGTCATCAGCTCCCCTGAGAGCACCACTCGTCAGGTGGGGGATGTAGAGTCTCTCCCCAGACTTGGGCAGGGTCATCAGCTCCCCTGAGAGCACCACTCGTCTATCTGGACCATCCTGAGGAGACCAGCTCAGAAGCCGTGTTGGAGTCTCCCTTCCTCAGGTGACCATCCTGAGGAGACCAGCTCAGAAGCCGTGTTGGAGTCTCCCTTCCTCAGGTGAGTTCCCTGGAGGTGGGGCTTCTTTGCTGATGTTGTAGATTTTAGGAAAGATCCCACCCTGGTCTCTTCTAGTTCACCATCCAGCACACGCGTCTAAACACATCTGATTCCATTTGCACTTCCTGTTGAAAACCCTTCTCTGGATCTCTGTCTTCAGGATAAAGTTTACCCACTTTAGCCTAGTTTTCCAAAATCTTTCCTTTTCTGAGATTCCCTCTCTTCTAACCTCTTCTCCCCTCTGCTCCTTTCAATGCTGGACCATCACACACTGAGTGTTGGAGACTGAAGAATTTGGGGCAACTCCATGCCTTTGTCACATGATCTCATCTGCCAGGATCGCATCTGTCCAAACCTTTTGACTCACATGCCCTCTGCCAGAACCGCCGCCCCCCCACCCCCATATAGGATACCATGGTTCAGATTGAGGGCTAACGTTACCTTATCATCTTCTTGACACCTCTTAGGTGCAGGGATCTCGCTCCTTTTCCCCCCTCACTTACCTTGTATAAATCCCTGGGTCATTTAACTTATCATTTGTTTATTCCTTGTGTGGCTGTACCACTGTGGGACTCCAATGTCCAAGTTGCAATTCTTAAATGAATGAATGAGTGAATGAGTATAGGTTCACACATGCATTTTCAATGATCCTGTAAAGTACTGCATTTCTTTCCAGCCAGTCTTCACACAGGTTAATTTGGGAATCATATTTCTTCCATTCTAGGCTGAGCTGAACATAACCTATATAAAACTTTGTTCTACATTTTCCAAATCTCCTGTAAATATGTTATCATACTTTCATAATTAAAAAAAAATTGAATTAATAATGAGAAGATTTCTTTTCAGAAAGTTGATAGTTCCAGGGAGTTTAACAATGAAAATCACTGTTTCGATGACCTTTAACTTTTCCAAGATATCTTGAGGAAGTGAAAAGGGTACCCAGCTCATTTTATAAATTTAGAATAATCTGATGTAAGTATAATCTGATACGAGTAATGGGAAAGAACAATACAGGAAAGAAAATGTCATGCAATCTAATTCAAGAACATGGATGTCAATATAAGAGCAAAAAATGAAATAGAATACAGTTTTAGAAACTGGACTTAGTAGTGTGATAATATTTGTAAAGCATAAGGATTTATCCCAAGAGTACAACGATACACCAAAAACCTATTTAGAGGAACTTGTCATGTTAACAGAATAAACATAAAATCTATAATGACACATCAATAGATTCAAAACAAATGAAACAAAATTCTGTAACTATTAATGATGTCAAATAAAACTCTTAGAAACCACTCACTGACGGGTACAAGCTTAACATCATAAAGTGCAGCTATGAAAAACACCTAGCAAGACGGCTTCTTTACTGATGAGTCTTTGGAAAGAATTCCATTACATTACGAGCAGTACAGAATGGCTGGCATCACCCTTCGTCAGTTTTCTGTTGCAGGATTTGAAATTTTTGCTTTTACTCTACACAAACACACACACCAAAACAGAGCTGGAGCAGGTTTGCCAGCTTGGGGATTCAAAAAGGGGATAGAATGTATTTCTTTTTTTAAGACTCTCTAAGAAATTTTAGGAACACTTTTTTGTTCTGGGATTCATGGCACCTTGAAGGGGTGAGGGTATTTCCTCCTTCAAAAGACTGACATGCCATCTCAAATGCCTTCAACCACAAGGACGGGCAGCTCCTTCCTGGAGCTGGAAGGGAGGGGCTTTGGGGTGAGCTTGCCCAGCGGCTCTGGGCTGGCAGCCCACCATCCTCTTGCTCTGCCTCCCTTGTGACTTGGCCTCACCCTCAGTGGGGAGGACGTGGAGCAGACCTCTCCCACCTCCCCTGCAGCCAGACCTCCCCTGTCCCTTCACCTGGGGACATGCTCATTCCTGCACATCGCCAGGATGGGGAGCTTCCTGGGGACACTCACACCACCTCCTTCACCACTGAGGCCAGTCCTTGGAGCTGGGTCTGGGATCAGCTTCTCCCAAGGCCTGTGACACATGCAAGGGGAACAGATGCTGAATAAACCTGTGATTCTGGGAAGGCAGCTTACAAAATGCCCAGCAGACCCTTCAGCTCCTCCCTGAGAATAAAAGCATGGTCACTGAGAAGGAGATGATGCCTACCCATGGGACGGTCTAGAAAGAGAGCAGCTGGGAAGCTCTGATGGAGCGGGAGGTACTTAGAGGGTCTTTGAGCCAGGTGCAGACACCCAGTGCATCTCATGGAGAGGAGAGGAGAGGTGTGCCAGGGAGCAGTCCACGGGGAAGGGGCTAGAAGCAAGGAGACCAGGCTTGTTTAGGAACCTCAGAAACCAGGTATGAGGTTTGGGACAACCATCTGAGAGACGGAAGTCCTCAAAAGCTGCTGTTACCCCATAAATTTTCTCCAGAGGCTGTTGTGAATTTAGGAACCTGAGACTTTGATTCCTGAGTGCCCTTAGAAAAGAGACTGGTTTTTTCCCCCCAGGCAGCCGCAGCGCTGCACGGACACTGCAGGGGAGGACAGCGAGCCTGATGTGGGATGACGTAGGATGAAGACAGGCTGCTTGGGCTGGGAGGTAAGATGAGGAACTGCCTTCCTTCCATGGTTCCCGCATTCCCTCCATCCAGGTACTTCCATCCATGGGCAGCTCCTTGGCCTCTCCACAGACCAGGGCCAGGAAGCATTCTGTGTGTAGTGGAGTGTGAAAGGAACCTGGAAATGATGAGGAAAGAGAGATTCTAGATGGAAGGGGAACTGTGAGGAATTATTGCATGTTATCATAGTCACAACCAGGGAGCTTAACCACGGGCGCAGAACCAGCATTGTTTTCTGAGAGGGAGACCCTGTCTAATCAGCCTACTCCTCAGGAGAGCTTGAGTGACCAGATGGCTCAGGCAGCTTCCCTGGGCTCTGCTTGAGGTGGAATGTTTCTCCCACTGTGAACCCATTAGGGCTTCTGTAAAGAAAGATATGACTTAGAACAGGAAGTTTCTACAACCCATAAGGAAAAGTGAGTGATGCAATACTAATAGAAATTGGCCCAAAGATATGCAAGAACATGCATGTCACCAAAGGCCTAGCGTCGAGCTAAAGACACATGGAAAAGAGACCAAATTACTGAAATTTGGAGAAATGCACATTTTAAAAGTTGATTTATGAGCGTTTCTAATCTGCAAGGAATTCTGAAAAATTTAATAAAACTCAGAGTTGCTTACCTTCAGGAATATGGACATCGTGTTCTCCTGGTTGGTATGTAATTGTAATGGTCCTTGAAAGGCAATTGGCTTGCTGTTCCTTTAAATGGGAGAATGACTTCCATTGTATAGACAGACCATGTTTAATTTATGCATTGGACGATGGATGGATGGATGGACATTTGGGTTTTTACCACTCTTTGATAGAATAAGGCAACTATGAATATTCATACACAGTATTCTGTGTGGACATCTTTTCATTTCCTTGGATAAATACCTGGTAGAAAGTTGGCTTATATATCCTCCTCGTGTTGAGATTCTGATGCATGTTTTCAACAAGGAGCTCTTCTGGGTTCTTATAACTGTAACACCCTCACTAGTCTGAACCATGTGGGTCTTGGTATAAGTATAGAATAAATGCCAACATATGCACACCCTTCTCCCTTGTGGACACACCACACACAGGCTGACATGTACTCCAGCTGCCCCACCAATTGTGACCCACACCTGGAGCAGATGGGGGGCTGTTTACCTGCCTTTGCCCTGAGTGACACAGGAGGCCTCTTAAGACCAGGCAGCCAAGATATCAGACTGGTCCTGCTTCTGCCACTGGCACCCTGGGATGTGGGCAAGTCCCTTGGTCTCTCTGGGTCTCAGTTCCTCTCCTTCCAGGTCATACTGAGCTTTATGAAGTAACTAGAGGTGGACACGCTGCAGCTGAACCTCAGGGAAGAGAGCCCTGCAAACAGGGCATCCTGGTGGTCTGTGGCTAATTTGCCAACCTTCATTGAGGACCACAAAAACAGGAGAGGGAGAGAAGAAACAGGCCATCATTTCCCAGTCTGGGTGGGAAAGGACACAGAAAATCTCTGACATAGACAAGGGCAAGCAGCAGGCAACCCGTTTCTCCTAAAGAACCCGGGGTTCCTGTAGCCTTGCCCGGCTGGGCTCCAGGGGAGGAGGAGGTCAGGTGTCAGCTGCTGTGTGTATATAGCCCCAGGCCTCCGAGGCCAGGCTCACTGCTGAGGCTGGTGCCAGGCTGTGAAGATGAAGCTGTCCAGTGTCATCCCTTGGGCCTTGCTGCTAAGCACAGGTAAAGCCTGGCCCCCAGCCCCTTGCCCCCAGGCCTCTCTGCTTCCTGTTCAACCTAGAGATTCTGTGCAGTTCGCTTGTTGCCCAAGAAAAGGGTCTGCAAGCTGCCCCCCTCCAAGGAGATGCCACCCTCAGCCTGGCCTGGAGAAGGAGGGTTCAGCAGCACGGCCATGACCCAGGGCTGAGCATATAATGACTCTTAAACATTTTCTGGGCTCTCCCTCCTTGTTCTGACATGTGTTTTCTGGGCCTCTTCCTCCCCTCTACCTCAGCCTTATGCCAATATCCCCTGTGATGCCCGGTGGGACAGCCAGTCCTCAGTCCAAACCTAGAGGTGAACCAGTCGTAGGCAGCTTTTCAGGGGTCTTGGAAGTGTGATGGTGTGGGTGCGGGAAGTGGGACTCAGGCTGGACTTGATTGGAGGGGGCATCCAAGGGGAAACAGAGGCTCCTGGAGAAGTCCCAGGACAGACTGGGTGCTCAGCATCTGCCCCCCAGGGAGGGAGACGTGGCAGCAACATGAGCTCAGGAATGACCCGCAGGAGCAGCAGCTCCAGCAGGGCTGAGGAGCTCCTGACGGGGGTCTTAGCCCTGCAGGGGGCTGGGCGCTGGGCCTGCACTGAACACGGAGGGACCCATGAGGATTCTCAGTGCTGGAGGGAAAGCAGAGGACAGCTGTGCCTTCAGGGAAGCCTCTGTCTCCTTCTTTCCTTGTTCTCTGTGGGTCTCATTCTGTCCTTCCCTCTTCTCTCCCCTTTTCTGCTCAGACTGCTCTTTTCATCAACCCACACTCTGCTTCCCTCCCCATCCCCTGCTCCCCTGCAGGCAACTGTGGTCATGACTAGGAGCCCGGTGGGAGGCAGGTGGGGAGGACGGGCTTGTGCTGTCAGCGTGTGAGCACATATCCGTCTCAGCATTTATCCCAGTCTCCTGTGATCAGGACCTTCCCACCTCCCTGGTCTTGGGTGAGGGGGGGTCACGGTTCTCTCCTGGGACAGTCTGTGGGCAGCTTATAGGTAAAAACAGGTCCATCAGAGCCTTCCTGCCTCTGCCGTTTCTCAAGCAACATCAGTTCAAATCAACAGATCAAGGCAGCGTGTTTTGGGGTGAACTCTTACATGGGGCTCCTGGTTCCCCTGCTTCAAAGCCGGGACCTCAGATTCAAATCAGAGGAGGTCACCAGACGTGTGGGTCCATGGTGGGAAGATGTGTGATTCTGCCTTTGAGATCTGCTTTCAGAAAAACCTTGATTTGCATTTTTGGAGCTGATGTGATGGATGCCCCATCCATCCATGGAGGGTGGGGAGGTTTCCTTTGTGGCCCCCAGTCCTATGCCACTTCAGTACTCAGGACGGGCAGCTGGAGACAGATCCCGGTGTCCTGGTTGACATCTATGGTCACATAGCTTCCAGAGCGCTTGTTGATTTCAATTTACTGAGGAAAGCAGTGTTTATGGGAAAGGAAATGAATGTGGTGGGAGGTTGCCAGTGGCAGGGAGCATAGTGGACAGCCTCTCTGGGATGGGCATAGAGCTGTGTATGCGTGGACTGTCCTCTGGAACCAAGGAGGCTGTTACTATTATATTTCCAGGTTATAGCTGAAAGGACTGAGGTTTGTGACAACAAATGCCTTGTCTAAAGCCATCCAGCTCTCATCTGAGCTGCTCTGAGCCCCATTGATTCAGGCACTGTCTGCGCCCACTGATCACATCGTGAGGACAAGCCAGGATCTCATCAATGGTGGCGCCTGAGGGGCTGGATCAGCACCCTTGACAGAAGCCCTGGACTCAGTTCCCTGCTACAGTGAAACTTCATAAATTCAGATGATTCACTTCTCTCTAGCGGAAAATCGATTTCATTTTGTTCAACCTCAGATTGGTCGCTGACCTCAGTAAAGAATTGTCCAAACAGTTCACGTTCATTAGAGTGATGAAATGTCTTGTTGTGACCAGGTTGGAGAGGTTTCTTGGGAGAGGGTCTTACAATGCTCAGACTGGGAAATTCTTGGGGAAATCAGGACAGATGGGTCAGCACCCCGAGTGCTGACCTCTAATTGGCTCCGGAGTGGGGGCATCACAGGAGACATGGTGCAATCGGAGAGACGAGGAGAAAGCAGCTGGATGAGGGAGTCTTGAAGGTGGAGGGCCAGGCCTCCATGCTGCCCTGCCCCACGAGACCAGGTTCGTCCCGGGGACAGGGACAGCCAGGCTTCTCTGTCTGTGCTCTGCATCTTCCTTGAGACTCAGCCCTTCTCCACGTTGTCTATGCGAAAGGCTCGACTCTTCCATAACTTCCACCTTGTCATCTTGACTTTCCGTGTTTTGTTTGTTTCTTTCAGCCTCATCGGATTCAACTGACGGGCTTCTTGGTAAGTGCACAGATATTATTTCATCCTTTCCTGCTCATCACACAGAGAAGTGCTTGGGGGTTGCAGTTTCAATAGCTCTCCTGAAAACACTTTACCATTTTACCTTGGTAAACCAAGGCCAAGGAACTTGGCATTTCCGGAGTTGACCGTCAGCCTTGGTTTTAACAGTCCTTAGGGTCCCATACACCCTGACCTCTCATGACTCCCACCGTGCTCCTCCTCCCCTCCCCACCTTTCCTCCTCCACAGCCCAAAAGCCTCCCCTACCCTCCTGCCTGCACAACCGCACTGGGCAGGGGTGGGACCACCTCTCCACAGCACCGGTGTCCCAGGATGACGGAGCCGCCTCCAATGGCCGGAGCCTGGAGGGCTGAGGAGCGTCACCGTGTCCAGGCAGAGGGTGTGCTGGCAGCAGGAGGGGTTCTGGGCAGAGGGACAGGCTTCCTCCTGATGAGAGGGCTGACTGATGATTGATAATTGATCGACTGATGATCGATTGATTTCCCTGGTGACTTCTGGCCCAGGTACTCGATGAGCATTTTTGACAAATAGGAAGTCTTTTGATGATAAACACCCCTGAAGAAAGTACTGTCTTTATCCTCACTTGATGAAAGATGTTTCATCATGCAAGTTTGAAGTTCTTCTATATTCAGGTGTCAGAACAAATTGCAGTAACGTGTGTGTGGGTTTGCTATGTTCTGCAGAGTACAAGATAAGATTCACTTTTGGGGGACTCCAGACTTAGACCCTGGAGGTTCCGTTGTGATTGGCGGAAGGGGAAGTTAGGACCATGTACGGTGGTGTGGCGCCCAGGGGTGGTACCCTCCCCGCCGGCCTGGTGCTGCTCCTGGGCACCTGTAATTCTCTCTTCAGTTAAAGATAAACATTTGTGTGGGGACCTTTATGGAGAGGAATATGGAGTGATCTTCCCCTATCTGGGACTGCATACGGAATGCCTCTGGATCATCAAGATGGACCCAGGTTACAGAATTCTTTTGGAAGTACGCGATGTCCAGTAAGTGCTCTTTGCTGATGTTGTGGTTTTATGGGAAGGTGTCTTTCTTGGCCTCTTCCCGTTCCCCCTGCACCACCCAGCACACACATCCGGACACATCCTGACTCCAGCTCACTCCTGCTGACGACCCTGAGTGGCCCTCTGCCCTCTGCATAAAGCTGAGCCTCCTTGCATGACTTTCAGATCCCTCCAGGGGACCCCTGATCTCCCCTCCCTTCTAACTTCTTCTCCCCTCTGCCCCCTCTCTGAGCTGAGCCAGCACACACTGAGCTGTGGACCCATCAGACTGTTGGGCAGCTCTGAGCCTTTGCTCACACTGTCCCCTCTGCCTAGAAGGTATCTTCCACCTCTCCTAGACTCACCACCTGCTGGTTAGGGTCCTCATTTCCTAGTTCACAAGTTCACTGGAGGAAGAACTTTTCCATCACACCTCAAACCCCTGCTCTGACTCTGTCCACAGCTGGGCAGATCTTTCTCGGATTTGTGCCCCATCCATTAATCCGTGCAAAACTCTGGGGGAATTTGAAAGGTTGTTGTTGAATCACGCGAAGACACCAGGATTCTTGGCCCCTGGAGGAGAAGAATTCAATCCGGGGCCAGAGATGAGGCTTGATTGCTCAGAGCTTTTGTGTAATAAAGTTTTATTAAAGTATAAAGGAGATAGAGAAAGCTTCTGACATACGCATCAGAAGGGGGAAGAAAGAGTACCCCCTTGCTAGTGTTAGCAATCAAGTTATATACTCTCCAATGAATCCAAAGAATGTCTGGAGGTTGTAAAGACCTCACCAGACCTACTCCCATAATTTACATTTTAAGATAACAGAATTAGCCAGAAGGTTTAATCCAGAGACTGTCCTCAGGCAGGATATATTATTGTTATATAATCCTAAGGAATGTCAGTTCAGTTCAGTCGCTCAGTCGTGTCCGACTCTTTGCGACCCCATGAATCACAGCACGCCAGGCCTCCCTGTCCATCGCCAACTCCCGGAGTCCACTCAGACTCATGTCCATCGAGTCAGTGATGCCATCCAGCCATCTCATCCTCTGTCGTCCCCTTCTCCTCCTGCCCCCAATCCCTTCCAGCATCAGAGTCTTTTCCAATGAGTCAACTCTTCACATGAGGTGGCCAAAGTACTGGAGTTTCAGCTTTAGCATCATTCCTTCCAAAGAAATCCCAGGGCTGATCTCCTTCAGAATGGACTGGTTGGATCTCCTTGCAGTCCAAGGGACTCTCAAGAGTCT
>NW_011495018.1:8945922-8955610 GCF_000754665.1 Bison bison bison | reverse complement strand
CAAGAGTCTTCTCCAACACCACAGTTCCAAAGCATCAATTCTTCGGCGCTCAGCCTTCTTCACAGTCCAACTCTCACATCCATACATGACCACAGGAAAAACCATAGCCTTGACTAGACGGACCTTTGTTGGCAAAGTAATGTCTCTGCTTTTGAATATGCTATCTAGGTTGGACATAACTTTCCTTCCAAGGAGTAAGTGTCTTTTAATTTCATGAGGAAATAAAAGTTTGTCCTTTCTTTCTCTTTGAGAATTCTGGACCCCTCTCTCCTTGGGGACCCCTAGAGTTCTTATCAACCTGCCTAGGAAATGACTCTCTCAGATTGACAGCATAACATCACTCCTGCTTATGTCTAAATTTGCTCTAGAGAAAGCAGCTTAATCTTTGGGGGGTCAGGGAATAATTTTTTAACTAATGACTGAATAAATGAATGAATGAACCATTGAAAGAAAGAGTAAAGGAATGATAACGGGAAAAGTGAATGAAATGATGTGGCAACAGCAAGCATTTGCAATGTAGCAATAAAATACAGCACTTCTATAGCAGGTTAGTCTTCATAGATACAAACACAGGAGCCACATTTCCATGGCTGGCCACATGCGGCCCAGGGTGGTGGTTGAGACAGGTGATGTTCTCTAGTGGCTGAGGGCCCTGTCCCTCCAGACCTTCTATGAGGTCAGGTCTCCCACTGGGCTGAGGAGCTGCTCCATGTGAGGACAACCTGGAGATGCCTGCCCTACAGCAGGGCTCAGACCATCTCCCCAAACCACACCCCAGGGCTGAAGGAGGCAGGCATTTCCTGCATCATATTTCTATTATGGTCAGAGGGATAGGTTATATGGAAAACTTCCCCTGATTGACCTCTCCACTTTTGCAGAGGTTTATTTTTGTTCTCACTGTCCTTGGCACCAAGGAAGGAATCAGTCTAAGAGCAAACTAACTAAACAGGGGAGGGCACAGCTAACTAACTAAAAGTTAGCTCAACTAACTTAGAGAGTGTCAAGCGTGTGTCCTGGTGAGATGTCCCTTCTGTGTCTCGTTTTAACCCAGAGAGGCTCCAACCTCGCTCCTGGGTGGGACACACACTGGTGGCTGAGAGAGGAAGACAGGGTGGGGTCAGGTCTGATGGGCAAGAGGAGGAGGTAGAGACCTCAGCAGGAGTGTGACACCCCGTGTGTGCACTTTGCCCACAGCGGGGAGAGCTGGACGCCCCTCTCACCTCTGCAGGTCCTGGAGCCCACGAGGGGGTCCTGGGCCCCCTGTGCTAGGGGTGCAGAGGGTGAACCAGGAGTGGTGTCACACTCTCGTATCTGGGCCTCACCTGCCTCTTTGCTTGTCCAAGGAAACAGTCCTCAGGGTTGGCCATACTGTGCCCTCCAGGGGGTCCTGATCCCAAAGACCAGGGTGGGCTTCCCTGAGCCATCAGTGGGGCTTCCCAGGAGATGTGGAGTCATGTGAGGGGAGGGTCCTGGGTGACGCCCCTCTCCAGAAGGGTGAGTCTCCTTCCCTGTGGGCATCATGCCTGAGAAGTCTGGTGAGCAAAGCTATGTGATTGGGTCGGGTCCAGGTGGGGAGGCTGCCTGCTGGAGGGACCACAATTCCAAAGGCTGATGCGTGCTTTTTCCTCTGCTGCAACAGCCTCAACTGTAATAAAGAGTCTCTCGAGATTATAGAGGGGCCGCCAGAATCTTCTAACTCACGGAAGATTTGTGACACTTCACACGCGGAATACACATCTTGTACCAATACCATGACCGTCAAGTACACAAGAAAGCCCAACCACCCAGCCCCTGATTTCTTCTTAATTTTCCGTCGTGTGTTGTAGGGTAGGTTTTAGAGAGCAGAGACCTGCTGCCGTGCCCTCCCCTGTCTGTGAATGGCTCCATGGGAGCTAGGTGTGTGGTATTTACGTGACTGTTGAAATAAACTTGACCATCACTGGGTGAGTGACAGGCAGGGTGACTACTGAGTCTCTCCAGAATCATCCACCAGTTCTATCCCAGCCTTTCTGCAAACCCCGGATTTTTGAGGTGGAAAGTCCTGATATGAAAATTCTTTGACAAATTGTATTTTTCATCTTGATGATGTGAAAATTTCCTCCCAAATGTAAAATTTCCCTTCCTGATCTTTTAAAAATCCCTTTGGCATTTTCCAATAAATTCATTTTAAATTTGAGGTACAGATAGTATCTCATGTTTGTGCTCAGTCGTGTCCGACTCTTTGCCACCCCATGGACTGTTGACCGCCAGGCTCCTCTGTCCATGGAGTCTTACAGACAAGAATACTGAAGTGGGTTGCCATTTCTTCCTCCAGGGAATCTTCCTGACCCAGGGATTGGACTCGCATCTCCTGCGTCTCCTTCACTGTAGGTGGATTCTTTACCACTGAGCCATCAGGGAATATACAATACATATATATAAGGTCTGTAGGTGTATAGTAAATATGTAGACATATAGCAGATACATATATTATATATATATGTATATGTACATATATAAATATATTAGTATACTAATGGAAATTTATGTTCATTATATAGGTGTTATGCAGGTATATAGATACATATGTAACCCAGAGGAAACAAGACACAGTCCCCGAAATTGCTTTTTTCCTCATTAATGTTTTGCTGAAAGTTTCCCCCAATTATCAGTTGGAAGAAAATGCTTATTGATTTGACTTACCCAAAGTCTATTTAAGCTGCTCTCCAATCCCAGAGATTAGTGACATTTGCCTTGTGCCTAAGGGTGGGCAACATTACAAATGAGAACAACGGTTCTTGCAGATTTCAGGAATCAGCTGAGCAAGAGGAGAGACGTCCTCTGCTCACCTGTCTCATCACATATTGACCCCATCCCTCCCTCTGTGTCTGTCCCAGTCATCTGTCTCCTCTTTGGAAGGAAACGCTTCTTACTCCTGAGCTTTAAAAACTTGTCAGTCTAGAGGTTGGATCATTCTACTTATTGCTGTAATCATTCTGAATAAAGTCTCTTTACCTGAGTCTGGAATTGTTTTTTTGTTTTGTTTGTGAGTCCTCATTTCACAGTGTCGGAGCCTCCGGCATCACTGAGAGTGACTGAAATCCTCTCTGAAGGTCTTTAAAACCAGAGGAATTCTCCTTTGTCTGAGGCCTGTCTGGAGACAGGAGTTGTGCCTATTTTGACTCTTTCTCTCACCTTCACAACGAAAACCTCCCCAGAAAGAGAAACGAGATGCTGGCCCAACTCTCTGCTAAACTTTCTAGCAACATGGTTGATGGTAAAGAATATTTGATGAGAATGTGTTGAATCTCTTTGATTCCCCCTAGCCTAGTACTGCATCAGGGTTACTTTTGAAGTTCTGAAAAGAGTAAAACATAAAGCCTGCATTCTCAGTTCATCAAAGTTGGGTGACACTGCATTTTATCAGATCAGATGTTAGGAGGATCAAAAAGCACAATGGTGCCTGAATGGCACAGCCTCTTGTAGGCCTGGAACTGATCAAATTGCCTTCAAGTCTTTTACTTCTGCTCAGAGTGGAAGGGGTGGTGTGGGGGCCTCTTCATGGACCTTGAGCTGGGTCATCAACTCCCTCAGGAACAACAATGCCCAATGAGGCCGGCTCAGAGCCATGCTGGGATCTCCCTCCCGCAAGTGAGTTTCCTGGAGGTGGGTTTTCTTTGCTGATGTTGTAGATATTAGGAAAGCTTTCATCCTGATCTCCTCCAGTTCACCCACCACTATCCAGCACATGTATCCAAACAGGATCTGATTCCATTTTCACTTCCTGTTGAAAGCCCTTCTATGAATCCCTGCCATTAAGATTAAATTTACCCATCTTAGCAGAGTTTGGGGCTTCCCTGATAGCTCAATCAGTAAAGAATCCACCTGCCATGCAGGAGGGCCAGGGTTTGATCCCTGGGTCAAGAAGATCCCCTGGAGAAGGAAATGGCAACCCACTCCAGTATGCTTGCCTGGAAATATTCCATGGACAGAGAAGCCTGTTTAGAGCTTATAAAATCCTTTCCATCTGACCTTCCCTCCGTCTTAATGTCTTCTTCCTTATACGCTTTCTCAGGGCTGAGCCATCACACACTGAATATTGGGCCCAGTAGAACTTTGGGCATCTTCGTGCCATAGTTCACATTGTCCCCTGGGCCAGAAGTACATCCTTACAGCACTTCAGGTTTCACCTGCTCGCTTCTGAGGGTTCCCAATTAGTACATCATGATTAAGCTGAATGGATAACTCAACAATTGATAGCTTATGGTGAACAATGCTGAATTCTCGATCTCTGAAGAAGAAGATTTAGCTTCATGACCAGGGACCAGGCTTGATCACTCAAGAGCTTTTGTGTAGCAGAGTTTTATTAAAGTATGAAAAGGGGCAGGGAAAGTTTCTGACATAGACATCAGAGGGGGGATGCCCCATTTGCTAGTCATTAGCAAGGGAATTACATACTTTTTAAATTAGTTATTACAATAAATCAAAAGAATGTCTCAAGGTTGTAAAAATTTTACCAGACCTGCTCCCACAATTTACATTTTAGGGTAACAGGATTATAACTTAACAACAGAAAGATCCTACCAGACCCACTTCCATAATATACATTTGATATCAGGATTAGTCAGAAGGCTTTCAGGAAGGAGAAACTGTCCTCAAGCAGGATCAGTTCAGTTCAGTCTCTCAGTCATGTCCAACTCTTTGCAACCCCATGGTCACCAGGCCTCCCTGTCCATCGTCAACTCTCAGAGTTTACTCAAACTCATGTCCATTGAGTCAGTGATGCCATCCAACCATCTTATCCCCTGTCATCCCCTTCTCCTCCCGCCTTCAATCTTTCCCAGCATCAGGGTCCTTTCAAATGAGTCAGTTCATCACATCAGGTAGCCAACGTATTGGAGTTTCAGCTTCAGCATCAGTCCTTCCAATGAATATTCAGGACTGATTTCCTTTAGGATGGACTGGTTGGACTTCGTTGCAGTCCAAGGGACTCTCAAGAGTCTTCTCCAACACCACAGTTCAAAAGCATCAATTCTTTGGCGCTCAGCTTTCTTTATAGTCCAACTCTGACATCCATACATGAGTACTGGAAAAACCACAGCTTTGATTAGATGGACCTTGTTGACAAAGTAATGTCTCTGCTTTTTAATATGCTGTTTCGGTTGGTCATAACTTTCTTCCAAGGAGTAAGCTTCTTTTAATTTCACAGCTGCAGTCACCATCTGCAGTGATTTTGGAGCCCTCCAGAATAAAGTCTGCCACTATTTCCACTTTTTCCCCATCTATTTGCCATGAAGCAATGGGACCAGATGCCATGATCTTAGTTTTCTGAATGTTGAGCTTTAAGCCAACTTTTTCACTCTCCACTTTCACTTTCATCAAGAGACTTTTTAGTTCCTCTTCACTTTCTGCCATAAGGGTGGTGTCATCTGCATAGCTGAGGTTATTGATATTTCTCCCCTGGCAATCTTGCTTCCAGCTTGTGCTTCCTCCAGCCCAGCGTTCCTCGTGATGTACTCTGCATATAAGTTAAATAAGCAGGGTGACAATATACAGCCTTGATGTACTCCTTTTCTTATTTAGAACCACTGTTGTTCCATGTCCAGTTCGAACTGTTGCTTCCTACCTGCATACAGATTTCTCAAACAGGATACATTGTTGTTATATAATCCATAGTACAGAGTTTAAACTGAGTTTGTTTGTTGTGTAATCATCAGTTCCCGGCTTAAAGGGGAAAAAAAAAAAACATTTTATGTGACTAAGACTAAGGAGTGTAGACGGGGGAAAAAAAGACATGTGTCCTTTCCTCCTCCTTGAGAATTCCAGACCCCTATCTCGTCCTTGGAATCCCCGGACTTCTTAGCAACCTGCTTAGGAATTGACCATCTCATTCCCCCCTTTTCTTTAAGGAGAATTATGTTGCCAAGGGAAAGAGGCATCGTTTTCATTCCATAACTACTTCCTGCTGTTGAAGGGTATCGTCCCTAAACTATTGAGGCAACATATTCTCCTAACCCTCATATTGAGGGCCTCTGATCCAAGGACTTCAAATAAAAGTTGGAGGAGTCTGTGGTACTTTTCGGAGGCTATACAACCATTCGTAAATTAAAAGTTTTCAAACGGTTGGAAGCAAATTCAGCTACACAGCTACAAGTGCAGGGAGCAAATAGTTCAAGCAGAAAAATTAGAATTATCACGATTAAGATAGTTTTCCACCATAGGGAGCTAGTTAACATTTCCAAAAGTGATGTGACTGAGACTTCAGGAGAATCCATAGCCTGAATCATCTTCTTCATGTGTTTAGTAAAGTGAGTAACATTAGTACTCATATCTGGTATTATGTACAACATTGGGTATGAATAATAGCACAAGTTCCTCCTCGTGCAGCCGTTAGAATATCTAAAGCCAATCTGTTTTTGTAAAACCACCTTTCTAATTTGTATTTGTTTAATATAATAATTTGTACTAAGGGCTGAAATAGCTTTTTGAGACTCTTGTAAAGCCTGCTGAGTAAACTTAGAGCATCAACTTGTAGCATAACATCTGTAGTTCCCAGAAAGGGAATGAATATTGCAACTGCATAATCATACCAGTGAAATACAGACCTTGCCCAGCGAGTTTTAAGGTGTGGCAGATTGGCAGGATTCTCTGGAAGCTCTGAAAATACAAAGCCATGAGTAAAAGGTAAACCTCAGGTGCATCTCCCTATCCAGCCAGGGGGAAGCCATGCCTGTAGGTAAGAGCCAGTAGGTCCCGTTTGGAGCAAACCAGCATGACTGAGGGATCCAGTCCCAATCAGTTCCTGGGCAGGCAAAGGGAGGACCTGAACTGGGATTGGAAAACACAGGAATGATCACATTGCATATTTAATGAGGCAAAAATCCCAATTGTTTCCAATCATTCTAATTAAGTTGTCAGCTAACTTCTGGGGATGGCTCCATTTGTTACAAGCATATAGGAGTATTAGATAGTAGGCATCCCTTTTAAGGAGTTAGCCATATGATCTTATCCCATGTTTGATAAACATCAGGTAGGAAACCACCAGATCTAGATGCATTTACCTATTTATGTGCAGCAAAACAGTCATTAAACAAAGGTAATGTATAATCAAAGTTGGAAGTCACAGTATATCCATAGTTAAGGTACAAAATGTTACAGCAGTCCATCTTAGGATTGCTAGATATCATTAGACTAAAGACAGACATCACACATGGTTGCTGATGGTGAAGATATTCACAGAGTTGAAGAAAGTCTTTTCTTCAACCAGAGAAACCCACCATGGAAAGCCTTCAATTGATGAGGAGGTTGAAAAGCTGAAAGCTGAGTCAAATAGTTAGTTCTAAGGCTTTAGGGTCTATGACAATATCTGTGTGCAAAAATGGTCTCCCATAGAGACAGTCCCTTCTTGTTAGGGGCAGTTCAAGCCCTCATTAAAGCTATGGGTAAAACTTTAAACCAACTGTCTGTGTTTCCTGCGTTAGCTTACATGGATTCTTTTAATAATGTCCTTAGCCTTTTCAACCTTTTCTGAAGATTGGGGTCTCCAGGAACAGTGTAAGTGATATTCCATTCCTAGAGCTTTTGACACCCTTTGAATTAAGGCAGCTTTAAAGGTGGAGCATAGTTGCTCTGGAGGCTCTGTGGCAGCCCAAACCTGGGAATAATTTCATGGATTAAAAATTTTATAACTTCCTTTGCCTGTTCACCATGGCAGGGAAAGGCTTCAATCCATTCAGTGTCTACTCAGGCCTGTAAGCAAGAAAATCTGTTTGTTTTTGGCATATGAGTAAAAGGAACCACAGCCTCATTTATTATTCATAATTCTTGCACTAGTCTCTGTTCATCATTTGACTTTTTCACACCCAAAATAGGAGTGTTGCATAGACTATTATAGGGAATGAATAGCCCCTGCTCCTTTAACTTTTCAATGATGGGTTTTAACTCTTCCTTAACCTTGGGCTTTCGTGGGTACTGCTTTTGATGTGGAAATAGGTTAGGGTCTTTAAGCTTGATAATGACAGGAACAGCATTTTGTGCTCAACCCACAGTTTTTCCATTAGCCCACACTTTAGGATTTACACTTTGTTCAATTAATGGGAGAGAAAGAGAAGTCTCCACATTGATGAAAACAGAGGCCTGGACCTTGCTCAGTATAATCCCTCCCCAGAAGGGGTGAGAGAGACTCCGCACAGGTGAGAGAGACTCCGCACAATCAGAAACTCGTGAGAAAAGAGCCCAGAGTCCCAGTTGCAGCTTAAAGGATGACTGAAATAATAGCATTTGGCTCTGATTGTCCCATTACAGCAGTGGATCAGGAGGAAAGTGGACCAGGGGCTTCAGTGAGCACAAAGAAAGATGCCTCAGTGTCCAAAAGAAAATTGATTGACTGGCTTCCCACAGTTACTGATACCCAGGGTTCCTCACATGTTATTGGGATGGGAGTTTGTGTGGGGACCCCTGGGCACCTTCAGTCCTGATTGTCCTGAGAACCTGACCCCTGGGGCCTACAACTCTGGGGGCCGTCTCTCCTCCAGTGTGGTCCTTTACAGACTGGACAGAGAGCTGGGGGCAGCTCAGACGCCTGAGAGCAACTTAGCTTGAGATGCCCCTCCTCATCATAGTAATAGCAAGCCCATCCCTTTTCACCTGGGTTCCTCTGGGCATTTTTACTCAATGGGTCTTGAGTCTTTTGTCTGCTTCTTTTTTCCTCCTTGTATTCTCTATCATAATATACTGCCTGAGCCAGCTGTAACAGTTTTTTAAAGACTGATTTGGTTCAAACACCTGTTTTCATAACTTATGGCAGAAATCTGGAGCTGACTGAGTGAGAAACCTATCTTTTAGGATTATTTCTCCTCTGCACTTGCAGGATCAACATCAGGAAACTTGTGGAGATCCTCCTATAGTCTCTCTGGGAATTTACTAGGCATGTCCCTCTCTCCCCATTCTATGTCAACCAACTTAGCATAAAGTCTTAGCATGCGTGCTTGCTTGAGTCCTTCAAGAATACATCTGACAAAGTGGCTCTGTTATTGGAACTGCTTGGCTCCCAGAAGGAAGGAGGACAATTTCATGTTCCCTCTTTCCCCTTACCCTTAAGACATTCATTTCCAAGAGTAATTCAGTTCGGTTCAGTCTCAGTTGTGTCTGACTGTTTGTGACCCTGTGGACCACAGCACGCCAGGCTTCCCTGTTGATCACCAACTCCCGGAGCTTACTCAAACTCATGTCCATTGAGTCGGTGATGCCATCCAACCATCTCATCCTCTGTGGTCCCCTTCATCTCCTGCCTTCAATCTTTCCCAGCATCAGGGTCTTTTCAAATGAGTCAGCTCTTTGCATCAGGCGGCCAAAGTATTGGAGTTTCAGCTTCAGCATCAGTCCTTCCAATGAATAGTCAGGACTGCTTTCCTTTAGGATGGACTGGTTGGATCTTTTCTGTCCAAGGGACTCTCAAGAGTCTTCTCCAACACCACAGTTCAAAAGCACTAATTTCTCTGCACTCAGCTTTCTTTATAGTCTTACTCTCACATCTACACATGACTACTGGAAAAACCATATCCTTGACTAGACAGACCTTTGTTGGCAAAGTAATGTCTCTGCTTTTGAATATGCTGTCTAGGTTGGTCATAACTTTCCTTCCAAGGAGCAAGCATTTTTTAATTTCATGGCTGCAGTCACCATGTGCAGTGATTTTGGAGCCCAAGAA
>NW_011495018.1:8942426-8945339 GCF_000754665.1 Bison bison bison | reverse complement strand
GCATACAAATTTCTCAAGAGGCGGATCAGGTGGTCTGGTATTCTCATCTCTTTCAGAATTTTCCACAGTTTATTGTGATCCACACAGTCAAAGGCTTTAGCATAGTCAATAAAGCAGAAGTAGATGTTTTTCTGGAACTCTCTTGCTTTTTCCATGATCCAGCGGATGTTGAAAAATTTGATCTCTGGTTCCTCTGCCTTTTCTAAAACCAGCTTGAACATCTGGAAGTTCACGGTTCACGTATTGCTGAAGCCTGGCTTGGAGAATTTTGAGCATTACTTTACTAGCGTGTGAGATGAGTGCAATTGTGCTGTAGTTTGAGCATTCTTTGGCATTGCCTTTCTTTGGGATTGGAATGAAAACTGGCCTTTTCCAGTCCTTTGGCCACTGCTGAGTTTTCCAAATTTGCTGGCATATTGAGTGCAGCACTTTCACAGCATCATCTTTCATCTTTTCAGGAGCACTCATCTCACCCATTAGCAAAGTAATGCTCAAATTCTCCAAGCCAGGCTTCAACAGTATGTCAACCGTGAACTTCCAGATACTCAAGCTGGGTTTAGAAAAGGCAGAGGAACCAGAGATCAAAATGCCAACATCCACTGGATCATCAAAAAAGCAGAAGAGTCCCAGAAAAACATCTACTTCTGCTTTTTTGACTATGCCAAAGACTTTGACTATGTAGATCACAGTCAAATTGTGGAAAATTCTTCAAGAAATTGGACTTGCCTCCTAAGAAATCTGTATGCAGATCAAGAAGCAACAGTTAGAACTGGACACGGAGCAACAGACTGGTTCTAAATAGGAAAAGGAGTACATCAAGGCTGTATATTGTCATCCTGCTTATTTAACTTATATGCAGAGTAAATCATGAGAAATGCCAGGCTGGATGAAGCAGAAGTTGGAGTCAAGATTTCCGGGAGAAATATCAATAACCTCAGATATGCAGATGATACCACCCTTATGGCAGAAAGCAAAGAAGAACTAAAGAAAGAAGAGAGTGAAAAATTGGCTTTAAAAGTTCAGCATTCAGAAAACTAAGATCATGGCATCTGGTCCCATCACTTCATGGCAAATAGATTGGGAAACAGTGTAAACAGTGACAGACTTTATCTTGGGGGACTCCAAAATCACTGCACATGGTGGCTGCAGCCATGAAATTAAAAGATGCTTGCTCCTTGGAAGAAAAGTTATGACCAACCTGCTGCTAAGTCGCCTCAGTCATGTCCGACTCTTAGCGACCCCATGGACTGTAGCCCACCAGGCTCCTCCACCCATGGGATTTTCCAGGCAATAGTACTGACCAACCTAGACAGCATATTAAAAAACAGAGACATTACAGAGACTAGACAGCCAAGAAAGGTCTGTCTAGTCAAGGCTATGGTTTTCCCAGTACTCATGTATGGATGTGAGAGTTGGACTGTGAAGAAAGCTGAGCGCCAAAGAATGGATGCTTTTGAACTGTGGTGTTGGAGAAGACTCTTGAGAGTCCCTTGGACTGCAAGGAGATCCAACCAGTCCATCCTAAAGGAAATCAGTCCTGAGTGTTCATTGGAAGGACTGATGTTGAAACCAAAATTCCAATACTTTGGCCACCTGATGCAAAGAGCTGACTCATTTGAAAGTACCCTGATGCTGGGAAAGACTGAAGGCAGGAGGAGAAGGGAACAACCAAGGATGAAATGGTTGGATGACATCACTGACTCAATGGACATGAGTTTGGGTAAACTCCAGAAGTTGGTGATGGACAGGGAGGCCTGGTGTGCTGCAATCCATGGGGTCACAAAGAGTTGGACACGACTGAAAGACTGAACTGTACTGACCGGCATGAATCACAAGTCCATTGAAAGTCTATGATCCATCAGATTAGGTTGCTGCTGCTGCTAAGTCACTTCAGTCGTGTCTGACTCTGTGCAACCCCATAGATGGTAGCCCACCAGGCTCCCCCATCCCTGGGATTTTCCATGCAAGAACACTGGAGTGGGTTGCCATTGCCTTCTCCAATGCATGAAAGTGAAAAGTGAAAGTGAAGTCGCTCAGTCGTGTCTGACACTTCGCAACCCCATGGACTGCAGCCTACCAGGCTCCTCCGTCCATGGGATTTTCCAGGCAAGAGTACTGGAGTGGGGTGCCATCGCCTTCTCCATCAGATTAGGTTAGTAGTTTTAATTTCCCACGCAATTATGAAACAGTCAAAGAGACCAGGAAAAGCTGACTGAGAAAGGAAAGTTTGGCCCACAGGCTTTGCCCATTTCTGGTCGCTCCCCTCTCAGGGACCTTGGGTGTCTTTTGGCGCTGGCAGGTTGGTATAAACCCCCAACAAGGCTTCCCTTTTTGGGGCTGCCTTCAGTCATTACAAGGCATTTCGAAACCACAGAGCAGGGCTCATCACTTGCTTCGCACAGGGCATGTCATTCATTCACAATGCACATTGAAGAGTTAGTAAAGCAGAAAACATATATACTGAGAAAGCAGAGAGGCTAGAGCTCTGAGTGTTCTTACCTTGTCCTGAACATCCCAGACAAGCCCCCAAGATGATAACTTACAGTGAACCATGTTGGTCTTGATCTCCAAAGAAGATTTAGCTTTGAGACCAGGGACCAGGCTTAATCACTCAAAACATTTCCTGTAGCAGAGTTTTATCAAAGTAAGAAAAGGAACAGAGAAAGTTTCTGACATAGACATCAGAAGGGGGACAGAAAGTGTCCCCCTTGCTAGTCTTCAGTAAGGGACTTATATACTTTTAAAATTAGTTATTACAATAAATCAAAAGAATGTCTCAAGGTTGTAAAAATTTTACAGACCCACTCCCACAATTTACATTTTAGGATAACAGGATTAAAAAATTTAACAATGGAAAGATCCTACCAGACCCACTCCCATAATACACATTCTAAGATATCAGGATTAGTCAGG
>NW_011495018.1:8941560-8942326 GCF_000754665.1 Bison bison bison | reverse complement strand
CCATGTCCGAGGTCGGGGGTGGTGGCCGGGAGGAGCTACTCCATGCCCCCAAGCCCTAGGCCAGGGGCAGCGGCCGGGAGGACCAACCCCATGTAGAAGGAGCCCTGGCTGCGCGAGCACAGGAGGACCTAGAGGAGCTATCCCACGTTGAAGGTCAGGAAGGGCTGCGGTGAGGAGATACCCCTCGTTCAAGGTAAGGAGCAGCGGCTGTGCTTTGTTGGAGCAGCCGTGAAGAGATACCCCACGCCCAAGGTAAGGGAAACCCAAATAAGATAGTAGGTGTTGCAAGAGGGCATCAGAGAGCAGACACACTGAAACCATACTTACAGAAACGTAGTCAATCTAATCACATGAGGACCACAGCCTTGTCTAACTCAATGAAACTAAGCCATGCCCTTGGGGCAACCCAAGATGGGCGGGTCATGGTGGAGAGATCTGACAGAATGTGGTCCACTGGAGAAGGGAATGGCAAACCATTTCAGTATTCTTGCCTTGAGAACCCCATGAACAGTATGAAAAGGCAAAATGATAGGATACTGAAAGAGGAACTCCCCAGGTCAGTAGGGGCCCAATATGCTACTGGAGATCAGTGGAGAAATAACTCCAGAAAGAATGAAGGGATGGAGCCAAAGCAAAAAGAATACCCAGCTGTGGATGTGACTGGTGATAGAAGCAAGGTCTGATGCTGTAAAGAGCAATATTTCATAGGAACCTGGAATGTCAGGTCCATGAATCAAGGCAAATTGGAAGTGGTCAAACAAGAGAT
>NW_011495018.1:8934032-8940696 GCF_000754665.1 Bison bison bison | reverse complement strand
CAAAGGAGAAAAGGAAAGATATAAGCATCTGAATGCAGAGTTCCAAAGAATAGCAAGAAGAGATAAGAAAGCCTTCTTCAGCGATCCATGCAAAGAAATAAAGGAAAACAACAGAATGGGAAAGACTAGAGATCTCTTCAAGAAAATTAGAGATACCCAGGGAATATTTCATGTAAAGATGGGCTCGATAAAGGACAGAAATGATATGGACCTAACAGAAGCAGAAGATATTAAGAAGAGGTGGCAAGAATACACAGGAGAACTGTACAAAAAAGATCTTCACGACCCAGATAATCACGATGGTGTGGTCACTGACCTAGAGCCAGACATCCTGGAATGTGAAGTCAAGTGGGCCTTAGAAAGCATCACTACGAGCAAAGCTAGTGGAGGTGATGGAATTCCAGTGGAGCTATTTCAAATCCTGAAAGATGATGCTGTGAAAGTGCTGCACTCAATATGCCAGCACATTTGGAAAACTCAGCAGTGGCCACAGGACTGGCCACAGTTTTCATTTTAATCCCAAAGAAAGACAATGCCAAAGAATGTTCAAACTACCACACAATTGCACTCATCTCACACGCTAGTAAAGTAATGCTCAAAATTCTCCAAGCCAGGCTTCAGCAATATGTGAACTATGAACTTCCTGATGTTCAAGCTGGTTTTAGAAAAGGCAGAGGAACCAGAGATCAAATTGCCAACATCCACTGGATCATAGAAAAAGCAACAGAGTTCCAAAGAAACATCTACTTCTGCTTTATTGACTATGCCAAAGCCTTTGACTGTGTGGATCACAATAAACTGTGGAAAATTCTGAAAGAGATGGGAATACCAGACCACCTGATCTGCCTCTTGAGAAATTTGTATGCAGGTCAGGAAGCAACAGTTAGAACTGGACATGGAACAACAGACTGGTTCCAAATAGGAAAAGGAGTACGTCAAGGCTGTATATTGTCACCCTGCTTATTTAACTTCTATGCAGAGTACATCATGAGAAACGCTGGACTGGAAGAAGCACAAGCTGGAATCAAGATTGCCGGGAGAAATATCAATAATGTCAGATATGCAGATGACACCACCCTTATGGCAGAAAGTGAAGAGGAACTAAAAAGCCTCTTGATGAAGGTGAAAGAGGAGAGTGAAAAAGTTGGCTTAAAACTCAACATTCAGAAAACGAAGATCATGGCATCCGGTCCCATGGGGAAACAGTGGAAACAGTATCAGACTTTATTTTTTGGGGCTCCAAATCACTGCAGATGGTGACTGCAGCCATGAAATTAAAAGACGCTTACTCCTTGGAAGCAAAGTTATGACCAACCTAGATAGCATATTCAAAAGCAGAGACATTACTTTGCCAACAAAGGTCTGTCTAGTCAAGGATATGGTTTTTCCAGTAGTCATGTGTGGATGTGAGAGTTGGACTATAAAGAAAGCTGAGTGCAGAAGAATTGATGCTTTTGAACTATGGTGTTGGATGGACTGCAAGGAGATCCAACCAGTCCATCCTAAAGGAGATCAGTCCTGGGTGTTCTTTGGAAGGAATGATGCAAAAGCTGAAACTCCAGTACTTTGGCCACCTCATGCGAAGAGTTGACTCACTGGGAAAGATTCTGATGCTGGGAGGGATTGGGGGCAGGAGGAGAAGGGGACGACAGAGGATGAGATGGCTGGATGGCATCACTGACTCGATGAATGTGAGTCTGAGTGAACTCCGGGAGTTGGTGATGGACAGGGAGGCCTGGCGTGCTGCGATTCATGGGGTCGCAAAGAGTCAGACAGGACTGAGCGACTGAACTGAACTGAACTAAACAGAAAGTTTTCAGGAAGGAGAAACTGTCCTCAAGCAGGATACATTGTTGTTATATAATCCCTAGTACAGAATTTAAACTGAGTCGTTTGTTGTGTAATCATCAGTTCTGGGCTTAAATTAAAAAATGTTTTATGTGACTAAGACTAAGGAATGTAGAGGAAAAAAAAATACATTTGTCCTTTCCTCCTCCTTGAGAATTCCATACCTCTTTCTCCTCCTCGGGGACCCCGGACTTCTTTTCAACCTGCCCAGGAATTGACTCTCTCACCATCACATCTTCCTGACCCTCTCAAGGGAACCAGTCTCTCTCCTTTTTCCCCTTCACTTTCTTCATGTAAATCTCTATGTGATGTAAGTATACAGATCATTTCCTTATTTATAATTCAGTACCACTGTGGACCTTCACTTTAGGGTCATTTGGAATTCTTAAGTGAATGAATGAGTGGTAGATTCACAGATGCATTTTCAGTGTCCATTTTCAATGGACAATATGAATAGATCCATTGAAGACACTGAATGAGTAATTGGTAATCTTCCAAGCAGGCCTACAGGAATTCACCAGTGAATTCTACCAAACACTTAAGGATAAAATTATATTATTTTCTGAATATCTTTCAGAGGATAGAGGCACAGAGAATATATTCTAAGTCATTCTATGAGGCCAGCATCAGCTTAATATCAAAACTAAACAAAAACATAACAAGAAAACTATGGATCAAATCTCTCAGAAACATAGAGGCAAGCATTCTCAACAAAAATTAGTGTATTGAATCCAACAGTGTATAAAAAAATTATAAACCTCAAGCAGTTGACATTTATTATGAGTATGCAAGGCTACACATTTAAAAATCAATTTCTGTAATTGGTTTCTGTAATTTATTGCATCAATACGTTGAAAAAGAAAAGTCATTTGGTTGTAACAAAGGTGTTTGTTTGTTTGTTTGTTTTCTCCTCAAAAAAGCCTTTGAGAAAATTCAACACTTACTCATCATAAAAACTTGCAGAAATATAGGGAAACTTTCTCAACTTGCTCAATAATATCTAGCAAAACAAAAACAAAACAAAACTGTAGCTAACATCTTACTTGGGGCTTCCTTGATGGCTCAAGCAGTAAAGAATCTGCCTGCAGTTCAGGAGCTGCAGGAGGCACAGGTTTGATACCCGGGTTGGGAAGATCCCCTGGAGAAGGAAATTTGATACCTGGGAAATTTTGCCTGGAAAATACCATGGACAGAGGAGCCTGGCGGGCTACAGTCCATAGGGTCCCAAGATTTGGACATGACTGCGCATGCACACAACATGTCTTACTTAATGATGAGAACCTCGAAGATTTTCCACTAGTATCAGGTATCAGGCAAGGCTGTCCCCACTCACCACTCCTCTTCAACATCACACTGGAAGCTTTTGCTTCTAATATATAATAAGACAAGAAATGTAAATAAAAATATTCACATTGGTAAGGAAGACAGAAATTTATTTTTGCATACAGACTACACTATCATCCCTTAGCAGATCTGAAAGAAAGATCAAAAAAAGAAAAACTCCTGGAAGTAATTCATGATTATAGCAAGGTTTCAGGATATAAAGATTAATACACAAAAGCCAATATATGAACAAGCAGAATTTGAAATTGAAAACACAATGTAATTTACCTTAGCACTCCCCAAAATGAAATATTATACTTAAGTCAAACAAAAATTTTACATGTTCTATATGAGAAAAACTACAAAATTCTGATGAATAAAATCTAAAGGAAACTAAACAAATGGAGAGATATATGATTTTCATGGATAAGAAGACTCAATGTTGTCAAGATTTCAATTCTTTCTAAGTTGATCTATATATTCAGTGCAATTCCATTCAGAATTCCCAGCAAGTCATTTTGCAAATATGGACAAGCTGACTCTAAAATTTAGGTGGAGAGGCAAACGATTCAATCTGTAGAAAAAATGTGGAAGGAGAAGTACAAAACTGGAAGGCTGATGCTACTTGACTTCAGGACCTACCATAATGCCACAGTAGCAAGACAGTGTGGTACTGATGAAAGAACAGAGCACTGGAACAGAATAAAAAGCACAGAAAGAGACCCCCATAAATGCAGTCAACTGATTGTTGACAATGGACAAAGGCAATACAATGGAGCAAATACAGTCTTTCAAACAAGTGGTATTGGAGTAGTTGATGTCCATATGCAAAAATTGTAAGTCTAGACTCAGAGCTTCACAAAGCTCTTCATAAAAATCATCTCCAAATGAACCACTCACCCAGATGTAAAATAAAAGACTACAGAACTTCTAAAAGAGGCATAGGAGAAAATCTAGATGACTTTGGCTATAGTGATAACACCAATGGCATGATCCTTGGAAGAAATCATCGATAAGCTGGACTTCACTAAATGTACTCACTTAGCTCTGTGGAAACAGTATCAGGATAATGAGACGACAAGCCATAGACTGAAAGAAAACATGTGGAAAAGACATATCTGATTAAGGCCTATTATCCAAACATACAAAGTGTAAGTGAAAGGCACTCAGTCGTGTCTGACTCTTTGTGATCCCATAAGTCCATGGAGGGCTTCCCTTGTGGCTCAGCTGGTAAAGGATCTGCCTGCAATGCTGGAGAATTGTCCATGGAATTCTCCAGGTCAGAATACTAGAATGGGTAGCCTATCCCTTCTCCAGCAGATCTTTCCGCCCCAGAATTGAACTGGGGTCTCCTGCATTGCAGGCAAAAACATACAAAGGTCTGTTAAAATTCAAAGATAAGGAAACAGTTCATTTTTTAAAGGGCCAAATTTTAACAGACATTTCAACAAAAGGAAAAGTGTACAAATGGCAATAAACGTGTAAAGATGCACCACGTCAAGTGTCTCCAGAGGATGGCAAATTAAGACGACAGTGAGATACAGCTTCAGGTGACCACATCTGGAACCCTGACAGCACTGTGTGCCAATGAGGATATAAAGCAATGGAAACTCCCATACATTGCTGGTCAGAATGAAAAATGGAAAAGCCATTTAGGAATGAGAGAGTCAATTCCTAGGCAGGTTGATAAGAGGTCCAGGGTCCCCAAGGAGGAGATAGGGGTTCTCAAGGAGGAGAAAAGGACAAACTTTTTTTTTTCTCTACATTCCTCACTCTTAGTCACATAAAATGTTTTTTTTTTTTTTCTTTAAGCCAAGAACTGATGATTACACAACAAACAACTCAGTTTAAACTCTGTACCAGGGATTATATAACAACAATGTATAACAACAATGTCAAATCCGACACCATTCGCGGAAGGCAGTTTAGCAATTTCTTATAAAAATAAACATAGTCTTGGTATACACCCAGCAATCCTGCTTCTTGGTATTTATCCAAAGGAACTGAAAACTTATATTCACATGAAAACCCACACAAGGCCATTATAGCAGTTTTATTCACAATTGCCAAAACGCAAAAAGCAGCCAGGAAGCCCATTGAAAGGTAGATGGATAAGTAAACTGTGATACAATAGAATGAAATTCTGTACTAGAAAGAAATGGACCAACAAACCATCAAAAGACATGTGAAAGAAACTTAAATACAAATTGCGAAATTAAAGATGCCAATCTGAAAAAGCTACATACCGCATGATGCCAACTATTTGACGTTGTAGAAAACGTCAAACCATGGCAACAGTAGTAAGATCAGCCATTGCCCAGGTTTGGGAGGAGAGATGACTATATGGAGCACAGAGGATTTTTAGGGCCCTGAAAACATTCTAGGTGATATTTTAATGATGGGAACATGTTCTTGTACTTTTGTCCAAACCCATATAATGAGTCACACTAACCGTGACCACTATGCACTTTAGGCTGTTATTAATGTTTCAATGTAGGCTCATCAACTATGGCAAGCATGGCACTCTGGGAAGAGTGATGGGAACAGGGACTGGGTGATGCTCACATGGGACTTGGGCTACATGGGAAGTCTCTGTTCCTCCCTCTCTAAAACTACTAAAGAAAGAGTCATAAGAAAAGAGGAGCACTCAATAGGGAGGGGACATATATACAGCTGTAGCGGATTCACTTTGTTGTACAGCAGAAACCAACACAACATTGTAAATCAAATCTACTCCAATAATAAGAAGAAGAATCAATTCATTGATTCATTAAACATTTTTGCCTGGGGGAAAAAATCGGAGATAGTGAGCAAAAGTTTTCTTCTTTGAAGGCAACAGTTCTGGACAGTTTAACAATGAAATATCACTGCCTTCAATTACTTTTGTTGTCATCGTTGTTTAGTCACTAAGTCGTGTCCAAGTCTTTTGCGACCCCATAGACTGTAGCCCACCCAGCTCCTCTGTCCATGGAATTTCTCAGGCAAGAATACTGGAGTGGGTTGACATTTCCTTCTCCAGGGGATCTCCCTGATCCAGGTATCAAACCCAAGTCTCCTGCTTTGCAGGTGAATTCTTTAACACTGTGAAGCTCAGTGACTTTTAATTCATTCAAAATATCTTACAGGAAGTGAAAATATTACCCAACTCATTCTACAAATTTATAATAATCTGATATAACTATTGACGGAGGTTCGTTACATTGTACAGGAGACAGGGATCAAGACCATCCCCAAGAAAAAGAAATGCAAAAAAGCAAAATGGCTGTCTGAGAAGGCCTAACAAATAGCTGTGAAAAGAAGAGAAGCAAAAAGCAAAGGAGAAAAGGAAAGATATACCCATTTGAATGCAGAGTTCCAAAGAATAGCAAGGAGAGATAAGAAAGCCTTCCTCAGCGGTCAATGCAAAGAAATAGAGGAAAACAATAGAATGGGAAAGACTAGAGATCTCTTCAAGAAAATTAGAGATACCAAGGGAACATTTCAAGATGGGCTC
>NW_011495018.1:8929259-8933229 GCF_000754665.1 Bison bison bison | reverse complement strand
GCTGTATGTTGTCACCCTGCTTATTTAACTTCTATGCAGAGTACATCATGAGAAACACTGGGCTGGAGGAAGCACAAGCTGGAATCAAGATTACCGGGAGAAATATCAATAAATTCAGATATGCAGATGATACCACCCTTATGGCAGAAAGTGAAGAAGAACTAAAGAGCCTCTTGAAGACAGTGAAAGAGAGTGAAAAAGTTGGTTTAAGCTCAACATTCAGAAAACTAAGATCATGGCATCCGGTCCCATCACTTCATGGCAAATAGATGGGGAAAGAGTGGTAACAGTGGCTGACTTTATTTTTCTGGGCTCCAAAATCACTGCAGATGGTGATTGCAGCCATGAAATTAAAAGACACTTGCTCCTTGGAAGGAAAGTTATGACCAAACTAGACAGCATATTAAAAAGCAGAGACATTACTTTGCCAACAAAGGTCTGTCTAGTTAAGGCTATGGTTTTTCCAGTAGTCAGGTATGGATGTGAGAGTTGGACTATTAAGAAAACTGAGTGCCAAAGAATTGATGCTTCGGAACTGTGGTGTTGGAGAAGACTCTTGAGAGTCCCTTGGACTGTGAGGAGATCCAACCAGTACACCCTAAAGGAGATCAGTCCTGGGTATTCATTGGAAGGACTGATGTTGAAGCTGAAACTCCAATACTTTGGCCACCTGATGCGGAGAGGTGACTCATTGGAAAAGACCCTGATGCTGGGAAAGATTGAAGGTGGGAGGAGAAGGGGACAACAGAGGATGAGATGGTTGGATGGCATTACTGACACAATGGACATGGGTTTGGGTAGATTCTGGGAGTTGGTGATGGACAGGGAGGCCTGGCATGCTGTGGTTCATGGGGTCACAGAGTCAGACAGGACTGAGTGACTGAACTGAAGTGATATAACTATAATCTGATATGAGTTATGGGCAAGGACAGACAGTAAAAGAAACTTTAGGCAATGTAATTTAAGAATACAGATGAAAACAAGATAAAATGAAATAGACTAGGACATAATTTTAGGAAATTGAATTGAGTATTGTTAAAAAATATTTTTTAAAATAATAATTTATCTCAAAGATGCAGAGATAATTCAAAATCAGAAAATCTACTCATGTAATTTTTGAGTTTAACAGAATAAGCACTAAAGTCTGTATTACTGCTTCCTGGATTCAGAAACAAATCCAGCAAAACTCAATAGGCATTAATGATGTAAAAGAGCTCTTAGAATCTTATTGAAGGGAACAAGCTAAATGCCTTAAAGCGTAAGTATAAAAAAATGTCCAGCAGACCTCTAATTTATGGTGAGGCTTCAGAAGTAATCCCATTAAAGTAAGAGTAAGGCAGAATGATAACCATCACATTTAATCAGCATTGGTTAGGAGACTCTGGTCATTTTATCATTTTTCTCTGTAAGAAAAAGGGGTTAACATTGTAATAATTGGCAAAAAAGTAATAAAACTAATCTTATTTTCAGCCAATATGGTACACATAGAAAATTTTTAAAAATTATCTGAAGTCAATTGATAGAAACTAATGCTAAGATTAAGATTGCTGGATCAATGTGTGAAAAATAGTAATGTTTCCAACGGTAATAACCGATTAGGTGTATCAGGTTTCTATGGAAAAAACTTCTAAATGATACTGAAAGCCTAGAAAATGTGATGAAATGGAGAAACACAAGTGTTACAGGTTCAAAAGCCTCAGATCATAAAAATGCCAATTCTGCCCAACACATCTATTAATTTAATGCACTTTAAATTAAAATCAACTTTCCTAGAACTTGATAAAGTGAAAGAAAGTGAAGTTGCTCAGTCATGTCCGACTCGTGGCCCCGTGGTCTGTAGCCCACCAGGCTCCTCCATCCGTGGGATTTTCCAGGCAAGAGTACTGGAGTGGGTTGCCATTAAGACAATCCAAAACTCATACAGAAGAATGAAAGTTCCAAAATAGGGCAATTTTGAAAAGGAACTGAAATCACACATACAAAGGGGAAATAGCAACTATTATCCATGAAGGATTATTATAAAGCTTTGGTAATTAACCAATTAACCTGGTAACAAGGGCTTCCCTGGTGGCTCAGTGATAAAGAATCCACCTTAATAAGGGAGTCTCGGGAGAAGCAGGTTCTATCCTTGGGTCGGGAAGATCCCCTGGAGCAGGGCATGGCAACCCACTCCAGTGTTCTTGCCTGGAGAATCCAAAGGACAGAGGAGCCCGGCGGGCTGTAGAGTAGGACTTGACTGAAGCGACTGAGCACGCACTCACCCATTATTGGCACAGTGGGAGACAACTGGACGAGTGGCGGAAGGACAGTTGGCTATCCAAATAGAGCTCAGACTTTGATTCCTGAGTGTCTCTGGATATGGGACTGTGTTTCCTTCCCCCCCAGGCAATCACAAACCTGCATGGACGCTGAGGGGGAGGACAGCAAACCAGACACGCGGGGACTGAAGGTAGGATGCTTGGGCTGGGATGGAAGACAAGCAACTGCCTTCCTCCCATGGCTCCTGCATTCCCTCCATCCAGACATTTACAGCCACGGGGTGCTCCTTGTTCTGTCCACAGATCATGGCCAGGGAGTATTCTATATGTAGGGGACTGCCAGGGGTAACAGGGAACGATAAGGCAAGAGAGATTCTAGATGGAAGGAGAACTGTACGGAATTATTGCATTTTGGGCTTCCCTAGTGGTTCAGATGGTAAAGCGTCTGTCTGCAATGCAGGAGACCCGGGTTCAATCCCTGGGTTAGGAAGATCTCCTGGAGAAGGAAATGGCAGCCCACTCCAGTATTCTTGCCTGGAAAATGCCATGGATCACATAGCTTGGTAGGCTTCCGTTTATTGGGTCGCAAACAGTCAGACACAACTGAGTGACTTCACTTTATAGAAATAACAACCAGGGCACTTAACCACTGGAGCATAACCAGCATTGTTTTCTGAGAGGGAGACCCTGTCCAGTGAGCCTCCTCCTCCTCCATTCATTAGCCAGAAGAGCTTGAGTGACCAGATAGCTCAGGCAACTTCTCTGTGCTCTGCTTGAGGTAGAATGTCCCTCCCACTGGGAACCCATTAGGGTTTCTGTAAAGAAAGACATGACTTAAAAAGAACAGGAAGTTTCTACCACCCATAAAGAGAAATGAGTAATGCAACAATAACAGAAAACTGGCCCAAAGATATGCACAAACAGGCATTTCTCAAAAGAACTGGGGTTGGACTAGAAACATTGGAAAGTGAAAGTAAAGTCACTCAGTTCAGTTCAGTTCAGTCGCTCAGTCGTGTTCGACTCTTTGCAACCCCATGAATCGCAGCACGCCAGGCCTCCCTGTCCATCACCAACTCCCGGAGTTCACTCAGACTCACATCCATCGAGTCAGTGATGCCATCCAGCCATCTCATCCTCTGTCACCCCCTTCTCCTCCTGCCCCCAATCCCTCCCAGCATCAGAGTCTTTTCCAATGAGTCAACTCTTTGCATGAGGTGGCCAAAGTACTGGAGTTTCAGCTTTAGCATCATTCCTTCCAAAGAAATCCGAGGGCTGATCTCCTTCAGGATGGACTGGTTGGATCTCCTTGCAGTCCAAGGGACTCTCAAGAGTCTTCTCCAACACCACAGTTCAAAAGCATCAATTCTTCTGCACTCATCTTTCTTTATAGTCCAACTCTCACATCCATACATGACCACAGGAAAAACCATAGCCTTGACTAGACGGACCTTTGTTGGCAAAGTAATGTCTCTGTTTTTGAATATGCTATCTAGGTTGGTCATAACTTTGCTTCCAAGGAGTAAGCGTCTTTTAATTTCATGGCTGCAGTCACCATCTGCAGTGATTTTGGAGCCCAGAAAAATAAAGTCTGACACTGTTTCCACTGTTTCCCCATCTATTTCCCATGAAGTGATGGGAGCAGATGCCATGATCTTCATTTTCTGAATGTTGAGTCTTTAAGCCTAACTTTTTCACTCTCTACTTTCACCAAG
>NW_011495018.1:8926209-8929159 GCF_000754665.1 Bison bison bison | reverse complement strand
AGGTTGGTCATAACTTTGCTTCCAAGGAGTAAGCGTCTTTTAATTTCATGGCTGCAGTCACCATCTGCAGTGATTTTGGAGCCCCCCAAAATAAAGTCTGACACTTTCCACTGTTTCCCCATCTATTTCCCATGAAGTGATGGGACCAGATGCCATGATCTTAGTTTTCTGAATGTTGAGCTTTAAGCCAACTTTTTCACTCTCCTCTTTCACTTTCATCAAGAGGCTTTTTAGTTCCTCTTCACTTTCTACCACAAGGGTGGTGTCATCTGCATATCTGAGGTTATTGATATTTCTCCCAGCAATCTTGATTCCAGCTTGTGCTTCTTCCAGCCCAAGTCACTCAGTCATATCTAACTCTTTTTGATCCAATGGACAGTAGCCTACAAGTTTCCTTCATCCACAGAATTTTCCAGGCAAGAGTACTAGAGTGGGTTGCCATTTCCTTCTCCAGGGGATCTTCCTGACCCAGGGATTGAAGCTGGATCTCCCACATTGCGAGCAGACGCTTTTACTGTCTGAGCCACCAGGGAAACTCAAAATGAACTAAAAAAGTGGGCAAGCGGTGGGCGTTCTTAGCAAATGAGGATGCGTCTAGTACTGATTTAGAACCCAAAACAAATTCCACACCACCCCCCCTCCAAGAAAGCTGGAGGTGCCCAGGATTGAACCCAGGACCTCATGCATGCTAAGCACACACTCTGCCACTAAGCTACATCCCCATTGGAAAAGCAGCCAACCCTACTGGCAGTTGGAGAAATGCATATTTTTAAAAAGATATTATTTTAAGCATTTCTAATCAGCATGGAATTTTGAAAGATTTAGTAAAATGCAGAGTTTTTAAGGTCAGGAAAATGGACATAGCGTTCTCCTGGTTGGTGTGTAGTTGCTAATGCTCCTTGAAAGACAATTGGGCTTGTGTTCCTTTAAATGGTCGAATGACTTCCATTATACAAACAGACTGTGTTTTATTTATGCATTCAACAATGAATGGACATTTGGGTTTTTAACCACTCTCTGTTACAAATAATGAAGCTATGAATATTCATGAATAATGTTCTGTGTGGCCATATTTTCATTTCCTTGGATAAATAGGTAGTAGAAAGTTGACTTATAAAGTTTCCTTATAAAAAGTAAACTTGGATGGAACATGTTAGGAATCCGCTACATGTTTTCAACAAGGAGCTCTTCTGGGTTCTCATAACTGTAATACCTCACTATCAGAGCCATGTGGGTGTTGGTATAAACATAGAATAAATGCCAACATGTGCCTACCTTTCTCCCTTGTGGACACACCACACGCAGGCTGACATGTACCCTGGCTGCCCCACCAATTGTGACACGCGCACCTGGAGCAGACATGGGGCTGTTTACCTGCCTTTGCCCTGAGTGACACAGGAGGGCTCTTAAGACCAGGCAGCTGGGACGTCAGACTGGTCCTGCTTCTGCCACTGGTGCCCTGGAATGTGGGCAAGTCCCTTGGCCTCTCTGGGTCTCAGGTCCTCTCCTGTCCAAGGTGTTGTGAGGCTTATGCAAGTCACTGGAGGTGAACATGCTGAAGCTTAACCTCAGACAGGAGGGCTCCCAAATAAGAGTTCTGTGTGGCCATTGGTCCATGTCACCTATTATCTAGGACCGCAGGAAGAGGAGAGGAAGAAAAGAAATTGGTCATTATTTCCCAGGGGATAAAGGCACAGAAAGTGTGTGACAAAGACACAGAGAAAGCAGCAGGCAGCCCGCTTCTCCTAGAGAACTGGGGACTCCCGCAGCCCTGCGGGGCTGGGCTCCAGGGGAGGAGGAGGTCAGGTGTCAGCTGCTGTGTGTATATAGCCCCAGGCCTCCGGGGCCGGGCTCAGTGCTGAGGCTGGTGCCAGGCTGTGAAGATGAAGCTGTCCAGCGTCATCCCTTGGGCCTTGCTGCTCAGCACAGGTAAGCCTGGCCCCCAGCCCCTTGCCCCCAGGCCTCTCTGCTTCCTGTTCAACCTAGAGATTCTGTGCAGTTCGCTTGTTGCCCAAGAAAAGGGTCTGCAAGCTGCCCCCCTCCAAGGAGATGCCACCCTCAACCTGGCCTGGAGGAGGAGTGTCCAGCAGGATGGTCATGACCCACGGCTGAGTATACAGTGATTTTAAAACATTTTCTGGGCTGTCCATCCTTGTTCTGGCATGCATTCCCTGGGACCCCTCTGCTTTAGCCAATGTCCCCTGGGATGCCCTGTGGGACAGCCAGCCCTCAGCCCAGACCTGGAGGAGGTGAACCAGACGTGGTCAGCTTTGCAGGGGTCTTGGAAGTGTGATGGTGTGGGTGCTGGAGGTGGGACCCTGGCTGGACCTGATTGGATGGTGGCACCCAAGGGGAAGTGGGGGCCCCTGCAGAAGCCCCAGGACAGGTGGGCTGCTCTGCCTCTGCCCCCGGGATGGAGACGTGGCAGCAGCTCTGGGACGAGCTCTGGGATGACCAGCAGGAGCAGCAGCTCCCAGCAAGGCTGAGGATGTCCTACGAGGGGAGTGGGGATGGGGTGGGGGGGGGTCTTAGCCCTGCAGGGGGGCTGTGTACTGGGCCTGCACTGAACATGGAGGGACCCACGAAGATTCTTGGTGCTGGAGGGAAAGAAGAGATGGCCGTGCCTTCAGGGAAGCCTGTCTCCTTCCTCCTTGCTCTTTCTGTCTCCTTCCTCCTAGCTCTCTCTGTCTCCTTCCTCCTCGCTCTCTGTGGGTCTTACTCTGTCCCGCCCCCTTCTCTGTGCTTTTCTGCTCCAGCTCCTCTTTCATCGACCCACACTCTCCTCCCCTGCTCCTCTGCAGGCTACTGTGCTCATGACCAGGAGCCGAGTGGACAGCTTGGGCTTGTGCTGTCAGTGTGTGGGCACAGATCCTTCTCAGCATTTATCCCTGTCTCCTGTGATCAGGACCTTCCCATCTCCCTGGTCTGGGGCTGTGGGGGGTGGGGAAGG
>NW_011495018.1:8907526-8926109 GCF_000754665.1 Bison bison bison | reverse complement strand
GGTGGGGAAGGGGAGCCCTGCTCCTGGGACACTTTGTGGGCAGCTTATAGATAGAAACAGGTCCATCAGAGCCCTTCCTGCATCTGCTGTTTCTCAAGAGCCATCAGTTCAAATCAACAGATCAGGATGGCATGTTTTGGGGTGACGTGTCCTGAACTCCTCCAAGGGGCTGCTTGTTCCCCTGCTTCAAAGCCGGGACCTTAGATTCTAGATCAGAGGAGGTCACTGTATGTGCAGGTCCGTGGTGGGAAGTTGTGTGATTCTGCCCTTGAGATCTGCTTTCAGAGAAACCTCGATTTGTATTTTCCAGAGCAGACGAGACGGACGCTCCAGGGTGGGGAGGTTTCCTTTGTGGCCCCCAACCCTGTGCCACTTCGGTACTCAGGACGGGCAGCTGGAGATGGACCCCAGTGTCCTGGTTGACATCTATGGTCACATAGCTTCCAGAGCGCTTGTTGATTTCAATCTACTGAGGAAAGCAGTGTCTATGGGAAAGGAATGTGGTGGGAGGTTGCCAGTGGCAGGGAGCATAGTGGACAGCCTCTCTGGGATGGGCACCGAGCTGTGTGCACGTGAACTGTCCTCTGGAACCAAGGAGGCTGTTACTATTAAATTTCCAGTTTACAGGTGCATGGACTGAGGTTTGTGAGAATAAATACCTTGTCTAAAGCCACCCAGCTCTCACCCGAGGCGCACTGGGCCCCAGTCTGTTTCCTGAGCTGGCTGTGCCCACTTGTCACGCCCTGAGGATAAACTACAAGCCACAACACCAGAGGAAACAGTGATTGCTGTCAGGTCACTGCCTCAGTTCCCTGATATGGTGAAACTTGCATAAATTAAGAATTCTTATTTCTTCTCAGCTGAGATTTTTATTCCATGTATTTACACCAAAAGCAAATTCATCATTGGTCTCATTGAAGAATTACAAAAAATACTCAAGTTATTTTTGAGTGCCCCTCTGTTCTGTTTGGCCCAGGACTGAGAGGTTTCCTAGGAAATAGCAGGTTCAACCTGCCGAGCAGAAACTCCCAGGTTAACTGGAGAAGCCACTCAGCCTCCTGAGAGCTGACTTGTCTGACTGTGGCTCCAGAACCAGAACATTCATTTTCACTGAGTGGGCCTGAGAAACAGACAGTCACAGCTGAATAAGCGAGTCCTGATGGCTGAGCGCCAGACTTCCTTCCTGCTCTGTCCCTGCAGGACCCAGCTCTTCCGAGGATGAGGGCAGCCAAGTATTGTGTGCCCAGCACGATCCCTGGAAACACAGCCCCTCCTAACAGGGTGCTCACTGTATGTGCTATATAGCCTTGACACTTCAGTAACTTCCAGCTTTTCATTTGTTGTTCTCTTTTGATGTCTTTCCAGCCACAGTGGATTCAATGGACTGGCCCCCCCGTAAGTACCGTCTTAATGCTTTACCATTTTATGCTCCTCACGGGGAGCAGTGCTTTAGGGCTTCAGTTCAGATGCCTGTCCTGGAAACACTGGTGTCGTTTACCTTTTGGTTAAAGGAACTTGGCGTTTCCGGAGCTGACCGTCAGCCTTGGTCTTAAAAATCCCTGGGGTCCCATAACCTGACCTCCTACGACTCCCACCTTGTTCCTTCTCCCTCCCCTCCTCACCTCCACAACCCAGGAGCTTCCCCTGCCCTCCTGCCTGCACAACCTCATGAGGCAGGAATGGGACCACCTCTCCACAGCGCAGGTGTCCCAGGACTATGGAGCCACCTTCAGTGGCTGGAGCCTGGAGGGCTGAGGGGCATCACTATGTCCAATGTCAGATATGAGAGCCTCCAGGCAGAGGGTGCTTTGGCATCAGAGGGGTGCTGGGCAAAGAGAAAGCTTGCCCCCTGATGTGGGGGCTGATAGATGATTGAGTGACTGATGATTGATCAATCGATGATTGACTGATTTCCCTAGTGATTTTCAGGTCCAGGTAAAACTTGAACTCATTTGATCAAAACACCAATGACGAAAGTGCTATTTTATCTTCACTTTGCAAACAATGGGCTTCTCTGGCGGTTCAGCTGGTAAAGAATATGCCTGTAATGTGGGATACCTGGGTTGATCCCTAGGTTGGGAAGAGCCCCTGGAGAAGGGAACAGCTACCCACTCCAGTATTCTGGCCTGGAGAATTCCATGGACTGTATAGTCCATGGGGTCGCAAAGAGTCGGACACGTCTGAGCGACTTGCACTTTCACTTGACAAACAATGTTTTGCTGACAAGGTGTTAAACTCTTATATTTTTCAGGGATCAAAACAAACTGCAGTAAAGGGTATGGATCTCTTTAAAATTCTGAAAAGAGTAAAACCTTGAAAACCACATTTTCCTGGATGCTCAGACTGCATGGTGGATGTCTGTTTGTGATTGGGGAGTGGGAGTCAGGACCACCTGCAGTGGGGTGGGCGAGGGGTGGCACAGAGCCCAGCAGCCTGGTGCACCTTCTGGGAGACTGGAATCCTCTCTTCTGTTATAGGGAATACTAACTGTGGGGGGATCCTCTCTTCTGTTATAGGGAATACTAACTGTGGGGGGATCCTCAAAGAGGAGTCTGGAGTGATCGCCACCTATTACGGACCGAAAACAAACTGTGTCTGGACTATCCAGATGCCACCAGAGTACCATGTTAGGGTGTCTATCCAATATCTCCAGTAAGTACTCAGTTGAGTGTTCTTTGCTGATGGTGTGGTTTTATGGGAAGGTGTCCCTCTTTGCCCCTTCCCGTTCCCCCTGCACCACCAAGCACACACATCCAGACACATCCTGACTCCAGCTCACTCCTGCTGATGACCCTGCATGGCCCCCTGCCCTCTGCATAGAGCTGACCCTCCTTGCATGGCTTTCAGATCCCTCCAGGGGACCCCGACCTCCCCTCCCTTCTAACCTCTTCTCCCCTCTGTCCCCTCTCTGAGCTGAGCCAGCACACACTGAGCTGTGGACCCATCAGACTGTTGGGCAGCTCTGAGCCTTTGCTCACACTGTCCCCTCTCCCTGAAAGGCACCTTCCACCTCTCCCAGACTCACCACCTGCTGCTTAGGGTCCTCATTTCCTAGTTCACGAGTTCACTGGAAGAACTTTTCCATCACACATGAAACCCCTGCTCTGACTCTGTCCACAGCTGGGCAGATATTTCTCGGATTTGTGCTCCATATATTACCTGCTTTGGGAAGATCCCCTGGAGAAGGGACTGGCATCCCATTTCAATATTCTTGCCTGGAGAATCCCACGGATAGAGGAGCCTGATGGGCCACAGTCCATAGGGTCTCAAAGAGTTGAGCGACATGACTGAGCGATGATGCACGCACCATTCCTGCCCATGTCTGAGTTTGTGCCTACAAGAAAGGGAGTCTTATTTTTGGCGGTTAAGAAATGTTTTCTAACTAGTGACTGAGTGGATGAATGAAAGACTGAATGAACAATTAAAAGACAGGATGAATAATACTGCAACAGAAAGCACTGTCAAGGTAGCAAAAAGTTGTAGCATTTCTATAGAAGATTACTCTTCACAGATGTTAACACAGGGGCCACATTGCCACCAATTGCAGACCAAGTGATGTATTGTCCACAGTGGTGGCTGAGACAGGTGATGTTATCTTGTGACTGAGGGCCCTGTCCCTCCAGACCTTCCACAGGGTCAGGTCTCCACTAGATGGAGGAGCTGCTCTGTGTGAGGACAACCTGGCAATGCCTGCCTCACAGCAGGGCTCAGACCATCTACCGAAACCACACACCAGGGCTGAAGGAAGCAGGCGTTTCCTACATCACCATTTCTGTTAGGATCAGAGGGGTAGATTATTCTTAAAATTTTCATTATTGTTCCTTTGACCCTCTTCAAGGCCAGTTTTGTATATGACTGTCCTTGGGACCGGGAAGAATCAGTCTGTCCAAGAGTGAGCTAGTATAGAGGGAGCTGAGTGTGTGTCCTCGTGAGATGTCCCTTCCGTGTCTCATTTTAGCCCAGAGAGGCTCCAACCTCGCTCCTGGCTGGGACACACGCTGGTGGCTGAGAGAGGAAGACAGGGTGGGGTGAGGTCTGATGGGCAGGAGGAGGAGACAGAGACCTCAGCAGGAGTGTGACACCCCGAGTGTGCACTTTGCCCACAGCAGGGAGAGCTGGACGCCCCTCTCGCCTCTCTAGATCCTGGAGGCTAATAGGGGGTCCTGGGTTCCTTGTGCCAGGGGTGTAGAAGGTGAAGCAGGAGTGGAGTCACACACGCATGTCTGGGCCTCAACTGACTCCATTCTTGTTGCCCAAGGAAACAGTCCTCAGGGTTGACTGTACTATTCCCTCCAGTGGCTCCTGATCCCAGAGTCCTGGGTGGGCTTCCCTGAGCCCCATCAGTGGGGCTGCTCAGGAGGCAAGGAGTCACCTGCAGCCCTGGTGTGGGGAGGGTCCTGGGTGACCACCATCCCCTCCTCCAGAAGGGTGAGTCTCCTTCCCTGTGGGCACCATGCCTGGGAAGTCTGGTGAGCAAAGCTATGTGATTGCATTGGGTCTAGACAGGGGAGGCTGCCTGCCGGAGGGACCATGATTCCAAAGGCTGATGCCTGCCCTTCTTTCTGCTCCAACAGACTCAACTGTAATAAAGAGTCTCTGGAGATTATAGATGGGCTGCCAGGATCTCCTGTCTTGGGGAAGATTTGTGAAGGTTCACTCATGGATTATAGATCTTCTGGCAGTATCATGACTGTCAAGTACATCAGAGAGCCTGAGCACCCAGCTTCTTTCTATGAAGTGTTATACTTTCAGGATCCACAAGGTAGGTAAAAGGAGGCAGGCACCTGCTGATAAGTCCTCCTTCTCTGTGCATGGTACAGGGAAGTTGGGCTTGTGGTATTTATATGATTGTTGAAATAAACTCCATTGTCAGCAGATGAGCCAGAGGCAGTGTGACCTAGTGAAGTGAAGTGAAAGTGAAAGTCGCTCAGTCATGTCTGACTCTTGCGACCCCATAGACAGTAGCCTGCCAGGCTCCTCTGTCCATGGGATTCTCCAGGCAAGAACACTGGAGTGGGTAGCCATTTCCTTCTCCAGAAAGATCCACCAGTTCTATGACAGCCTTTCTGCATCCACAGATCTTGCAGTTGTGAAGATCTGACATGAAAATTCTTTTACAAGTTTTATTTTACATCTAAACAAGATGATCATTTCCTCTCAAATATAAAATTTCCCTTCCTGATCATATTAAAATCCTTTAGGCATATATCTGGAGAAGGCAATGGCAACCCACTCCAGTACTCCTGCCTGGAAAATCCCATGGATGGAGGAACCTGATAGGCTGCAGTCCATGGGGTTGTGAAGAGTCAGACACGACTGATTGACTTCACTTTCACTTTCATGCATTGGAGAAGAAAATGGCAACCCACTCCAGTGTTCTTGCCTGGAGAATCCCAGGGACGGCAGAGCCTGGTGGGCTGCCATCTATGGGGTCACACAGAGTCGGACACGACTGAAGCGACTTAGCAGCAGCAGCAGCAGGCATATATCAGTCAGTTCAGTTCAGTCACTCAGTCATGTCCGACTCTGCGACCCCATGGACTGCAGCATGCCAGGCCTCCCTGTCCATCACCAATGCCTGGAATTTACTCAAACTCATGTCCATTGAGTCAGTGATGCCATCCAGCCGTCCCATCCTCTGTCGTCCCCCTCTCCTCCCACCTTCAATCTTTCCCAGCATCAGTTAGTTCTTCGCATCAGGTGGCCTAAGTATTGGAGTTTCAGCTTCAGCATCAGTCCTTCCAATGAACATTCAGGACTGATCTCCTTCAGGATGGACTGGTTGGATGTCCTTGCAGTCCAAGGGACTCTCAAGTTTTCTCCAACACCACAGTTCAAAAGCATCAACTTTTCTGCACTCAGTATTCTTCACAGTCCAACTCTCACATCCATACATGACCACTGGAAAAACCATAGCCTTGACTAGAAGGACCTTTGTTGGCAAAGTAAAGTCTCTGCTTTTCAATATGCTATCTAGGTTGGTCATAACTTTTCTTCCAAGGAGTAAGTGTCTTTTAATTTCATGGCTGCAGTCACCATCTGCAGTGATTTTTAAGCCCCCCCAAATAAAGTCTGTTTTCACTGTTTCCACTGTTTCCCCATATATTTGCCATGAAGTAATGGGACCAGATATATATGTAACCTAAAACAAACCAAGCACAGTCCCTCAAGAGTGTATTTTTTCCTCATTAATGATTGACTGCAATTTCACCCACATGTCAATTGGAAGAAAATGCTCCTTAAACTCTACTTAACCTGTTCTCCATCCCACAGCTTAGTGATCTCTGCTCAGGCCTGAGTGGACAAGCGTTGCAAAAGAGAACAACATTCCTTGAAGACCCTCTGGAATCAGCTGCCCACAAGGAGAAGCATCTTCTGATCACCTGCTCTCAGCCTGTCACCTCCATCCTTTCCAGCCCCTGGTCTCCTAACTGCAGAAAGATTCCTTACTACTGAGCTTTAGATTGTTGCCAGTCTTGTGGTTAGTTCCTTCTCTTTATCATTATAATCATTTTGAATAATGTCTCTTTACCTGAGTCTGGATTTTGTTTTAGTTTGTGAGTCCTGGTGTCACAGGGTTGGAACCCCAGGCATCGCTGAGAGTAGTTGAAACCCCTCCTGAAGGTCTTTATGCCCAGAGGGCTTCTCATTGGTCTGAGGTCTATCTCAGGACAAGAGCTCTGTCTATTTATCATTTTCCTCGCCTGCACAAGGAAACCCTCTACAGACATAGCCTTGAGACGCTGGCCCGGCTCCCTGCCAAGTTTCAAGCAATGTGCTTGAGGATATAGAATCTTTGGTGAGGATATGTTGAATGTCTTCTGATTCCCACCATCCAACTATCAATTATATTGCATCATAGTCCCTTTTAAAGGTCTGCAGAGAGTAAAAGATAAAGTTCACATGGTTTGCAGGCTCATCAAGTCGGGTGATGTTGCATTTTTTCAGACCAGGAGTTAGGAGGGTCAAAAACAGGGATGGCACAGCCCCTTATAAGCCTGGAGCTGCTTCCGTGTCCCTTTCTTCTGTTCAGAGAGGAGAGGGAGTGTGGGGGTCTTTTCATGAACTTGTGGGGAGAACCATCAACTCCCTCAGGCACAATAATCTGTGTGTGTGGACCATCCTGTTGAGGTCAACTCAGAAAGTCACGCTGGAATCTCCCTTCCTCGAGTGAGTTCTCTGAAGGTGATTTTTCTTTGTTGATATTGTAGATTTTAGTATCTTTTCCAGTTCACCCCCCGTCATCCAGCATAGGCATCAAACCACAATCTGGTTCCATTTTTCACTTCCTGTTGAAAACCAGTCCATAGAGTTTACCCACCTTAGCAGAGTTTTATCAAATCCTTCTTCACCTGACCTTCCCTCCCTTCTAATGTCTTCTCCCCTCCGGCCCCTCTCAGGGCTGAGCCATCACACACTGAGCTTTGGATACTGCACACCTTTGAGCAACTCTGAGCCTTTGCTCACACTGTCCCCTTGGCCAGGAGTCCATCCTTCCAACCTTCCAGACACATCTGTCTGCTGCTCGGGGAGCCCCATGAAGCATATCGTGGTTCAGCTGAAGGGCTGACTCTACCATTGCATCTTTGTGCCTCTCTCACTTGCCTCATGTAGATCTCGATGAGATTTAAGTATACAGGGGCTGTTAGTCACTCGGGCATATTCGACTCTTGGCAATCCCATAAGTGGAGCCTGGGTCGCCTGCATTGCAGGCAGATTCTTTACCATCTGAGCCACCAGGGAAGTCAAGTATACAGTATCAGTTGCTTATTTATTCAGTGCGTACCATTGCAGCACTCGAACTTTAGGGTCCTACTAGTAATTCTTAAATGAATGAATGACTGATAAAGTCAGAGTTGTGTTTTCAACGTTCCAATGAGGCTCTACATTTCTCTCCAGGAAGTCTTCAGTGTTAACATGGGAGTCACGTTTCCCTCAATGGTAGGCTAAGCCAAACACAGACCAGAAAAGATGCTGAGACAGAAGATGTCATCTGTGTGAGGAAGGGTCTCTGTCCTTCCAGATTTGACATGGGGTCTAGACCTACACTAAGTTACTCTCATGTGCCCAAGGATGAAACGCCTTGCAAATGGCTGCAAAATGGGGTTTAGACTATTCAAACATTGCTTCTGTAAACTTGAAATAGTGTGGTCAAGAATCAAGACTGGGGTGCAAACTCAAGGAGGTGGGATTGACAACACACGCATTTCCCATGGTTTATGTAATTTCTCGAGGGTTCAGATGGTTAGATGGCTCTGAAAACTTCCCTGCATTGGCCCTTTGCCATTTTCAGAGATTTCGGGCTCTTCCTGTCCTTATCTCTGGGAAGGCTCTGTTTGGTTAAGGGTGAAACCTGTGCAGAAGGTCCTGGTTCTTCCTGGACATGTCCCCTGCCTCCTGCTGGATTCCTTAGAGCCTCCAGCCTGTCTCTTGTGAGCAGGGCATGTGCTTGTGGCTAAGTGAGGATAAAGGAAGGGATCAGGAGTTAAGAGCAGAGAGGGCTTTGAAGGCCAGAGAGAGAAGCAGAAGGACCTCCTCAAGACTAGGATGGTGCTCCACAAGAATATGGACACAACTTGTGCCTCTGATCCTGCTCTTGGACGCAAGATTGGCTGCTGGAGCCGGCAGCCCCACCCCCAACCCCATCTGCCAGAGGAGTTGGGGGTCAGAAACCAAGGAGTGGCTACACACTCAGGTCAGAAGGAAAGCTCTGCTTCTGAGGACAGAACAATGAAAGGTTTTATTTTCTGCAGAAGCATTCATCCATCTCTGCGAGGCACTCGTCAATTGCTTCCTGGGAGTTCCTTCTCCAGGGCAGCACTGTTTAACCTCAGTTGTGTATTATGTTGCTTTTCCCTAGCATCTACCTAGAGAAAAGAATTCCTGGGTAAACAGCTCATCATGAAGCCCCTTGATGATTCAAGGGTGTGGGGATGGCAGGCAGTGACAAATGGAATGCTAGGGACCAGCTAGGGCATGGCTATCTGGAGCAGAGCCCCTCGGAGACTCCCCAGGCATTCGTGTACAGCCCAGAGTCCTAACACCTCCAGGGTGACCATGGGGTTGTCATAGGCCTGAGGGAGACTGACTGATGGTCTTGGGCGATGTTGCTATAATGACCTCTGGCTGTCACAGAAGGGGCCATGGACATGTGGACAGAAAGCCTTTGGCCACACTGATGTGGGCAATGGCCATGCATCAGGGTGTCCCCAAATGCCATGGGTCAGAAAGATCATGATGACGTTGACAGTGACTCCTCAGAGGAATCATGCGAAACATCGGCCCAGAGTCTATTTCTCAAAGTTGCTTCAGCTTTGATTCCAGCTGGACACATCTGTGCTTTAGATCTAACCTTCCTTCTCTCTCACACAGATGCCCAGCCCCAGACCACACACTGTCCAGGTGAGAACCCAGCATCCCATCTCAGAATGTCCCTTCTCTCTCTGCCCTTCCCCCACTATATAAACCAGTCCATGAGTCCCTTCTGGACATATGGCTTATTCTACCACCGGCAATATCCACGCTCAATAGGGCTTCTTTTCAAGGATTTGCAAGGCTTTGCAGAGTTTACACTTGCTTTCTGTGTGTGTGTGTATGCTCAGCTGCTTCAGAAGTGTCTGACTTAGTATGATCCCATGGACTGTCTCTGCACTGGCAGGTGGATTCTTTCCCGCTGTACCAGCTGGGAAGCCAAAATGAGCATGGAAGTGAAAGTAGCTCAGTCGTGTCCGACTCTTTGCAACCCCTTGGACTAGAGAGTCCCTGGACTTTTCCAGGCCAGAATCCTGGAGTGGGTAGCCTTTCCTTTCTCCAGGGGATCTTCCCAACCCAGGGATCGAACCCAGGTCTCCCTCATTGCAGGCAGATTCTTTACCAGCTGAGCCACCAGGGAAGCCCCAAAAAATATTAATATATATGACTGAATCACTCTGCTGTACACCTGAAATATTGTTAATCAACCCCATTACAATATAAAATAAAAATTTTTTTAAATGAAAAGTTCTTTAAAAGTAAAAAAAAGAAAGAAAAGAAAGAAAAAGACACCTGGGGCAGAGCTGCAGGAGTAAGAAGGACCAGGAGGCTGGGTTACCATGGAGATAAATAAAGCTTTAATAATGATGGGGAGCAACTTTGCACATGTACTCTTTCCAGGCATTCTCTTCTTCCAGACGGGTGGCCTGTGATGCGTAACTGGGGTAGATCCCCCGAGACAGAAAATCCTGATTCATTAGCATGAGGTCGCCAGGAAATTCTGACACATGCAAAAGACTTCTGTTTGTTAAGCCAGTGATGGACCTTTCTGCTTTCTTTGCAGGGAAGAATGGTTTTAGATCGTTTGGATGGTACGTTATGCATTTTTTGGGTTCTTCTGACTTGAAAATGACGTTCATTTTAATTTCCTGTCTTTTGGAGGTTTTGCTCTCCGCCTCACCTCTCCCCTTTTGATGCGCATCGTTGCCATCGTCGGCGTTGCCGTCATCCTGGCCTTCCCCAGCCCTGGCCCTTGCCATGGGGCCCAGGCCCCCTGAAGGCAGAAGCGATGAGCCCCTAAACCTTTCGATGTAGGGTAGCAGCTGCTTGCTCCGCAGGGCTCTCGCCAGCTGCATACGCTCTATGTGCTTGCTGACGTTCAGCCTCTCCCGCCGGGGCATCCTGAACTCCTCCGGGGACACGATCACCTTGGCCGTCCACATTTTCCCCAGGGACCCACAGGTGGCACAAGGAGGGGTGTGTTGCCTTCTACAGTCCACCGCCCGCTTGTAGTCTGCAGACAGCGTCTGTAGTTCCTTGAGCATTTTCCGTTCTTCCTCTTGCTTGTAAGTCAGAAACCTCCGGGCTGCGACGGTGTGAACGCCACCTAGACGCTGACAAGTGGGAAAAGGTGTGTGAGTCGATCAGTCGTGTCCGACTCTTTGCAACCCCATGGACTAGAGCCTGCCAGGCTCTGCTCCAGGCAAGAATACTGCAGTAGGTTGCCATCCCCTTCTCCAGGGCCAATGGGCAGGGGGCTGGGGGGGTGAGTGGGGAGAGGTGGTGGTTAAAATCTCAAGGGGATTGATGTGTTCATTTGTTTGTTGGTTAGTTTTTTATAATCCACACGTGGGTGAATTTCTACAGTACTTGTATTTCTCAATCTGATTTATTTCACTTAGTAGGGGCTTCCCTGGTGGCTTAGAGGGTAAAGTGTCTGCCTGCAATGCAGGAGACCCAGGTTTGATCCCTGGGTCAGGACGGTCTCCTGGAGAAGGAAATGGCAACCCACCCCAGTATTCTTGCCTGGAGAATCCCACGGACGGAGGAGCCCCCCAGGCTGCAAAGAGCCAGACATGACTGAGCAACCTCACTTCACTTAGTTTGGTACATCAAGGGTTAGTAAAGGGGAGAAAACAAGAGTAGTGGTTACCAGAGAAGGAAGAGTGGGGAGGGGAAGGAAAAGAGGGTAAAGGAGATGAGCTGTAAGGTTATGGAGAAAACTAAATTTTGGTGGGGAACACATGTAGCACATAGAGAAATATGAAACCCAGCGTTGTACACAAGACGCTGATGTAATTGCTGAGTCTTGCTGCAGGTCACAGGTGTGAGGCCCTGTACCAAGGCCACAGAAGCAGAGCCCAGAACCAAAGCTAACTGAGCCCCTTTGTAACCTTACCAAAGCCAACCGGGCCCCTTTGTAACCTTACCAAAAGTCCCCTTGATCATCACTAACAAGCTTCCTGATTCCCAGTTAGGCAAAGACGCCCACTCCAGTAAACACCCTGTCACACTCCGATCACCTAACGCCAACCTTCCAGTAGGAACTGTCTTTGTCTTGAGGCTATAAAAATTGGCTATTAACTCATGAAAGTGGTCAACTCTCCCTGGCTTGTCAGGAGTTGTCAGCCTGTTGCCCTCGAAATGCCCACTTTATCTCTGCTATTTTTTTTAAATAAAAGCACTCCTTTCTGCAGTACTCTGTGTCTGGAAATTCTTTTCCCACCTGCTCTCGGACTGCCTCAACAATAATGTCCTAAATCAATGTTACCTCAACAACAACAAAAACATAAAAATATAGCATTTACTATGGAAAATTTTAAAAAAGTTCTCAATGGGACAGGAGCAAAGGACACCCACAGAAAGAATTATCTAGTGGCTCCCTTGCCCTCCATCCGTGAGGGTGCCCGAGACCCTGTATAGTGAGAATGAGGGTAGATCTTTGGGAACAGATGAGCCTGGGTTCAAATCTGACTCTCCTTTTCACCTACTATGAATCTGAGAGAATTGTATTGATCTTACAGGCCCCTGTGAGGTCTCCATGAGATAACATATATGAAAGCGACTAGTGCAAGATAAGGGCTCAAGAAGAGGCCGCTTCCGTGATTCGTTATCACTTGTAGTTACAGTCCTGCTTGGGACTTTGTAATAAGAGAGTATTTTGCTTTTGCTAGGCAAATATGGAAGCCACTAGTTAACTCAGCCAACTCTCCTCCACTGCTTGGGAGACTCACACCTGTGTTGCTGGTGGTTTTTGAAACTCTGACTCTCCTAGCCTAACTGCCTGGATTCCGTGGGGCCTCCCTGTATATAAATTTCACAGCACTTACTAGGATCTCTTTCTCCAAGGGGGAGTATTTCCCGAGGGCGATGCGTGGGTCTGACTTGTAGAACTTGGTCCATATCCTGGAAGGCAGAGAGGTGTATTAGAACTCGGAAATGGTCTTCCTAGTGTTGCCTTTTGGAGTGGGAAATCTCACAAAGGATGATGCCACATTGATCACAAAGGGTGATGCTCTGTGATCACGGTTTCTACAGCCACAGGGCGGGCTCTTCCATTTGGCTTCAAATCTGACATGGGTGGGAGGGAATGGACCAGAAGCACAGTTACACTCACCCCAGTGGTGAAGCAGGGCATACATCCCCTTGGGAGGACAGGGACTCTTTATTCAGGAAGGAATCGCTTATATTGAAAACGCGCACCGGTATTCCATTCTTATTTAACTTCCCCTCTGTAGTCATCCTCTCTTGGGCCCTTGAATCTCTAGCCCTCTGTTTTCCAATCTTCGGACAGCCATTCTCCCATTCTCTGATCATACTCTGGCTCCAGGCTAGGATGGGAGGTGTCAGTGCCTGGAGTTTCTTCCTAAGACAGCTTTAATGAGAACCCAAATGACAGTCACAAACATCTTGCATCATAACTGGCCTACGTGGCAGCTATTGTGAGGTCTGAGTTTAGGCATCAGATGATCCCCTGGGGTGAAATGGACACACACTGCCATGGTCTCGGTATGTTGGAGTCCAGAGGAATAGAGTGGGCAGAGAAGTATAGCTGGGAGACGATCTGACCATGTCAATGCCACTTATAAGCCCATAAAGACTGCTCAGCTCTTTCTGGATGAACACTCATCACCTGAAATCTCTCCCTGGTATTGGCTTGCCTCTCCAGTCTTAGCTCCAATCTTAGTTCCTCATGCTCCATCCATGAACTCTATCCATGGTTCTTGGAATCAGCTTCTAGACATACTCCCCTCTTGTCTCAAATACGCCTCTCTGCCTTGACAACTTGCTTATCTTTTAGGGCCCAGCTTATCTGGAAATATCTCTGAGAAATACTGTTAGTGCAAAAATCAAGGCACAAAAGTATATAAATTGTAGACAACCTTTTTGTATTGAAAAGGAAAAAATAAGCATGTATACTTGCATTTGCATAAAGAAACACTAGAATAATACATGCAAAAAATGTCATAAATGGTTATCAGAGGTGGGTACCTGGCAGATATGGATAAGGTGGTAATGCGTCTTTTCATTGTGTACATTATTGTTTTGTACAGTATTGCTTAGAACCATGCGAGCCTATTACCTTTTGAAAAAAATGAGTTTAAAAAGTAAAGAAGCAGCTCATGGAAGACGATGTCTCTGACAAGTACTGGTCCTGAAGCTTTCCTTTGCTTCTACCAGAAAACACCCCTAAGTGGCGATATGTCCAGAGCTCATGCCCACAGCAGCCATCTGAAATGCACCAATGCTCCTCTCACATACCCAGGCAATTTCAGTTCCCTAGAACAGCTATGAACCTGGAAATCAGCAGCCAGTGCCGCGGAGTGGTATAGACAGTGCCTCTTGCCCTGTATGCATCGACTCACACATTTGTCCTACACACAGCCGTTTGCACAACCCACACAACACCTGGCATATTGTGTGCACAGCACAAATGTTTGTGGAACAACCAATGACTGGTACATGATAGAATACTAAGGACTGTACTTTCCTGGTGGTCCAGAGGCCAAGCCTGCACTCCCAGTGCAGGTGGCCTGGGTTCAATCCCTGGTCAGGGAACTAGATCCCACACTCTTACTAAGAATTTGCATGCCTCAACTAAAGATCCCACTTGCCACGGTGAAGACTGAAGACTGTGCCACAGCTAAGACTTGGCACAGCCAAAAAAATAAATATTAAAAAAAAGATTATTATGGATCTCAGTTTAGATGGTAAAAATATCCACCTGCAATGCAGGAGACCTGGGTTCAACCCCTGGGTTGAGAAGATCCCCTAGAGGAGGGCATGGCAACCCACTCCAGTATTCTTGCCTGGAGAATCCCTATGAACAGAGGAGCCTGGTAGGCTGCAGTCCAGAGGGTCGCAAAGGGTCAGACATGACTGAGCGACTAAGCATGGCACACATCAAAAAAATCAAGTCTTAGTCAAATTTCCAATAATACTCTCGGGATGTAATGTGATATTTTTTTAAAGACCATACAAAACTTATATAGAGTATGATCTGGCTGTGTCAATACAACAGTATTCAAGAAGAAAAAGGACTAGAAGGAAAAACACAGAGATACGAGCAGTGGACTGTGGACTAGTGGAGGATATTCTAGGACTGGCCATGGACCTGCAGCCTGGTCCCATCCAGGTATTGAGATGGAGTAGCTATGGCCTTGTCTCAGCAGGTTCAGGTAGAAAAAGGTGGCACAGCTCCTCCAGGCATCAGAAAGTCAGTGATAAAGGGCACCCTGCCATGCTGCCCAGAAGTGATGTCACCATGACTATGGTAGGTTTGGGGTGGGAACTGGAAAAAGAGAGAAATTTATTTTAAGAAATTAGCTTACATGATTGTAGAGGCTGGAAGGTCCAAAATCTGCTGGTGTGGTCCAGCAGGCTGAAGACTCTGGGAGAGCCCATGTAGAGGTTCAAGACCACTGGGAGAATTGCCTCTTATTCAAGGAATGTAAGTCTTCAGTCTATTCATGCCTTCAGCTGATTGGATGAGGCCCACCCACATTATGGAGCAAAAGGCAATCTGCTTTACTCAAAGTTTGCTGATTTAAATATCAATCTCATCCAAAAACACCCTCACATAAATATCCAGAATAATGGATCAGACCAAAGCATGACTGGGCATACACGTGTGCTAAGTTGCTTCGGTCGTGTCTGAATCTTTGCGACCCTATGGACTATAGGCTCCTCTGTCCATGGGATTCTGCAGGCAAGACTACTGAAGTGGGTAGCCATGCCCTCCTCCAGGGGATCTTTCTGACCCAGGGATCTAACCATGGTCTCCTGTGTTGGCTGGCAGGCAGTTTCTTTACCACTAGCGCCACCTGGGAAGCCCTGGCTGGCACTATGGCCCAACCAAGCCAACACATGAAAGTAACTCTCAAATCTACTTCTAAGTATTAAGTTTTAATGATTTGCTTAATTTTTAAATAGCTTTTTAATATCAGGGTTTTCATTTTTGTGCATAGTTTTGCCCATTTTTGAGCTTCCTATTAATAGATTCATACAGTATGAATTCTTTCACACCTGCATTTCCCCTCAGCATTGTATTTTCCAGGCTCTGCTGTTATGCTTGTAGTTCAATCATTTTCATTGTTATTTAGCATGATCGTCTTATTTATTAAACAGTCTTCTGTTGCTTACATTTGGATTTTTTTACTTTGGGGAGCACGATTGTACAGGTTTCCTTGCAGTTACTCTGTTGGGTGCATACCTAAGAGTGAAATTGGTAAGCCCTCAGATATGTGTTGGAGAAGGCAGTGGCACCCACTCCAGTCAGTACTCTTGCCTGGAAAATCCCATGGACGGAGGAGCCTGGTGGGCTGCAGTCCATGTGGTCGCTAAGAGTTGGACATGACTGAGCAACTTCACTTTCACTTTTCACTTTCATGCATTGGAGAAGGAAATGGCAACCCACTCCAGTGTTCTTGCCTGGAGAATCCCAGAGATGGGGGAGCCTGGTGGGCTGCCGTCTATGGGGTCGCACAGAGTCAGACATGACTGAAGTGACTTAGCAGCAGCAGCAGGGTATGTGTAACTTCAGTTTCCTAGAGAATTCTCAGCTCTGTTCAAAAATGTCTTTATAATTCAACATCCCACCAATAAGGTATGAGAATTCCTTCTTGCCAACACTAGTGGGTATGTTGTGATACGTCATTGTGGCTTTAATTTATACTTTTATGATTACAAATGAAGTCAAATACTTTTTCTATTGCCTATTGAGATTACCCTTAGTGAAATGTCTATTCAGGACTTTTGTCCATTTTTTCTAGTAATTGCTTTTCTTATTGATATGTACAACTTCTTTACATATTCTTTTTATAAGCCTATTGCCAGTAAAATATATTGCAAATATCTGCTCCTACTCTTGACTAGCCTCTCCCCTTTCTTAAAGATGCCTTTTGGGGGTGAGAAGAGTTGGGCGATTGGGATTGACATATATGCACTATTTATACTATGTATAAAATAGATAACTGATGAGAATCTAGTGTATAGCACAGGGAACTCTACTCAAAGCTCTATGGCAACCTAAATGGGAAGGAAATCCGAAAAAGAGTGGATACATGTACGTGTGTAACTGACTCACTTCTCTGTACAGCAGAAACTAACACAACACTAAAGCAACTATACTCCACCAAAAAGTAATTTTAAAAATATACACACTACTGTATATAGGACAGATGACCAACAAGGACCTACTGCACAGCACAGGGAAGCCTACTCGGTATTCTGTAATAGCATATATGGGAAAAGAATCTGGAAAAGAATGGATATATGTATATGGATAACTGAACCGTTCTGCTGTACATCTAAAATTAATGCAGCATTCTAAACCAAATATACTCCAATACAAAATTAAGTTTAAAAAGACGTCCTTTATTCCAGCTGCACTCCAATTTATGAGCCTTTTCCTGAATGGTTATTGCTTTACATGGCTTGTTTAAGAAAGCATTTCCTGACCTAGGTAGGAATGATAATCTATATGCGTACTGCATATATATTGATGATTTCTCATATGATTCTCTAAAAATTTCTTTTCTTTTGAACTTCTTAACTTCCTACCTTTTTTCTTTAAGTACATTTTCCAACTTAATATTATAATGACTATCAAGGAGTGCTCCTACATGTGTGTGTTTGCGTGTGTGTGTATGCAGGTCATACACAAAAAGTCTAAGATTCTCTTCCCCTGCTAGCCACACCTGTCCCTGCAGTCACCTCCTGGGCTCTGGCGCCCTCTGGTGGATTTTGCCACTCAGTGACAGCTGGCTCTGCAAAGACCCACCAGCCACCCCAGCTCTCCAGGGCTAAGATTCCCTACAGACATGGCCCCCTTGGTTTATAAGAATGGTGCTCTTTTCTAACATTGCGCTATATTCAGACTTTATATGAGATGCTGTGTGCTTTAGAATCATAGTTCCCTTTACAAACCCATTGGCTCTAGGCAGACCAGTTCAGTTCAGTCGCTCATTCGTGTCCAACTCTTTGCGACCCTGTGAATCGCAGCACGCCAGGCCTCCCTGTCCATCACCAACTCCCGGAAGTTATTCAAACTCATGTCCATTGAGTCGGTGATGTCATCCAACCACCTCATCCTCTGTCGTCCCCTTCTCCTCCTGCCCTCAATCCCTCCCACCATCAGGGTCTTTTCCAATGAGTCACCTCTTGGCATGAGGTGGCCAAAGTACCGGAGTTTCGGCTTCAGCATCAGTCCTTCCAAAGAACACCTAGGACTGATCTCCTTTAGGATGGACTGGCTGGATCTCCTTGCAGGCCAAGGGACTCTCAAGAGTCTTCTCCAACACCACAGTTCAAAAGCATCAATTCTTCAGCGCTCAGCTTTCTTCACAGTCCAACTCTCACATCCATACATGACCACTGGAAAAACCATAGCCTTGACTAGACAGACCTTTCTTGGCAAAGTAAAGTCTCTGCTTTTGAATATGCTATCTAGGTTGGTCATAACTTTCCTTCCAAGGAGTAAGCGTCTTTTAATTTCATGGTTGCAGTCACCATCTGCAGTGGTTTTGGAGCCCCCCAAAATAAAGTCTGACACTGTTTCCACTGTTTCCCCATCTATTTCCCATGAAGTGATGGGACCAGATGCCATGATCTTAGTTTTCTGAATGTTGAGCTTTAAGCCAACTTTTTCACTCTCCACTTTCACTTTCATCAAGAGACTTTTTAATTCCTCTTCACTTTCTGCCATAAGGGTGGTGTCATCTGCATATCTGAGGTTATTGATATTTCTCTTGATTTCTCTAGGCAATCTTGATTCCAGCTTGTGCTTCCTCCAGCCCAGTGTTTTTCATGATGTACTCTGCATAGAAGTTAA
>NW_011495018.1:8903206-8906008 GCF_000754665.1 Bison bison bison | reverse complement strand
TACTCCAAGGCCAAATTTGCCTGTTACTCCAGGTGTTTCTTGACTTCCTACTTTTGCATTCCAGTCCCCTATAATGAAAAGGACATCTTTTTTGGGTTTTAGTTCTAAAAGGTCTTGTAGGTCTTCATAGAACCATTCAACTTCAGTTTCTTCAGCGTTACTGGTTGGGGCATAGACTTGGATTACTGTGATATTGAATGGTTTGCCTTAGAAACAAACAGAGATCATTCTGTCATTTTTGAGATTGCATCCAAGTACTGCATTTTGGACTCTTTTGTTGACCATGATGGCCACTCCATTTCTTCTGAGGGATTCCTGCCCGCAGTAGTAGATATAATGGACATCTGAGTTAAATTCTCCCATTCCAGTCCATTTTAGTTCACTGATTCCTAGAATGTCGACATTCACTCTTGCCATCTCTTGTTTGACCACTTCCAATTTGCCTTGATTCACGGACCTGACATTCCAGGTTCCTATGCAGTATTGCTCTTTACAGCATCGGACCTTGCTTCTATCACCAGTCACATCCACAACTGGGTGTTGTTTTTGCTTCGGCTCCATCCCTTCATTCTTTCTGGAGTTATTTCTCCACTGATCTCCAGTAACATATTGGGCACCTACTGACCTGGGGAGTTCATCTTTCAGTATCCTATCATTTTGCCTTTTCATACTGTTCATGGGGTTCTCAAGGCAAGAATACTGAAGTGGTTTGCCATTCCCTTCTCCAGTGGACAACGTTCTATTAGACCTCTCCACCATGACCCTCCTGTCTTGGGTGGCCCCACAGGGCATGGCTTAGTTTCATTGAGTTAGACAAGGCTGTGGTCGTGTGATCAGATTGACTAGTTTTTTGTGATTATGGTTTCAGTGTGTCTGCCCTCTGATGCCCCTCTCACCACACCTACCGTCTTACTTGGGTTTCTCTAACCTTGGACGTGGGGTATCTCTTCATGGCCGCTCCAGCCTCTTAGAAAGGTCTTCTAGGCCAGTGATTCTCCAAAATTTATGTGTATATAAACCCCCTGGCAAGTGTTACTCGCTCAGTTGTGTCCAGCTCTTTGCAACTCTATGGACTGTAGCCCACCGGCCTCCTCTGTCCATGGGATTCTCCAGGCAAGAATCCTAGAGTGGGTTGTCATGTCCTTCTCCAGGGGATCTTCCCAACCCAGGGATCGAACCCAGGTCTCCCACATTGCAGGCAGATTCTTTACCATTTGAGCTACCTGGGAAGTCCATACAAAGCTCCTAGAGATCTTATTAAAATGAAGTCACTGACACATAGAAAACACTTAATAAATATCTGTGAAAGCAAAAAGCTTAGCTAAAATAGTGCTGTAAAGTGAAGCAGGGAGCTCTGGGCCATAGAGTGGCTTGATGTCCTTCTGTGGGCTGAGGCGTAAAAGGAGGGGCCGCAGGTTGAGTGAAAATAGCCCTCAGCTCCGGACAGTATGCATCTCTAGGGCTTGTTTCTGGTTGAATCACTTAGGTGAGGCCACACCACTGTGTACAGGAAGTGGAGGCATCTTCCTGAAAGCATCAGGGGTGAGCCCAGTCCTCTGGCAAGAAACGGGTTCATGGAAGGGCTTTAAACTAAAAGAATTACTGCCACTCTCCAGCTCTTACTGTCCTGCATCTAGATCTTGGAAAGGTCTAACCACTCTTGCCGGTGGCCCTGGTGGTGAGGAAAAGGTGGCCTCTACCACAGGGAGCCAGCTCGGAGCAAAGTCAGGAGCCAGACTGGGAGCCCCATCGTGGCGGTCAGAGATAAGCTGAACCTCGTGGTTCCATGTGCTTTCCTGATTATGTTTGCTTCCCTGAAGAGCGAGCCAGAGCTCCGACTGCTCCAGTCTGGTCTCGGTCTAGGGTTACACTGGGGCTGCGGGGAGGGGTGGTGGGGCAGGAGTGTGGACTGTGCTTCAGAGGCCAGGACCCTGGGATCAGCAGTGGTTAGTAAGACCCCTCTCAAGGGGAAGTGGAGATCCAGAGAGGAGCACTTAGGGGTGGTCCCTGAGATCCACACTCTCCATCCTGGCCAGTCCCTCCCCTGTCCACCTTGGTGAAATCTGGGCTGGATCTGATCTGTCTGTAGATGAAGTGACACATGCCCTAAGGACTCATCAGGAGGGCAGGAGGGCTGGGCACTCCACACAGAGGAAAGAGTAAAGCCAGAGAGAGCCTGTGAGTTCATGGAACTGTTGGCAGAAAAGGGCGTGTGGGGACAGGACAAGGGGCCAGAAAGGGATGCAGGCAGAGACTAGAAGAGCCTGTCAGGGCGTGCAGACAAGTTGGCACTTTCACCCCGAAGAGTGAGACTAGCATCGCAACTTCCTTCGAAGGAGGCAGCATGCTTAACAGCTTAGTTCTTTAAAAACAACTTTATCAGGATAAACTTTTGTTTTTGTTTAGTAGCTGATGTCCAACTCTTTTGCAACCCCATGGATGGTAGCCCGCCAGATTCCTCTGCCTATAGCATTCTCCAGGCAAGAATACTGGAGTGGGTTGCCATTCCCTTCTCCAGGGGATCTTGTGGAGACAGGGATTGAACCTGTGTGTCCTGCGTGGCAGGCAGATTCTTTACCACTGAGTCATCAGTGGGAAGCCCCAGAGTAAACTTTATCCACCATAAAATTTGCCTGTTTTAGACATGTCATTCACTGATTTTTAATAAGTTTACTGAATTGTATGATTGCCTTCACAATTTAGTTTTGGAATGTCTCCCCCAAAAGATCTCTCCTGCCCATTTACAGTTAATCCCCTGAAAGCCAGTAGTCTGCTGGTCTACTTTCTGTCCCTACAAATTTG
>NW_011495018.1:8893652-8901885 GCF_000754665.1 Bison bison bison | reverse complement strand
TTTGGAGACTCTTTAATAAGGCACTGTCTTTCATTTTCAACTTAATTTTGCTACATTTGACTACGGATTCCCCTGAAGCTTCCCTGTGGTCACTGGTAAATCATCTGCTTGCAATGCAGGAAACCTGGTTATGATCCCTGGGTTGGAAGATCCCCTGGAGAAGGTAATGGCACACCACTTGATTCACATTGTCATACAGCAGAAACTAACACTACATTATGAAGCAATTATAATCCAGTTTAAAAAAAAAAGAATTTTTTTTTTTTAAATTTCAAGGAGGCAGACATGGCCCCAAAAGAGAACAAACAGCTCTCCCCACACAGAGAGAAGTTACAAATATGAATGATTTTGCGTTTTGGGGTCTTGACCTCCAGGAAGTCCCATTTATGAATCTGGAAAAGAAGACAGCAGGAAAGGACTCACAGAAGTTGTCTCTAATGTTAACACAGTAAACAGGGCTCTCAGCACTGTTGCACTGGGGTCTCTGGGCAGCCCCCTACTCATTCTTCCTCAGGAGGTCCTTTGATGGAGTTTTACAGACAAAGAAGTTGGCCACTTTGGGGGAAAGTTTCAATGATTTGCCCAAGGTCACACTATTTAAAACTAGAAAAACAAAAAACCCACCAATCTCAGTACAATCTGAGGTTAGAGTCCCTCCAGGAAATGATGAGGTGCTGAATGGATACAAATTAGTCTGATAAATCTGAACAGGAAGCTAATGAAATTCACACAGGAAAATGGTTAGAGGCAAGGGTTTAGCAGCCCCAAAGTCACCACCCCTAAACCACAGGTCTGATCTGAAATAAGGAATGCCACCAAGATTAGCAATAATAATTAACACCCACAGAGCATTCACAGATAGGCAACAGTCTATCAACTATACATGCCTTAAAATATTTAAATACTTTAAATATGCATATTTATTTAAAACAATATTAATGAGAGTTCTAGAAGGCATTTGCTTCCAAAACAAAGCATATTAAGAGCTTTAGTAATCTGCTATGATGGTGTGTGTGTGTGTGTATGTGTATGCTCAGTCATGTCCGACTCTTTGCAACCCCATGGACTGTAGGCCACCAGGCACTACAATTCCACTCTGTTCATGGAATTTTCCAGGCAAGAATACTGGAGTGGGTTGCCTTTTCCTAGTCCAGGGAGATCTTCCCAACCCAGGGATTGAACCTGCGCCTCTCGCGTCTCCTGCACTGGCAGGCGGATTCTTTACCACTGCGCCACCTGGGAAGCATAGTCTGCTATGATAGGCCAGATGATAACAGCAAGGTTGTAGCCTTGGCACAGGGCAGATCGAGGGCTGCTGAGTAGATGTATTTCTGTGTTTACGTTTTATGTAGGGAAGGTCTGAACTCAGGAAATGGGCTGAATTCCAAATGGTTCTAGGGGCACGCAGGAAGCTCCTTACCCACCAGTAAGAAAGGTCTACAGTCTTTCTATGATGGTACAACTACATATGGCACCCTGGTGGCTCAGACGGAAGAGAGTCTGCCCGCAGTGTGGAAGACCCGGGTTCGATCTCTTGGTGGGAAGATCCCATGGAGAAGGAAATGGCAACCCACTCCAATATCCTTGCCTGGAGAATCCCATGGACAGAGGAGCCTGGTGGGCTACAGCCCACAGGGTTGCAAAGAGTCAGACGCAACTGAGCGACTTCATTTCACTGATGGAAGACCAGCCCTGCTGGCAAGTCTCAATTCTCAAGCATCTTCCGTTTTTCTGGAAACTTCACCGGGTATCACGAACATCTTGCAGTGGAACTCCCTGTATGTTTCATAAAATGTAGAGTATGACCTCCAACTGTTTCTTCCTGCCTGGAAATGTGACGGTTCTCTATTTAGAAGTACCCCTGCTTGCTTTCCCTGGGCTTGCAAGTGACTGTGTGAAACCCTGGCTTTTTCCGCCAATTGAGACGCAGCTTAAGAGATGTTTGTAAGGGCTTGGGTTTTCTCCATATCATGAGAGGACGGTCTTTCTCTGAACTTCCCCAGAAACTCATTGCCCCCTGGGGACTTACCCAGGGAGGAAGCGTGTTCTTTTGCAAAGGCTGAACCCAATCGAGCATGCATAAAAAGATTTTGTGAGCCACGGTGTACAAACATGAAACCATCTTATCTTAAAACCCCAGTTGGCAAAGCATCGCCTAAAGATCCTAGAACTCCCATGGCGGGTAAGAGGGAGGGAGTTACAGTCTATCTCCTTTAGGATCTAACCCCAGGAAGAGTACATGCTCATGGTCTTTCAGTTGTGTGTGTTGGAACAGAGTCCTGGGAACAGACCTGAATGGCTAGGGTAGAGAATCCCAAATTGGCAAGAGGAGTTCTTACTCGAGTTGTGCAATGCTTTGTCTCTTTTTCATGGAAAAGCCCATCGGTTCTATAAGTGGGAAATTAATGGTTAATATTTTTTTAATAGCAGTGTTCAAAGCAAACGCCATCCGTGGAGTGTCACCACTGCTGCTGGCTTCACCATCCCCTTCTGCTTTGTCCCTCTGACCCTTGCAGTCACAGGCAGGGCTTCAGCTTCTTGTAGCTGTGCACTGTTCCCCGCTAAGGTGCCCTCATGGCAGGCTCCACCACCCCACCATCACCCCATCTCCTCAGTCAGTGGTGGAGCCCTCAGTAGCAGCTACAGCCACTGCCGTGACTGTGGCCACTTTAGAGGGAGCCGTCAGTGCGTCTTCACCAGCTTCGCTGGCACTGCACCCCGACTGCAGCCACTGTCGGTGGGCACTTGAAGTATCAGGCATGACCAATGTGGCGTCCAGAAGTGGACACATCCCGGCAAGGAGGCCAACTGGCCATGAAGCATGAAGGATAAAGAGGATGGAGAGGGTGCTTTGAGAATGGTGATGTCAAGAGATGGGTCGATGGCAAAGCAGATGAGTGCACTCGTGACCCTGACGGCCCCCAGGAGACCAATCGAGCCTCAAGAGGAGGGATGAGAGGAGGAGAGGGTAGAAATGCAGGTGAAGAGTCATGACGTGGCACGGTGGTGAGGACATACCACTTGGTCTTGGATGGCTTTCCCCTGTAATTGAGGATTTTGTATTTGCAGCTGTGTGGTTTGACTTTGCTGATGACAATAAAGACTTCAGCCTTGTCTGTGCTGGCTGCCCATTCAGTCCATGCCATGTGTCGTGAGCTGAACTGTCTTCATCCCATAAGTCAAAGTCCTGACCCCTAGGACCTCAGAAGGTGACCGTATTTGGAGACAGCAGCTTTATAGAGGTAATCAAGTTAAAATGAGGTCATTACCGTGAGTACTAATCCAATAGGACCAGGATCTTTTTAAAAAGGGGAAATCTGGAGGCAAACAGGCACCCAGGAAGAACACAAACTAAGGAAAAAGGCAGAGACTGAGGTTGTGCTTCTACAAGAAAAGGAACAAAAAGTACAGATGAACCTGTTTGCAAAGCAGAATTAGAGACAGACATAGAGAACAAATGTACGGACACCAAGAGGGGAAAGGCAGGGTGGGATGAACCGGGAGATTGGGATTGACATATACACAACTACTTTGTATAAAGAAGGCTGAGCACTGAAGGACTGACGCTTTTGAACTGTGTGTTGGAGAAGACTCGAGAGTCCCTTGGACAACAAGAGAGCCAACTAGTCCATCCTAAAGGAGATCAGTCCTGAATATTCATTGGAAGGATTGATGCTGAAGCTGAAGCTCCAATACTTTGGCCGCCTGATGCGAAGAGCTGACTCATTTGAAAAGACCCTGATGCTGGGAATGATTGAAGGCAGGAGGAGAAGGGGACGACAGAGGATGAGATGGTTGGATGGCATCACCAACCCAATGGACATGAGTTTGAGCAAGCTTTGGGAGTTTGTGATGGACAGAGAAGCCTGATGTACTGCAGTCCATTGGGTCGAAAAGAGTCGGGCATGACTGAGGGACTGAACTGAACTGAACTGAATGGGAACTGACTGCAGAGCATTAACCTACTCGGTGCTCCGTGGTGACCTGAAACAGAAAGAAATCCAAAACGAGGGGATGTATGTATATGTGTACCTGATTCACTTTGCTGTACAGCAAAAAATAACACAACATCGTAAAGCAACCATAGTCCAATAAAATTTTTTTTTGTTTGTCAGCAAGCCACCAAAATCTAGGGGAGATTCATAAACAGAGTCTTCTTGATAGTCTTCAGAAAAAAAAAAAAACCCTGCCAACAACTTAATCTCATCTCCAGCCTGAAGAACCGTGAGACATAAATCTCACAATTTACTGCTGTTTAAGCCACCCCGTTAGTGGTACTTCATTATACCATCCCTAGCAAACTAAGACTTCATCAAGTTCCCCCATACAGACTGTGCCCAAATAGAATTCACATTCTACTAGGAACTTGTTGATCTTGCTAAAGAGCATGCTTGTCTCAACCAACCTCTGTTAGATAAGGGGATAAAGTCCTCGTTGTAACATAAGAGCCTGGAGAATGTGAATTTAAAAGAAACCAAGAGCTGAAGAGAGAACTGCTTGAGGGAAGGAAGGAGAAAGCAAAGCTGGAGGAGAGAAGGTTGAAAGAAAAGATGATCTTGCAAGAGTGGTTCTTGACCCCGGTTGCATATTAGATTCACTTACAGTGGGGAGGTACAGTAATGTGAGAGGCTAGACCAAAATCACATCAGAATCTGGGCTGTAGGAGCCAGACATCAGTATTTTGTAAAGCTCTCGAGTGTGCAGATCTCTGTGACTCCAATGTGCAGCTAAGGTTGACAACTATTGTCTGGAGAGTTCCTCATTTTTGGTAAACTGTGTTTTAAAATGTTTCAAAACATAGTTCTGAAACATGCTGAAACTATTCTACTGCTCCCGAACAGCCCAGAATTATGTTTTCAGAATAGCCCAAAATCATGTTTTCGGATGTTGGTGAGTCTATGATTTTCACAGCAGTATTTTTTCTTGAACCTAATGGTATTTCACAAACGAGGTGCTGAAAGATAAAATGCGGCCAGCCTAGGAGTTTGAGATGAAACGTACACACTCGTATAATTAAAATGGATAACCAAAAGGCCCTACTGTATTAGCACAGGGAACTCTGCTCGATGTTATGTGGCAGCCTGGATGGAAGGGGAGTTTGGGGGATAATGGATACATGTTTACGTATGACATAGTTGCTCTGCTGTCCACTTGAAACTAGCACATTGTAAAATCCGCTACACTCTGATATAAAATAACAAGTTTAAAAAAAATAAAGTTTAAGAAAATGAGGCCAGCCCACTCATTCTGGTTTCTTCTCCAGAGGAACAGACAAGCCAGGCTGAGTGGTGCGTCAGCCTGCCCTGGAGAAAAGGAAAGAAGGCCGCTCGGAAAAGTGACAGGAGGCAGTAAAGATGCAAAGGACATGGAAATGTCTGAGCAGTGAGTAACTTAGCTTCCCTTTGGGCTTTCCTGGTGGCTTAGATGGTAAAGAATCTGCCTGCAATGCAGGAAAGCCAGGTTCGATCCCTGGCTTGGGAAGATCCCCTGGAGAAGGAAATGGCAACCCACTCCAGTATTCTTGCCTGGAGAATTCCATGGACAGAGGAGCCTGGCGGGCCGCAAAGGGTCGAACATGACTGAGCAACTAACACTTCCACTTCCACATCAGCTTCCCTTTGTCATTTCTTCAATTATTCTTGAGAGTGGAGATCTGGATACTTGTGTTGAAGCTACCTCTGCTGTAGATTACAAATCAGAGCACTTTCTCCAAGACTATCTAGTCCTGTAATCAATAACTAGTTCGTAGGAGATCAAAAGATAACTGTAATAGAGAAACTCAAGATGCTGGTGTTGGAAAGGACCAGAAAGGAATCAAAATATATCCATACCCAGCAGAGCACAAGCTGTAGTGGGTCAGAATGTGTGTATATATATATCTTTGAGAAAAACCTTAAATGTAATTGCCTGAAATTTAGCTCTCTCTATGACTTAAAGCTCGCATTAGATTTTTCTTGTTCAAAGAAAGAAAGCCTTTTGGTCAAAAATGAGTTTAAAAAAAGAAAAGAGCAAGAGCAAGCCAGTTTCTCCTACTTGGAACTGGGATCATACACGGATGCAGTCTGTTCTGTAATGTCTGTTCACTGTTGTTATAATTCGATCTGATTAGAAGTGGGGTTAAAGATGTGAGATTTTTTAGAATTGGCATCTGAGATCACTATTTATTTAGAAATAAAGGTTTTTAGAAGGACCAATGAGTGGTTTTTAGGTCAACTTCCCTTAGTGTGCCTTTGCCTCTTGGTCAGGAAAACACAAGAGACAATAATTGTCTCTCTGGGCAAGAGACATTCCACTTTATTTCAAAGATCTCTCGAGTAATAGAAGTCTAAAATATCTAACAGACCCACATTTCATGTTCGTAACATTAGTTGTTTGGTGATTTACATGACAGTCAAATGAAGTAGCTATATGAAGTTCGTCTTTTTATCACTAGACAATTAAAAACTGTTTATTTTAAAAAATTAGTAAGTGGGGACTTCCCAGGCAGTCCAGTGGTTAAGACTCTGAACTTCCACGGCAGGCGGCATAGGTTCCATCCTTGGTCAAGAAACTAAGATCCCACACGGCATGTGCAGTGCAGCCAAAAAAAGTGTTTTAATACATACAGTGCAATCTCTTTATACAGCTGGCCGAGGATACAGGGTGTACATCTATCCACAGGCCAGGCGGGCCCCATGCTGTGCAAGAGGGTGTGGTAAGTACCTGGGCTGGTGGAGCCACGTAACCATGACCACCATATACACAACCATCATGTCTACCTAGAGTTTTGAAACTAAAGCTAATCTCATAAATTATAATAAAATTCTAATACATCGTGGAGAGAGAGAGTGCCCATCCAGTCTCACATGGCCTTTTCAGGACACAGGGACAGAGAACACAAGAGCCAGCCGACCTGCGTCCTCATCCTACAGCTTCCTTCCCTCACCAGCTGACCTCAGGCATGAGAATCCATTTCTCCTTGCCTTAGTTTTCCCATCTGTAAAATAGAGAGAAGAATATCTGTTCTCCTTACTCACAGAACTCTTAAAAGAATTAAGTAATGAATGTGAAACACTCAGCATGATCAGTATATACTAGGAAACATAAGGGGTTACCCGACTCTTACTTTATTTATATAGCAAATGCCCTTTTCAGATTTATTGTTTTAGCAATTTTGGCGCTTCATCTTCTCTTGGCTTCTGGTTATTTTCCTAGACTTATTTTTAATTTTTGCTTTACTCCAGACTCATTTAGTTTTCTTCTACTTTTTTTCATCTTTTTGAAATTTGTGTGCATTTTTATATCAGCCTTAAGTTGTTTTGTATTGTTTTCCTGGAAAAAGGTGACATGAACAAAAATAAAGAAATAATACATTGGATTCACCCAGCTTGAGGAATCATCTTGATGAGTAATATTATATTGGAGTATTTGGTTGGTAAAACACTTCCTTCCATTTCCTAGAGCTAGACACCTGCTCCAGAAGGTATGTTCTCTGCCCGAAGACTGTTATGGGACTTTCCTGGTGGCATATTGGATAAGAATCCTCTTGCCAATGCAGGGGACATGGGTTTGATCCCAGGTCTGGGAAGATTCCACATACCACGGGGCAGCTAAGCCTATGCACCGCTACTACTGAGCCCATGTGCCCAAGGGCCCGTGCTCTGCAACAGGAGAGTAGCCCCTGATTGCTGCAACTAGAGAAAACCTGCACTCAGCAATGAAGACCCAGCACAACCAAAAATAAATAAATAAACACAATATCAGATGAAGAAGAAGACTGTTGTACCCCAAGGCTCAGAAGAGAGAATTCATTGAGATTATGGGATAATTTGTTACTATCAGTCAATGATCTAAGCAGAGAGAAAATACCCATTAAGGAAGCAATAATTTGAACAACATCGGATGTCAGTGAGTACTTCAAAGTTCTGCAAGTATTTCGGTCCAAGGCATCATGCTAGGCAATAAAGTCAGCAATATTATAAATAGGATATAAATAATAAAAAGAGAAGTCTTGCCCTGAGAGAATTTACAAGCTAATGGGGAAAACAAGACTAAAACACTAGCAACTACAATGCGGAATGTTTTGAGTGACGTAAGAGTGGAGAATGCAATTTGAGAATGCAATTGAGAAGGGAAGTGAAAGTTGCCTAGCCATGTCTGACTCTTTGTGACCCCATGGATTATACAATCCATGGAATTCTCCAGGCCAGAATACTGGAGTGGGTTCAGTTCAGTTCAGTTCAGTCACTCAGTT
>NW_011495018.1:8888104-8893417 GCF_000754665.1 Bison bison bison | reverse complement strand
GGCTGGATGGCATCATTCCTTCCAAAGAAATCCCAGGGCTGATCTCCTTCAGAATGGACTGGTTGGATCTCCTTGCAGTCCAAGGGACTCTCAAGAGTCTTCTCCAACACCACAGTTCAAAAGCATCAATTCTTCGGTGCTCAGCTTTCTTCACAGTCCAACTCTCACATCCATACATGACCACAGGAAAAACCATAGCCTTGACTAGACAGACCTTTGTTGGCCAAGTAATGTCTCTGCCTTTCCCTTCTCCAGGGGATTGTCCCAACTCAGGGATTGAACCCAGATCTCCCACACTGCAGGCGGATTCTTTATCAGCTGAGCTACAAGGGAAGCAAATAAGAAGAGAAAACTCAAAAAAAAAAAAAAAAGGAGGAGGGGTAGATTGGGCATTGAAAGATGAGCAGATGTCAGCAGCTTCTTCTACTAGGAACTATCACCTGCCAAAGAAATGATGCCTTCATTGATATATAGGGCTCCTGGTGGTCTCTCTCTCCTGATTAGGAGCTAGAAGGTCCACCTGCATAGCCAGACATCAAGCCACAACTTGTCTTTTTTTCTTCTCTCTGATTTCACCTCCCAATGGTTCCATGAAATGCCTCTACTAATGGAATCACCCTTTCCGCGTTGCAGATACACACCAAATGCCACAACAAAAAGCCTGCCAATCCAAGTCTGAAAAGAGCATCAGATTGCACTGCCTGCCCCGCCACCCGCCTCAGGGGAGACTTGAGAGCATATAAAGCTGAAACTCCATGTTTCCCAGGAGCTGGAAGCCTTCCCAACATGGGCCGCCCAGTCCTCCTCCTTTGGCTGCTGCTCTTCCAGACTGTTATTCTACAAGAAGCAGGTACCAGAGCCAATGCCCCCAGGCTGTTTTGCTCCTACCTGTTCCAAGCTTGAAAGGGAAAGGATGGTTATTTGCACATAGTTCACCAGCACACTGGAAGAAAGCTTAGCATTAAATCCAGACAAATAGAACTTTACTGTTCAACGCAATCCAACCACCATTGAGATGTTGCTGGAATAGTTACCACATACATAATCATGATTGATTAAGGGAAGTTGCATCGAATCTTTTCTGTAAGATTTTTTCTTTTCCATGGACAAGGCACTGGCCAATTTTTTTGTTCTTTAAGTCCATGGCTCTGTTTTTAGGATTTGGGGGAGAAATAGATAATGGAGAAATACTTGTCTGCAGGATAATTAAATAGGAGTTTTGAAAATGTTCTTTGGCTTCTATATTGATATCTACTGCTTTTTTGTTGTTGTTTAGTCACTACATCATGTCTAACCTTTTTGCAACACCATGGACCATAGCCTGCCAGGCTCCTCTGTCCATGGGATTTCCCAGACAAGAATACTTGAGGGGGTTGCCATTTGCTTTTCCAGGGGCTCTTCCCCACCCAGGGATTGAACCCCAGGCTCACTGAGCCACCAGGGAAGCCCTATTTAGCTCTAGAGGTACTGAATTATTGCCATGATTTCTTTACTGTTGCTGAATGGAGTTAAAAATGTAAAGTAAAATAATATCTTAGCCTGAAGTATTGGACTTGGCACAAAATTATCTGGACTAGACTCATGAAGCCTTCTAATCTGAAAACCTGTGTCTTTCCAAATCGATTTTACTTTCTGAGTCTTAACCTGTATTCCACATCTAGCCCTCTTCAAGAAATTTTAATTTACTTTAGAATTAAAGTAGTTTAAAATATCTATATAATTTCAGTTATTTTTATTCATTATTTTGTGGCTCCGGGGAGAAATATTAAAGTCCTTTACTATTTAGCTTTCCCATTTATACTAACAAATGGAAATTTGGAAATACTCTTGACCAACTAATAGTTAGAATGTAATTTTCATTAATTTTAAAGAAAAACATAACAGCAACCACAGAATAATGTTTGATTGTAAAGTTTATACTTTTTTTATTTTTTAAGTAATTGTATAGATATGTTTATTTCAGACACTAAAACATTATTTATTAAAACACATTAGTGTGTTAAGAGATTGAGTGAGTCTTTTAATCCTTTGGGGTTCTGGGCCTTATTTCTCACGTATATGCCTGAGGAGGTATGAGTCTGGAACTACAGCTTATTTAAAGCCAGAAAGGTCTGCATAACTCTATACTCCTCACCATCTGAACTTGAGCGAGGTTTTTCATCTCTCCATGCTGCTATTTGTTCTCCCACAAAAAGGGGATAATTCACTGTATTGTTGGGGAGATTCAATATTCATTGCATTGTTGTTTTGCGGGCTCCCCTGGTGGCTCAGCTGGTAAAGAATCTGCCTGCAATGCGAGAAACCCTGGGTTGGATTCCTGGGTTGGGAAGATCCCCTGGAGAAGCAAAAGGCTACCCACTCTAGTATTCTGGCCTGGAGTGGATTCTATAGTCCATGGGGTCTCAAAGAGTTGAACACGACTGAGTGATTTTCACTCACTCACTCACTCATTGTTGGGGAGATTTAAAGAAATAATGTTTGTAAGTTACTTGAAAGAGTGTCTCAGGTACAGAAAACGCTCTTTCAAGATTAAGTGTTATTATAGAGGCTGTAAATTCTAAGTTGTGCATTGTAAGCTGATGAAAGATGACTATATAGATTATGAGATTTCGATTTTAACATTTTACCATGATATTTCCATTCCCAAGAAACCAAGAATTTTCCCTTTCAGTATTTCAGTCTAGGTTTCAACTTAATTAACTGGTTTAATATTGTCAGTATGCATAGCACGAAAGGAGTTCTTTTCTTCTAGCACATCAATACTAAGCAGGTAGGTGCTCTGGAGATTCATGAACTAAACTGAATGTAGGTTGGAAAATGGGGCTTTCTGAAACATATTTGGAAATTTCTGAGAAAATTCAATTCTTATTTGCTACAACTGTGGTGAAGATGATGCTGACTTTGATGGTGCTGAAAGTAACAAAGTACTGCCTTTGAGAATATAGTTACAGGCAGGACTGAAAGTGACCCCTGGACCAGTCCGGAATGAGGCTCAGTGAGCTCTGCGCCCAGGGCCTGACTTGAAGTATATTGCTACTCTTAGGAAGCAGACGTGCATATGATTTAATGTGCCTGGAATCAGATGCCCGAAGGATTTAGGATGGACATGAAGGAGGCAGGGGGAAAATGGAGAGACAACCTCCAGTCTGACATAAGCAAGTTTAATAATTTCTGGGAACTGGAAAAAAAAATGCCATCTTAAAACCTGGTGATTTTCTTAAGACAACACCCCAATAACTACTTAATAATGTGTTGAGAAAAGCCGAGAATGAGTCCCTGGGAATAAAGGTCAGCCTCAATTCTAACCCCATCCCCTACCTCCCATCACATTGAAAAACCAAGTATCCATGAAACAAATCAGCCAAAGGAAGGCTATTTATTACATTGAATTGGGCATGGTGATAACTGGGCTTCCTTGGTGGCTCAGACAGTAAAGTATCTACCTGCAACATAGGAGACCTGGGTTCAATCCTTGGGTCGGGAAGGTCCCTTGGAGAAGGAAATGGCAACCCACTCCAGTATTTTGCCTGGAAAATTCCATGGGCAGTGGAGCCTGGCAGACTGAAGTCCATGTGACAACCTGGTTACAACAATATTCAGCTCTTGTCTCCTTCTGTCTTATCTTGCTTTCCTTGAAATTTGAAAACTCACCACCAAATGTCAGTGCTATTTGTCACACTGAGGGTAACACATTGTCACATTTATGAACCCATTTCTTAGCGCAGTTCCTGACACAATAGAGGGTTTTCCATAAATAGTCTGAACAAATGAATGAACAAACGATGAGCAGGAATGCTTGCAAATCATGTCTATACGCTCTACTGGTATCTGCTTACTGGATCTTCTCAAAATAAAGACAGTAAGATCATGGGGGTGTTGCCCCTGTGTTGCTTCAAATCTGAGGATATTTGAGAGGCTCAGTGGATCTTAGACACCACTTGCCAGTATTGTTTACACCAGGGCCACTTTCTCCCAGACCTCTGGCTCCTCCCTAATCTGCGCTCCCTCCTCCAAGCCTTTTAGCTGGGCTTATCCTCTCCCCCAGGATGAGCACCTCACCCTACAGTTTATAGGGAGGTGCCCCTGAGTCTCCAGGGGCACATGGATTAGTGGCTGATATGATCCTACAGGCTTTGCCAGGCTCCTCGTGTGGATTGCACAAGAGACGGGCAGACAATGGGGCCAGTGAGAGCTTCTGAGAACAACCACCCAGAAACACAACTGCAGTTCAGGGCAGTCCTCCTGGATATCAGGAGGAATTTGGGGACCTGCAAGCCACTGGAGTTTGGTTGATACTAGGGTGATTCATGCGGAAAAGGTGAGGACAAAGGACAAATTGTTGACTGCCAGAGAAAGCAGGGCTATTTCTGAAAATGTGATTGTTCCCTGTGTTGACTTCACCTGATCAACACAATCCAAGTGAAATATTTTAACAAAATAGTCCCTAAAAACCACCTTGCAAATGGAGTTTGGAAAGTTTTGATTCTCAGCCTGATTAAACATCAAATCCCTTAATGGGTGAGCTGCTAATCATGCCCTTCCTTTACATGCACGGTGATTCATGATCCTGTCTAATGACATTCCAAGACCGCTTATCTTTCTCTGGTAGTGAAGATATAGACTCAAATTTCACCGATATGTTTATATAACTGCAGATGCTCAAACCTGGAAGAACAGGATTTTAGAAGAATGAATAGAAACAAAATGTAAACAAAATTTAGTCCAGAGCAGGCTAAGATACCACATAATCCACATTCAGAACTTGGTTCCACTAGTAGGGAGTTGTGTGGTCACATAACCTCATACAGTCTCAACTTCCCCACTGACAAAATAAGAAGAGAGAGAGCACCCAGTTCACAGAGTTTCTGAAAAGATTCTCTGGTGGGTCCAGTGGTTAGGACTCCAGGTTTTCACTGCGGTGGCCTGGATTCAGTTTCTGGTCCAGGAACCAAGATCTTGCAAGCTGCATGGTGTAGCCAAAGGAAAAAAGAGTAAATCATGGACAGCACTTAGCCCTGCATCCAGCTCATTGCAGATGGTGGTGTGCTCCACCCACACACTCAGCGCAAATCCCCTGAGTGGTCCCTGACTCCGCTTTCTCCCACAGCCTTTACCCAATCCTCCGGGAAACCGTCTAGTCACTTATCATCCTACCTTGACTCACTGTCTCATCTTAGATGGGGCCCCCACCTCCTCTGCCTTAATTCCTCCAGTCACTGTGGCTGGTCTCCCGGCTTCCACCCGTTCTCCCAAGTCAGTTCCCAACACAGCAGCCAGAGTGATCCTCTGAAACTCAAGTCAGATCATGTCAGT
>NW_011495018.1:8882014-8888004 GCF_000754665.1 Bison bison bison | reverse complement strand
CCTTGCCTCACTCAGGGTAAAGGTCAGAGGCCAACAAAGCCCTCGAAGGCCTGCTCCCTGGTTACCATCCCCACCTCTTTTCATTCCTTCTCATGCTTCTCTGTTCAGGCTCCTCAGTCCTTCCGTTGCGCCCCCCGGGAACATGGTGGGCAGGCCAGGGGGGGCTTTGCCCTGGACGCTCCCTCTGCCTGGCACAGTCTTCCCCACATATCAGCAAGTCTTACTCCTTACTGCCTGCAAGTTTTTCTCAAATGTTAATTTCTCCTAAGACCTACTCTGACCATCCTTGCTTTAGTCGTGTTCGACTCTTGTGCGACCCCACAGACGGCAGCCCACCAGGCTCTCCTGTCCACAGGATTCTCTAGGCAAGAATATTGGAGTAGGTTGCCATTTCCTTCTTTGTAATTTGCATGATAAATACTAAAAGCCTCTAATAGTCCTTGGCACATAGCTGGTACCCAATGCTAACCTTTGAATAAATGAGTGTAGGTGTTCAATCAGTGTTAGCTGATTTTTTTCTCTTTTTATTTACTTATTTATTTGGTTGTGCCAGGCCTTAGTTGCAGCATAGAGAATCTTTTAAGTTGCAGCACACGGGATCTAGTTTCTCAACCCGAGATCAAACCTGGGCCCCCTGCAATGGGAGTGCAGAGTCTCAGCCACTGGGTCACCATGGAAGTCCCTGATTTGTTTCTTTTTTGGAAGCAAAACATTGAGATATTATTGGGTAGAATATCTAATATGTATTCCCCAATTCAAAATATTTTCTTTCACTCAGTCCTTATTAAAAGAGGGCTTATTGTTGTTCTCTCAAATACCTGATTGCCTCAAAATATTGAAATCATCATCAACCTCTATTTTCATTCTTTGCCAATTCCTATCTTTCATGGATAACCAAGCCACAGATTTTCATGTCTATGATTATCACATGAGAAGTTTACATAAATATGTTTATATAAATATGAGCCATAATTGTACAGAAAAGGCCTAGGAATCAATATTTTAAGCAGTTTCTCAGGTAATTCTGATGAAGGCCGCTGGAGGATTAACCTTCAGAAACACTGTCTTACATTTTGTTTGCTCTCCTCTATATACTTGGAGCTGCCATCACACACAACCCAAGCCTTCAGGGTTTCCTGGCTTATCCACTAGCGTCATCTGCACCCCGGTTTTCTCCCTGCCTTTGTCTCTCACTCACCTCTAGCTACCCCTGCACTGGGCTATTTGTCATGTCCTTTCTCTGAGCAAGAACCCAAAATGGTGCCTCCACTGACAACTTGAAAAGTCTGGACTTACTTCCAAGGATTCAAAATCTTAAAAAGTGAAAGCCTCCTCTTTGTCCCTCCTTGTGCCCACTTTTTATCCCACACAGCCACTGTTCTAGTTCAGATGGTTCCCTTTTGAGTCCTACATTTTTAAAAAAGTGTCATACCGATCTACCCACTTCCTCTAAATTTAGCCAAGCCATTCTTCAAGGCCGGCTTGACATCCCACCCCATTAATTCATTTGCTAGTCAATTTGGCAGTGTCCAGTAGGTTCCAGGCACTGTGCAGGGAGGATGGTCCCTTCCATCCAGGCCCACCAATCTGCTGGGAGAGATAAAACACGAACACAGGTAGCCCCAAGTTAGCTGCCAGCCAGTGAGTTATTGACACCGTATTATTTGCTGTTGGATCCCGAGGGCTTGGCACATAGAAGGTACTCAGTGATGCTTGTTAAGCTTGAATGAACTAAGCATAAGTACTTTGGGAAGTTAGGTTTCCAGTTGAGGGAACTAGGAAATACTTAATAAGAGTTTCCAATTTGAGATTGGTCTTGCTCAGGATACCATATTGATATGAGGGGGTAAAGACATTCCAGAGAATTTTGATAAGTTAGGAAAAATCATATGAGGTAGGCAGAAGGAGCTTCTTTCTGAGGAGAGGAGAACACTGTGTTAGTAGGTGAGAAGCTGGAAAGGAGGCTGTGAATCTGATTATGGAGGGATCTTAAATTGAGGCTCAGAACTCTGGATTTTATCCAGTAGATGGTGAAGATCCATAGTAGGCTGAGGGGTGATGCTAAAGTGACTTTTCACATGAGTAAACACTTAGTTTGGACTAGAGTGAGAAGAGACTGAATGAGGGGAACTGGTTTCTTAGACTGATTATGGTGGTTCACACACACATTTAAAAAAAAAAAAAAAAACCCCTAAGTAGAAGTGTCTAGCATGGGTTTGGATGGTAGGAATAGAAAGCCTGCTTTCTTTTCTTCTTTTATTTTTGAATGACTATCTGTAATTCAGAAAATGAAGATCATGGCATCTGGTCCCATCACTTCATGGGAAATAGATGGGGAAACAGTGGAAACAGTGTCAGACTTTATGTTTGGGGGCCTCCAAAATCACTGCAGATGGTGACTGCAGCCATGAAATTAAAAGACGCTTACTCTTTGGAAGGAAAGTTATGACCAACCTAGATAGCATATTCAAAAGCAGAGACATTACTTTGCCAACAAAGGTCCGTCTAGTCAAGGCTATGGTTTTTCCTGTGGTCATATATGGATGTGAGAGTTGGACTGTGAAGAAGGCTGAGTGCCGAAGAATTGATGCTTTTGAACTGTGGTGTTGGAGAAGACTCTTGAGAGTCCCTTGGACTGCAAGGAGATCCAACCAGTTCATTCTGAAGATCAGCCCTGGGATTTCTTTGGAAGGAATGATGCTAAAGCTGAAACTCCAGTACTTTGGCCACCTCATGCAAAGAGTTGACTCATTGGAAAAGACTCTGATGCTGGGAGGGATTGGGGGCAAGAGGAGAAGGGGACGACAGAGGATGAGATGGCTGGATGGCATCACTGACTCGATGGATGTGAGTCTGAGTGAACTCCGGGAGTTGGTGATGGACAGGGAGGCCTGGCGTGCTGCGATTCATGGGGTCGCAAAGAGTCGGACACGACTGATCGACTGATCTGATCTTATCTGATCTGTAATCCAAGTCACCTGGCTGGGCTTTACCAGCACAGTCACAGGGCTTCTTTGATAAAATGAGACAATGGGTAGAGAAGGTGCTTTGGAAAGGGATAGTTTTGTGCAGACATAAGGGAAAATCATACCAGGGAAAGGGTAACTGGGAGAAAGACCTGACCAGATGGTAGGAGATGGGAGGTGTGGAGGGAAAGAAGCGGGAGTGCCCAGGAACATGAGAGGCTGGGGAACTTAGTGGCTAAATGTCCAGATTCTGGAACTCAAATCATTGCATTGCCTCTTAATAGCTGTGGGGTCTGGGAACGTTACTTGACTTCTTGCGTCGATTTCCTAATCTGTTCAATGGGAATAGAAACAATAGAGTAGTTCTCAATAAGACATGGAAATTGCTTAGCCCCATGGCAAGCACATAGTAGGTGCTGAATAAGGGTTAACTATTATTAACAACACCAACTTCGTTGACTCCCAGAAGTCTCTCCACCCCATGGGGAGACCTCTCTTAGGTCTTGCAGCCCAGACCACATATCTAGTCACTGGGTTACACTGGTCTGGTCTAGTGCTCAACCAGTATAGTGAATGAATATAGATTTCTTTCCAGCCATGGGTACCAGGCTCTGCATGTCTGTATGGTCGCAGAAGCTTAGACTTGTCTAGTTTAAATGGACAGCTGTGAATCTCCTCAGACCTGACAGCATCACAGCCTTTGTCCTTGGGTGTGTTTACAGAACATGGTTGAAAGAAAGAGGTGGCAGCTGACAGAGATACTCATGGTGCAAAAGTCTATCAAAGGGACCACTTTGGAAGATATTTCTTATTTGTTTGGTCAAAGCAATGGTTAGACCAAAGTTATTGTACTTAACCAGAAAGAGTTAGGAAAAACAAGACTGCTTTTTTTGTGTGGCTACTGCTGCTGCTAAGTCACTTCAGTCGTGTCCGACTCTGTGCGACCCCATAGACGGCAGCCCACCAGGCTCCCCCATCCCTGGGATTCTCCAGGCAAGAACACTGGAGTGGGTTGCCATTTCCTTCTCCAATGCATGAAAGTGAAAAGTGAAAGTGAAGTCACTCAGTCATGTCTGACTCTTAGCAACCCCATGGACCGTAGCCTACCAGGCTCCTCCGTCCATGGGATTTTCCAGGCAAGAGTACTGGAGTGGGGTCTTTTTGTTGAGCAACAGATAAATAGCTCATCCTTTACCCAAGCTACCTTTAAAAGACAAATGCAAAATGTAAAATTAATTAAATAATATTAATTAAAAACCCAGCCAACAGAAAAATCTATGTTGAAGATGAAAATAGAAAAAATTTTTAAAAAGCAAAAAAGGGAGAAACAATTGTAAAAAGGCAAACTCAGGAGATATTAGAAAACATCCAGTTAAAACTAAGAAGCATGATTGAATTTACATGTAAAGTTTAATTAAATAAAATGCCTCCAGATTAACTACAGAATAGATAAAGACATGTAATAAAATACATTGACAAAAAGTTGGAATAGCTGATGAAAACACTTATTTGATGAAAAGTAATAGTTAACAGACCAGCTATACACTGCAAGGTAAGAAAGTCATTTCCCAACTTGGCTGAACAACAGAATCACTGGGATTGATAAAAATTCAGATTCCCAGGTCCCACTCTGCTGAGCTTGTGTGTCAGTGGGATTGGAGTGGGGCCTGGAAGCTGCTGTCTGATGCCAGACCATGATCTCTGCTGGGAGGTTATTTCTCTCTCCCTGTTCTGAACACTCAGGTTCTAACATGGCTCATGCATCTCAGTTTATTCCAAGGGGGATGGCAGAGGACCCAGAGAAAACCTGTGGAAGAGACTGTCTAAGAGAAGCTCCATGCCGGGCACACCTGCGGAGCAGAGAGATGGTGAGTCAGAGCCAGATGGTGGCCTGGGTGGCTTGGCCCTGCAGGGCAGAGGATGCAGAGAAGCCCGGAAGACCCCCTGGGGATGGGATGGGTAGTCCCCAACCTGCAGGGCAGGCTGCTCTCCCCTGGAAATAAAGACACTCCATTTTTACTTCTGCTTAACAAGCTAGGAATGCACTCAGATCTTTATCTCATTTCATGGTTCTTACACATTAAAGACTCACTTACGGGTCTCTATTTCAGGGGCTCTTACATATCGGGATATACCATAGTCGCCCCCAAGATCTTGTTGAACATGCAAAACCACAGACCCCAGTCCCAGACATGGTGTGTGCTCCAGGGGTCCACTTCCCCGGAGATTCGAATGATGGAGGCTGGGTGAGGACCACACTTGGAGAAGCGCAGCTCTGTGCTGCTGGGGAGTCCAACCTGCTGAGGGCCCTCGGTCAGCAGCCGGCCCTGGGAACTTTTATCAGTCTGGTTGCCTCTCTAATCATTCCTGGGTAAAGAGGAGATAATAAAAATTGCAGCTCATCAAGTGGCTATTCAGTACCTGGACCTTCATGCATACTTGGTTCATTCATTTCCTTAGAGGCAGGTACTGTTATCAGCATCCGCATTTTGCAGACAAGCAGAGTGGGAGGTTACCTGCCCACACAGGCCACACAGCTACCGAGACGAGAAGCAAACCCAGAGTCCGCTGGGCGCTCTGAGACCCTCCCCTACCTGCTCCTGGGGAAGTGGAGGCGCCAGCGAGGTGTTCCCAAGCAAAGTACTCGGGAGAGGTGAAGGGGAGGAGAAAGCTGATGGGAGAGAGTCCCACACTGTCCCGAAGATGTACAGCCTGGGGCGGGGCAGGGCACAGTGCCCCGGAGGAAAGCACAGCGCATGCGTCTATTGTGCAAGGGCTTTTTTTTTTTTTTCCCCTCTCTGGTACCTTCGGCTCCACGCTGGCGATGACTCAGTGCAAAGCATCCCAGAGTCAAGAAATATTTAAGCTAAAATAGTAAGGAGCCCTGAGCTTACAGCTTCTGTCTTTTTAGATGTAGATGTTCTTGCCAGTGGGGATGGGAGGATCGAATGGGAAGTGATTTTGAAAAGAACAAAGCAAAGCCAGATGTTCCCCATGAGGCCAGCCAAAGTCAAGTGGATGACC
>NW_011495018.1:8881633-8881782 GCF_000754665.1 Bison bison bison | reverse complement strand
CCCTATAGCAACCTGATGGAGGACCCCCGGGAGCTATCGGGATGCGCTGTGGTTCCAGTTCGGTCCCTGTTTCCTCCTCCTTGGTAAAATGGGGACAGTAATCCGCGATCAGGAAGTCCTGAGATGTCCGCTGCAAAGGGCTTAGCCCC
>NW_011495018.1:8871784-8881440 GCF_000754665.1 Bison bison bison | reverse complement strand
CTGGGCTGCGGGGCGGCCGTCTCGGCCCCCGGAGGGGCCCGCTTTGGCCGGGGCGCCGGCCCCATTCTTCTGGACCAGGGGCCGTGTTCTGGGGTGGAGTCGTGCCTGGTGCAGTGCTCCCACGCCGGCTGGCTCATTCTCCACTGTGCGCCCGGGGAAGACGCCGGCGTCATCTGCTCCGGTAAATGGCCCTCTTTCCCGAGAGTTGATGTTTCATTTTTTTCCAGTCGCTTCCTCAGTTTCTCCTTGACTCACCTTGTTGTTCAGTCGCTCAGTCGTGTCCGACTCTTAGTGGCCCCATGGACTGCAGCAGGTCAGGCTCCCTTCCCTGTCTTTCACCATCTCCTAGAGTTTGCTTAAAGTCATGTGGGTTGAATTAGTGATGCCATCCAGCCGTCTCATCCTCTGTCATCCCCTTCTCCTCCTGCCTTCAATCTTTCCCAGCATCAGGGTGTTTTCCAGTAAGTCGGCTCTTCAGGTGGCCAAAGTATTGAAGCTTCAGTTAGACAATCTAACTCCACCCCCAACCTTCTTGTGTCTGTTTGAGAAGCCAACGGTGATCATTCTAGGAAAGACTACTAGGTTTGAAGTGAAAAGACTTAGTCTAGTTGCAGTAATTGCAGATCCCAGCGAAAAATGATTATGTGCATCTTTTTACAAAAATTATTAAGAATTTCAAGAGCCAAGCGCCCATTCATGGATGCTTGGTGGGCAACCCAGAAGTGGACACAGTGTCCGTCTCCTGTGGAATTGACTATTCCATGACTTCCAGAGTATTCCATGACTTCCAGAGTATTCCATGACTTCCAGACTATTCTATGTGCCAGCTTCTGTCACAAACGAGTGGACTCACTTCTCTTGGTAACGACTGAGACTAGACCTGCCCTTCAGGAACCTTTCCCGCTGAAGGTGGCTCTGGCCTGAGAGTAGAATAAGGGGATGGAGGAGGATTTTGGTCCATTAAACCATCATTCCCAACCGTCTCATCACCTCCACCTCCCTGCCCAGGGTAAAGGCAGTTCTGATCCCTCCAAACTCCTGGACCCCTGGCACCCACTTCATGGTCAAACCAGGCCTGTCACTCCCAAGACCTTTCCTGTACAGGCAGAATCGGCTTTGTCATGTCTGGGTGCTCCAGGGGGCTTGGACCGGTGATAGGAGGAGTCTGCTAGTCTATTCTACAGCATGTCCTCAAGGCCAAGCACCTAGGTTGGTGGTGGGGGGTAGTGCTGCATGCAGAGAGGGGCTGAGAGTAGCCCAGTTAGCAAATCATTGAAGTCGCTTACTTGGGGGGAATTGAAAACCACATTTCAAGTAGGATTTTGAACAGTTATTCTCAACCAGGGGTGATTTTGTCCCCCAGGGGATATTTGGCAGTGTCTGGAGACATTTTTGATTGTCACAAGGGGGCACTGCTAGCATCTTATGGGTGGGGGCCAGGGATGTTGCTCAACATCCTGCAGTTCTCAGAACAGCCCCCTTCCCCCTCGCCCCAGAGAATGTTCCAGAACAAAGTGTCATTAATGCTAAAGTTAAGAAACCTTGCTTTAGAACCAGGCATGTACCATTGAATTTGTTCATTTTAATAAGGACTTATTAATTGATATTCATTGGTGGTAAATAATTAATCATTGTTTTACTAACAAAGCAGATTTATCTACAGCTCTGTCTTCAAATGTCAGCCTCAGTCCAGTTATTTTTCCAATAATTTCCTCTGATTCTCTCACTATGGAGTAAAGTTGATTAAGTTTCCTCTGTCATTTTTCTGGGGAGAGGAATAATCTCTTTCCAGTATGATATGTTGACAGACCGACTGAATATTTATTGTAATCTTAGCCTGCCGCTTTTCCCAAGCCCTCAAAGCCCAAGTGCTTTGAGTCTCTTGAACGGTTTTGCCTGAGAGCCTGCCTCAAGCTGTCAATCCCGACATGACTCGTTAATCCGGACATAACCCGTTTTCTAGACACCTTCTAGGGCTTTCTAGACACTGTCCAGTCACTATCCCTCGCCATCCTTACCAACTCAGGAGGGCTTGTTTTATGATCTCTGTTTTACAAATAAAGAAACTGAGGTTCAGGGGCAAGGTTAAGTCAAGGTCATGTTCCTCAACCAAAGTCACATGGCAAATATTCAGGCCTCTGGACTCCACATCAGGTATTCAGTCCCCTTCACCACATATACCTGCATTCTGGAAAAAATTGCCCTGAGCCTAAACAGAATTGGCAAATGTGTGGAGCTGTCTTTGTTGCTTTGCTGCTAACCTCACCCTTCTCCCCTACCTCATGTGCCCCCAATCTCCCCTCTCCCCCCACCAAACACACACACAGTCACACGCCCTACAGTCTGGCCAGCTCCCCAGCCGCCCTCATTTATTAAAACCAGAGTCTCCAGACCCACCTTCCCCTGTCTTTGCAACTCACTCTACCGTTTCCCTTTTCTTGAAGTGCTCTTCCCGCCGGGGATGTTGGAAGAAGGTCAGTGTATGTTAATTGGAGAAATGAGTGATTGACTGGTGGGTGGGTGAAGGGACCAGTTTGAATGGAGTAACCAGTTCCCGTGTTTCTCAAACAAATGATCCCGAAAGCGTGGCCCAGAGTTGCCTGTCCAGAGCAGAGACTCTCTTTGAGATCCCATTATCTTAAAAAGTCACCTGGAGTTGTACTTCCCAGTCATAACAAAACCACATTTATCGTGGTATAAAAACAGTGCTTTGAATATGTGACATTTGGTAACATTAAGATGCACCTGTTTAGCCTGCAAGTGTCTCCAACCCCAATCTCAGGTTGAGAAACAGAAAAACCAATCCTAGTTGAATGTGTTGTGTTATTCCTGAGTATGAAGTTCAGGGCTTCCCTGATAGCTCAGTTGGTAAAGAGTCTGCCTGCAATGGAGGAGACCCCAGTTTGATTCCTGGGTCGGGAAGATCTGCTGGAGAAGGGATAGGCTACCCACTCCAGTATTCTTGGGCTTTCCTTGTGGCTCACCTGCTAAAGAATCTGCCTGCAATGTGGGAGACCTGGTTTGGGAGACCCCGGTTCAATTCCTGGGTTGGGAAGGTACCCTGGAGAGGGGAAAGGCTACCCACTCCAGTATTCTGGCCTGGAGAATGGCATGGACTGTATAGTCCATGGGGTCGCAAAGAGTCAGACACAAGTGAGTGACTTTCACTTTCACTTTCTTTTTTTTAATGAAGTTTGGATTAAGATGTTTGTATTTCAGCAACTTCTGAAATAGTCAGAAGGCCTTTCCTTCCAATATTCCTTTTTGGAGAAACCGTATAAAAGACTAATTCCAGGCTGAACTGCTTCACTGGAGTCTTAACAGTGGGATGATAGCTGAACCGTCCAGCAAGTGCAGGACATTCCAGAATCTTAACTGTCTCTGCTAGACCCAAGTTACAATCAGCTTTCTTTTCTTTCTCACAGATGACGAATACGAAACTTCAGGAGCTTTTGGTGAGAAACATACCTTAGTATATCTTTAACAGAGCACCCCAAGCGCCCCATCCTCTGATGATATTTGCCAGCATAACCCACTGCAGGAGGTGGGGGAGGGGCCGAAAACAAATAGTGAATTTAACCAAAAGGACTAAGTAAGGGAAAGAAAAGAAGCGGTCGATCCCTGGCCTTGAACTATGCATAAAACATTTTCTCCCCTTACTGTTTTGTTCTTGTTGCCTAGATGCATTTTAGAAAATTATGGAGAGAGGCTATGGATATGATTTAATCGTCATTCAAAGATATAATTAAACTAAAATCAGACACAAAAATCCTGACTTCAGCTGCCCCAGTAATGCCTGTGGCTTTGTGGGTGCTCATCATATCTTACGGAAAAACCCAAACGAACTTTTTGGCCAACCCGATACTACCAGTTTCTAGAAAAAACCTACCAGATATGCGCCTGGAATCACGCTTTTAGCTTAACGTCTACTCCACGGGGCTATCATCGCATACGTACAATGCTCACCAAGAAACTTGGGTGGACTGTTTTTCAATGACAGCAATGATATCCCATTTCTTCCTCTTTGCTCTTAGATGGTGAGATGCTGACACCATTTCCCGGGGGTGAGTCAAGGTTTTATAACTCCTCATTTGATGTGATTTGGTGGGTTGTGCGCTTTTAAATGGTGAGTAGGTCCCAACCTTACAAGTACTACCAAACAGAATGATTGCATCTGGGGATTTCTATGCATTCTCATCACTCATAACCTCTGCCTTTTCTCAATGCATCAAGGAAGGCTCTGCCTCTACTCCATCCCTCTTTATCTACTTAACTCCGTCCTTCTCTTCCTCTAAGCCTCAGGTCCATCATCCCTCCTTAGAAAAGATATCCTGGAACCCCTACCCCTTATGCTCTCAAAAGATTATGAACATCTCCACTTTCGCTTCTTAGCACCTCACAGAATTGTAAGTTTAAACTTAATGTTGGGTCAATGGGGCTGCCTCCTCTAGTCTCCTCAAACTAAACTCTAAACTTTGGGCTGGGAAAGACCAGGTCTGGTCTGTGAATCATAGTAGCCACAGGGCCATCTGCTGGGATCCAGCATGTGTTCAATAAATCTTTATTGAACAGCTCAACAAACGGGTTAATGCAGAAAGTGTCCCTTCTCCTAACATGCAATGTTTTTTTTTTGGAAGACTGGCTGCAGTTGCAGCTGGTGAATGGGGCAGGCAGATGTTCTGGAGGTGGGGAGGTTTTCTACCACGGCCAGTGGGGCAGGGTCTGTGATGACCACTGGGACACACATGAAGCCGAGGTGGTGTGCCAGCAACTGAGTTGTGGGCATGCCCTGGCAGCCCTGGTGAAGGTCCACTTGGGGGCAGGGGAAGGCCAGTTTCTGCTGGATGGTGTGGACTGTACAGGAAGAGAGAGTTTTCTGGGACAGTGTCCCCATGCCGACTGGTACATCCGTAACTGCAGTCCTGGAGAAGACGCCAGTGTCATCTGCTCAGGTAACAGTCACCTCTCCCGCCAAGGATGCACATCCCATCATCCAGACAGCATCTCCACTAATCCCATCAGCAGAGCTTGCACTTGTGTGCAGTATTGTTGGAAGTGTGTGTGCAGTGTTTGTGCGTGTGTTTTGGTTTTTTATCATATATTTTGTTTCTCTTTTTCCCCTCTTTGATTTGCCTTTGTTTTGTTCTATTAGTGGGGTTTTTGGTTTAGAGTGCCATAAAATCATGTGTGTAGACCATCTATGACCACTTGCAGGAGCCCAAAGTCAAGAGGCAGTTGTCAGGTGAGGCATTCAACTTGAGCGCAGGAATTTTCTAGCAAATAGATGTTGAAATGGATTTTAAACAGAGAAATATAATGGAAGGTACTGGGGTTTCCATTACAAGGACTGGATTCCAAAGTGACTGTGAAAAAACACCGGAAGTCAGCAGTGACATAATCATTCACTGAGTGCGTTCTATTTCCACAGGGCACGGTGGGGAGCTAAAAGATAAGCTTTTCCCACTAAAAAGTATGCAGTCAAATGAAGGTGTAGAAACCAGGAGTTTAGGAAATTAGAATAGCGCTGAGTTTTGTTCTATTGACTGTCAGTCCAGGCCATGTATTGCTAATCACAAGTCTTTGACCAGTTAGTAATTGTCTTGATTGTTTTAGCCCAGGGTTTCTCAGCCTCAGCACAATGGATGTTTGGGGCCACATAATTCTCTGTGATGAGGGCTGCCCTGCACATTGTAGGATGTTAAACAGTGTCCTGACGACTACCCACTGAAGGACCACCCCCCAAACTGTGGCAACCAACCATGTCTTCAGACATTATCCAGTGTCTGCGGGGTGGGGGTAGGGGAAGTTGCCACTGATTGAGAACCAGTGGTCCAGACAAACAAATGAATTTCCACCAAACATGTGACTGATACTTACACAACCAACCCTGAAGTCACAAAGGTGTGTACCAAAGGAAACAAAGGAAATCATCTAGCGGATCTAGAGCAAATAACTGGGTTATTTGCTAAAAATCCCAGTTGTATTCAACCAGAATGACTGTATCCATGACAATGTAAAAGTTTCTAAAGTCCATTCAGGCAGCTCAAATATTGGTGGAAGTGTGTGTATGCCTGTGTTTGTGCGTGTGTGTGTTTTGCTCTTTGTCATACATGTTTTGTTTCTTTCTTTTCCCTTTGATTTGCCTCTGTTTTGTTCTATTAGTTGGGTTTTGGGTTTAGAGTGCCGTAAAAGCAGACAATTCTGTAGAGCCACTGGTTCCACCTGTTTCGTGTGTGTCAGGACCATCTGCCTCCTATTTGGAGACATTGCAGAGTCTCCGGGAGGAACTAGCACCGCCACGATCGTGTAGGATGTGTTACTAGACACACTGGGCTAGTATGTGTCCGTGTGTCTGATGGTTAATTAAAGTCATCTGAACTAAGGCAGGGAGCATCAGCATTTTTATTTCTGGGAATCATAGTCTTTCATTTTAAAATTCATTTTGAATTGAAGCCTCTCTAGAAACAATATCCCTTTTCCTAAAAGCAATCTTTTCTTTCTCCATATATTAACAGAGACTGAAAATTTAAAGCCAGCATGGGGTAAATGCATGTTTTTGTTTTATTGACTTGACATTTTTCATTCTATGAACCACCCAGGAAGGTAATAGGTAGATCATAAAGTAAACCGTAGAATAAACAATGGGATGGATCAGATTGCCATTTTTTACTATCATTATTTGCTGTTTCCACTTTCTTGAGCCATTGACATGATCCCACCTGTAAGTTTTTATTTACAAAATATGCAGTATGCTCAGCTGGTAAAGAATCTGTCTGCAATGTGGAAGACCTGGGTTCAATCCCTGGGTTGGGAAGATCCCCTGGAGAAGGGAAAGGCTACCAGCTCCAGTATTCTGGCCTAGAGAATTCCATGGAGTGTATAGTCCACGGGGTCGCAAACGGTCAGACACGACTGAGCAACTTTCATTTCACTTCACTTCACTTCACTTCTCTCTGCCCAGTTTGGCTCATCAGTTCCAACCAAAAAAAAAAAAAAAAAAACCCCTTTAACTTTTAAGTCAAAAGGAAAATTTGCATCAAGTAAGTTGAAACTGCTATTGGGCCACTTTCATCCCTCCATAAGAGTTAGCTTCATTTTCTTTTCAATCATAAGGGTTTTAAGTTATCAACTAGTATTAATATTTTCTTTTTGCCAATGGAGTTGCTACTAAAAGCCTTATTGCTAACACCGTATTAAGGGAAAGTCTTGGTAAATCTTCGTGTAGCTTATGCAGCTGTTCAACCTATGTTCATTCCCACTATGTGGGTTCAGAATGAATATTTTACATCTTAACAGCCACTGAAGTCTTGACTCCTCTCCTTGAAAAGAATGCTAATGAGTCACTGCCATTGCCACAAGGTAGAAAGTCTTTTCACGTTGAATTTGCAATATTAGTCCTTATTTGATGCAAAATTTCCTTTTGACTTAAAACTAAAAGCTTTTCTGGTTGGAAATGATGAGCCAAACTGGGGAGGGAAAACATACTACATATGTTGGACATGAATCATCCATTTATTGATGGACTAGGACACTGCTGGGAGAAGGCAATGGCAACCCACTCCATACTCTTGCCTGGAAAATCCCATGGATGGAGGAGCCTGGTAGGCTGCAGTCCACAGGGTCGCTAAGAGTTGAACACGACTTCATGCATTGAAGAAGGAAATAGCTACCCACTCCAGTGTTTTTGCCTTGAGAATCCCAGGGACCGGGGAGTCTGGTGGGCTGCCGTCTATGGGGTCGCACAGAGTCGGACACGACTGAAGCGACTTAGCATTAGCATTAGCATTAGGACACTGCTGAGTCTTGCATCGTGCAACTGGTAAACTCAATGGGAACGTGTTGAAGACAGGCGTGTATTACCCAGCTGAGCTGTGGGTTGAGGGAAAGACCATGGGTTTAGCAGTAGAATCTCCATGTTTGAGTTCCACTCTGCATTTTTGGGCTTCCCTGGCAGCTCAGATGGTAAAGAATCTTCCTGCAGTGCGGGAGTCCCAGGTTCAATACCTGGGTCGGGAAGATCCCCTGGAGAAGGGAATGGCTACACATTCCAGTATTCTTACCTGGAGAATCCCATGGACAGAGGAGCCTAGTGGGCTGCATACAGTTCATGGGGCTGCAAAAGAGTCAGACACGACTGAGCAACTAACACTTTCACTGCCATTTATTTAGTGTAGCTTTGGGCAAGCCATTTTTTTACGGGGATTAAAACATCTCTCTCTTTTCTTTTTTAATAAAGAGGACTAAAACATCTGCTTCACTGTGCTCCATTTGGGTTAAATGAGATCATGTACATGGAATGATAAGAGCAAACTTTATTGAGTGTCAGTGACACTTGGGGCATAGTTCTAGGTCTTGGCGTGCAGTTATTATTTAATTCTCTAGTTCGTTCATGATAACTAGCCCGCTCTCAGGGGGTGAGCATTCTTTGGAGCCAATATCACAGGTTGAAGCTACTACCTTTAGAGTCTCTTCCTCAAATCAATCAAATCAGCAAATATTTCTGAGAGTCTATTATGTCCAAGGGGCTGTATTTCAGCAGGAGTTCACTATGTTTCACATGTGGTATTTTTGACCTGTCACATCATAGATTTGTTAAAAATGATTAAGTAGGTGAGGTAGAAGTTATTTGATTTAATTGAACATTAAATATTTTCATTTATTTGTACCCAATAGGTGATGGAAATTCAGAAACTGTACTGTCAGGTAAGAGAACATTTTTGTGCTCTTTCCTGGGACATTTCTGATTGCTTGTCAAAATACAGGAGAAAAATAAATGAAAGAGTTGCTGTTGAGTTATTTTGCTGAGTGATTCATTATGTGTGCTGTGCTTAGTTGCTCAGGCATGTCCAAATCTTTGAGGCCCCATGCACTGCAGCCCGCCATTGATCCTCTGTCCTTGGGGATTCTCCAGGCAAGAATACTGGAGTGGGTTGCCATGCTGTCCTCCAGGGGATCTTCCCAACCCAGGGATCAAACCCAGGTCTTCCACATTTCAGGCAGATTCTTTACCAACTGAGCCACCAGGAAAGCCCAAGAATACTGGAGTGGGTGGCCTATCCCTTCTCCAGGGGATCCCAGGACTCAAACCAGGGCTTCCTGCACTGCAGGTGAATTCTTTACCAGCGGAGCTACCAGGGAAGCCCAATTCATTATAACCTGCCCTTTATAATGTAGCTTGTATGGGGTGATTTTCAGAGTGTTGCTCCAGCTGATTCTTAAAAAAAAAGAGAGAGAGATAACAATGTCATTGTTTTAAACAAATACTAGAAACTATTTTGAACATCAAAATTTTGTAATTATTTTTTTAATTTAATTTTATTTTTTAACTTTACAATATTGTATTGGTTTTGGCATACATCAACATGAATCCGCCACAGGTATACACGTGTTCCCCATCCTGAACCCTCCTCCCTCCTCCCTCCCTGTACCATCCCTCTGGGTCGTCCCAGTGCACCAGCCCCAAGCATCCAGTATTGTGCATCGAACCTGGACTGGTGACTCATTTCATATATGATATTATACATGTTTCAATGCCATTCTCCTAAATCATCCCACCCTCTCCCTCTCCCACAGAGTCCAAAAGACTGTTCTATACATCAGTGTCTCTTTTGCTGTCTCGTATACAGGGTTATTGTTACCGTCTTTCTAAATTCCAT
>NW_011495018.1:8858003-8871684 GCF_000754665.1 Bison bison bison | reverse complement strand
TCTCCCAAATCATCCCACCCTCTCCCTCTCCCACAGAGTCCAAAAGACTGTTCTATACATCAGTGTCTCTTTTGCTGTCTCGTATACAGGGTTATTGTTACCGTCTTTCTAAATTCCATATATATGCATTAGTATACTGTATTGGTGTTTTTCTTTCTGGCTTACTTCACTCTGTATAATAGGCTCCAGTTTCATCCACCTCATTAGAACTGATTCAAATGTATTCTTTTTAATGGCTGAGTAATACTCCATTGTGTATATGTACCACAGCTTTCTTATCCATTCATCTGCTGATGGACATCTAGGTTGCTTCCTTGCCCTGGCTATTATAAACAGTGCTGCGATGAACATTGGGGTACACGTGTCTCTTTTTTTAATCTTCATCTTCGCAACTTCTCAGAGTTTTCAAAATCCCTTAATTTTCATAAATGATACATTTCAGTTTTTCTTTGGAGGAAGCATCATTTGATCACATGTAATATTTGCTTATTGTATGAGTTGCTGCCTTAAAAGATTGCCATAAACTTAGTGGCTTAAACAACACACATTTACTATCTTACAGTTCTGAAGGACAAAAACACAAAAACAGGTCTTAGTGAGTTAAAACCCAAGGCTACACCAGGCATTGTTCGTTCCAGAGGCTCTAGAAGCAGAGATCCATTTCCTTGCCTTTTCCAATTTCTAGAGGCCACCTGAATTCTTTGGCTCATGGCCTCCTGCCCATCTTCAAAGCCAGCAATGGGAAGAATATTAAGACCCCAAACATATAATTATTGTAAAAAAAAAAACAAAACTGAGCACCCAAGCTTGGCCATCAAGCGTGAGACAGAGAGAGAGCAAGGGGCTGGTTAAATCTCACAGGGCTGAGGACCGGTGGCTGAGAGGTGGTCTAGCATCTGTCAGTCCCACTCTGTACAGAGTGGGAGGAAAAGGCAGGATTGTGTTATGTGGGGGCCGTGGCGGTGGGTCTGTGTGTCAATGAATGAGAACGGGAGGTTCCTAAAGAGTCACCTCATATCTTTAAAATTTACAAAATAAATCAGAACATCTGGCCTGATGTCTGGGAAGTGGCCAACCTGGAAAGGTTTCACTGTTTCCCTGAGTCACTTGAAGAGGGGACGCGTCTTCCTGGTCATGGTGTGTGCAGTCACCACACAGGTCATTTTATCTTTGCATGGTGCGAGTCCATGCTCTCTTCCTTCTCCATCATCTGTGAGGCTGCCATGTCAGTTACACCATCAAATGATTCACGCCCTGAGGATGCTGATGTGATCTTCAGTGAGCCCTCGGACCTGCGTTCCATGTGGCTCTGTGGGGCTGAAACCCGCTGTGCATGTCAGATACACCCTGGATCTTTGGTACCCTAGGAAGAATGTAATACTGCTTCATCAGCATTCTTATATGGATGGCATGTTGAAATGATCAAAATTTGGATGTATTGGGTTAAGTAAGGTACATTACTGAAATTAATTTCACCTGTTCCTCTTTACTTTTTAAAATGTGGCTGCCAGAACATTTTAAATTGCCCAGGTGACTCATGCGCTGCGCCTGGTGGACAGCACTTCCTTCCTCCACGTCAGTCCCTGTGTTAACTGCCCCACATGGATTTTCTTATCTGATCCTCCTGACAGTCAAATAAGAAAACTTCCGTAATCTCCCTTCTCTCAACAGGGAAACTCATACTCAAATAGGTTAAATATTATCCCCAAAGGCAGTGGAATGATAACACAGGCAATCTGACTTCAGAGCTTAGAGATTAATCTCTGAACTATTTTTTTCTCCCTAAACCACATTCAAATCCTATTAACTACTAAAAACACTGACTAGGCATGCGGCCTATTCAGAGATTCTGAGATGAGGAAAGTGAAGAGTAAAGAGAAGGGACCTCTCCAGTCCCCCACCCCAGACCGGCAGCTGCCATCCCTCCTCTGGACTCACAGTTCTCTGTCCTCACTTAGCTCTATTCCTTTCCTGTACAGTTGTGTGTCCATTCATCTCTCCAATGATGTCATCAGCTTCCGGGAGCAGAATCCGTATCTTTCTCATCTTTGACATTGTCCCCAGCCAAACACACACACACACACACACACACACACGGTCTCAAGAATAGCACCTGCTGTTTGATAGGCATTCAGTGCTCATTAAATGAATACATAACTAAATGCTTGAATAGTGAATACTGCTCCACCGATCCCAGTTTACAAATGTGCATTCACTTCCAAATGTTTACAAAAGAAAAGGTGGGCCCAGTCAGTTCTTCCATCTCCTGTCTAAGTGGCTCAGATTTCTTCTGAAATTGGAGGGGCATGGCCCAGGCTCTTGGCAAGATGGTGCTCAGTGCCAGCTGCTGGTCTCTGGGTTTGGAGCGCCCTCTCCTGCCCCCCAGCTGTGGGACCCTCACCGGGTTTCTCTCCCCCTTGGTGCTTCAGTTTCTGTTCTGAAACATGGGCTGATGACTGTGTGTTACAAAGAGCGTTTGTGAGCGTTAAGTCAGTGAGTTCGTGTTAAGAGCCTGGTGCCCAGTCAGGCACCGTGAGCCTGGGTTTCTGGGCCTTGAGGTGTGTCCAGTGCGATAGTGTCTCTCTAGAAGAGGAGATTCTGCCCCATGGTACTCAGTTGGGTCAAGAGCGTGCAGCAGGTCTGCTCTTTGCTAATGGCCTCAGCCATTGTGTCATCACAAGTCCTCCCCCCAGCACTTGGCTGCCTCCAACTTGCTTTCTATCTCTACGGATGTGCTACATCTGATTAGTTCCTATAAGTGAAATCATACAACGTGTGGTATATGAAATCATACAACATGTGCCTTTGGTGTCTAGCACAGTGTTTTCAAGGCTGATGGTTCCTTTTTAAATGCTCTGTATTGAATGAACTTGTCCACAGCTAATTGAATTCTTCTCCTGGAAATGTGAAGCAGGTGAATAAAGTCCTTCTCTTTCTGTGCTGTGTTTAGTCACTCAGTCGTGTCCGATTCTTTGTGACCCCGTGGACTGTAGCCTTCCAGGATCCTCTGTCCGTGGGATTTCCCAGACAAGAATACTGGAGTGGGTTGCCATGCCCTCCTCCAGGGGATCTTCCCAACCCAGGAATCGAACCTGCATTGCAGGCAGACTCTTCACCATCTGAACCACCAGGGAAGCCCCCTTGTCTTCCTGTTTGGTATTAAACGTCAGGAGTCATTTCTCTTATACTGTTGCTTTCCCAGCAGCTCTCTCAACTTCTGCCGTCCCGGAAGATGTGAACTACCCAGCTGTATCCTCAGGTAGGTCAGTGAACTGTGAGGTAAAGCAATGAAGATGGGTGTGGTACGTTGTTACATGCCACTTCAGCATTTTAAGCCCAGAGGAAGGATGAGTTGTAGGTCAGGGCCGGGGACAACTCACTGCCAAGGGCTCTATAGGCAACGTGGTGCCCAGTGTCACCTTCGGAACCAGATTTTAAGCTCCAGAGGACAAGGGTTTTATCTGCCTTTCTCATCACTGTATCTGCAGCACTTGTCACAGTGGTTGGCACATTAGAGGCACCCAGGGAAAGTTCATTGGATCAGTAAATGAATGTGTAAGCCCTGCATGGGTTTCTCAGGTGGCATGGTGGGAAAGATTTCACCTGCCAGTACAGGAGACACAAGAGATGCAGGTTGGATCCCTGGGTCAGGAAGATCCTCTGGAGTAGGAAATGGAAACCCTCTCCAGTATTCTTGCCTGGAAAATTCCACAGACGGAGGAGCCTGGCAGGCTACAGTCTGTGGGGTTGCAAAGGGTCAGACATGATTCATCGACTGGGCACGTGAGCCCTGCATGTGTGGATGGGCTGTCTGGCCCTGCTGGGGTAGCTCTGGTCTTAGTTAAGAACAGTCCTTCTAGACGGTGCATAGTGGCGGCAAGTCCCTCTGCTCAAGAGACCCAGGCATCACTCTGGAAAATGCTGGTAGCCCCCTGTTGGTGCTCACATCCCTCCTCAGAAACAAGTGCTAGGATTTCACATGTGAGCAAACTAATGAAGCCAAATTCCACCAAATATTTTTGTTTTTCCATCTCAGCAGATAACGAAGAGTTACCAACTGACATACCAGGTATGGCAATGATTTCATCACTGGATCTACAGATACACAGCCTTACCGTGCAGATGGGTGGTACCTGGATGGTCATGTCATCAGATTACACAGTGTCTTCCGAGGGGTCGACGATCAAATCTGTCTGGATACTATGATTCTTAGAACTTTTGCCCGATTCTTCCATGATTGTTTTATTACTGCTGAGCATCCTTATGCAGAAAGGGGACAAGGCTTTGGTTGGGGGCGGGGGGTCGCGGGCAGCAGAACACATTTACAAGTTTTCTAACAGCAGCCTGAAGGTCACCCCAGCCTCATTAGAAACAGGTCATTTGTTATGACATGTGGCCAGCCCAGAGGTTCTGGTAGTGCTGTGGCATAGCTGGCAGCTGTTCACCAGCTGCTGGTTGAGTCCTTTTCCAAAGTGCTCTTGTGTCTGGTCTCAAAAAGAGATGCTTCGGTCCTAATCACCGTTTTCCCTGCTGTTCTAGTTCTACCTGTGGTCGACTCACCAGCACAAAGTCGAAGAGCCAGTTTTCCTTGGCCCAGCCCATCAGGTCAGAACCTTCCTGGCAGGATGTACCACTGCTCTCGTGAAACCCTGGGGGGATTATCAGAGCCCAGGAAGGACCCTAGGGAGTTGCACGCTCAGAGGCCTCAGAGGAGCTCAGGGCAAGACCATAGTAAGACAAGAAGGGTCACGGCCTCCAGGACTGGGGTCGGTCAGCTAAGCCTCCGTCATGGTTTCAGCACTGGATCATCCTTCTTTCCAGAGAAACATTTTAAAGTTCAGAATACACAGAGAAACAAGAAGTCAACAACCACATTGATGTCCCCTTTACCTGGACATGACTGATGCTTACATTTTATTATACTGATGTTTCAGTCTTATCAAAAAATAAAGCATTATAAAAAGTATAAAGATAAATTGAAGGTTCCCCAAATTCCCCAACTCCAGGCTCTGCTCTCTCCTTCCTCAGAGAAGCACTGTCCTGAATTCTGTGTTTATAGTTCATTTTTAACATTTTATGAATAGGAATCATGTCATCTTGGTGCATGTTATTTTGTGGTTTTCTTTCACACAAATTACATTAGTCCCTATATATCATTTAGTACCTTTTATTCTTTACTCGCTGCACATTTGTGAGATTCATCCATGTTGATATACACACATATATGAAAATATACACATCTCACTGATTTGAGCTGCTATAATATTACATTTTTTGAGTAAGCCATTTATTTTCTTTTCCCCACTGATGGAGATACATTTTCCTAATTTTTCACACCTGTCCTGCAGATGTCAAGTCCTAAAGCTCCAAATCCATAGTCTACCATCTAATCTGCTTTGTTGAGTAGGTGGTAAAGAGCACGCCACTGAGCAGGGTAATTATTAGGCAATTCTTGCCTAGAATGCGCTCAGACGTGTGGAGTAATCGAAGGATTACCTTTAATTTGTAAGCCAGACAAAGGGCGAGTTCCATAGGGAAGTCTCATGAACTAACCTTGACGTTCTCTCCCGCAGGAGACTGGCCCACGCTGAGGCTGGTCAACGGCCCTGGAAGATGCTCTGGGCGGGTGGAGGTTTCCTACCAGGGCAGCTGGGGGTCGGTGTGCGGCGAGGGCTGGGGTCTGAAGGAGGCGCACGTGGTATGCAGGCAGCTGGGGTGCGGCTGGGCGGTGTCCGTGCCTCCCGGTGCCCACTTCGGCCCGGGCTTCGGGAAGATTCTCCTGGACAATGTGCACTGCAGTGGCGAGGAGAGCCACCTGGCCCTGTGTGCCCACGACACCTGGTTCACTCACAGCTGTGGTCACGAGGCGGACGCTGGAGCCATCTGCTCAGGTGAGGGGTCCCAACGACTCCCCGACAGAATGGATCATGACAGCAAATGAGCAGTGAGGCAGGGACCCCCTCCCGAGAGGGCTGGTGGTTTCCTCTGCACATTAACAGTTTTCAAAACCCGGTCCCCTCCAGGGGGATTTGGGCTATCTCTATGTCCCATTCTGTTGTTGTTCATTCGCTAAGTCATGTCCGACTCTTTGTGACCCCATGGACTGCAGCACACCAGGCTTCCCTGTCCTTCACCATCTCCTGGAGTTTGCTTAAACTCACGTCCATTGAGTCGGTTAGCCCATCCAATCATCTCATCCTCTGTCATCCCCTTCTCCTTGTGCCTTCAATCTTTCCCAGTGTCAGGATCTTTTCCAGTGAGTCAGCTCTTCACATCAGGTGGCCACAGTATTGGGAGCTTCAACATCAGTCCTTCCAATGAGTATTCAAGGTTGATTTCCTTTAGGATTGGCTGGTTTGACTCCTAATCCTATCTGGCTAATACTGATCCTGTGAGATAGAAATGGGGTGAAAATGACCGTGTTAAATCATGCTTTAAAGCAGTTAATGGAGGCTGGTTTGCCTGGTCCATATCGCTTGAAGCCTAAAAGCTTTCCCAGTGCCTAGTTCAGTGCGCCATGCAGACGGAACTCACGGACGTGCGGCGCTAACCTGGCTCTCCTGTGCTCACGCTCTCCTCTAGGAAACCGCCTCATCCTGGGCTGCTTGGCCCCTCTTCTGGGCAGCTGCTAGAGGGCAGATCCCAGGCACTCTTTAGGGGTGGCTTGGTGGATAGCTCAACACTGAAATGCAATACCAGCAAAAAAAGGGAGTTAGAAACTAGCCAACTACCCTGTCACCCGGTACAGTAATCCTCCCCCATCAGAACTAAGTTCCCAGGCCATTGCAGTCTGGGGCCACTGAAGGAGTATAAGTTAATGGTCACTGGGACTTCCCCTGGTGGTCCAATGGTTAAGACTTCATCTTCCAATGCAGGGAGTGCAGAGTTGATCCCTGGTCAGTGAGCTAATATCTCACATTCCTCATAGTCTCCCCCCGCCCCCCAAAAATCATAAAACAGAAATAATAAAGACTTTTAAAATGGTCCATATTAAAAAAAATCTTTTTAAAAATGGTCATTGACTTTAGGATGTAATAGTTTTCTATGATTATGCCCACTAGTCATCATAATCACTTTTTTGAAAGAAAATGACCATCTATCTTCTGGAGTGATTAGATCAGAAATTTATCCCCCTGGAGTCTGTAAGATCTGATCTTCCTTAATAAGCAAAGAAACGACACCAGTTAAAAATGTATATTTATGTGATTTTAGAGTACTTTGGTCACTGGGAAAAAACTATGGGGCCATTTCCATCACTCCTTTTTATCCTAAAACAGCAGTTGTTGTTTTAAAATTTTAATGAGCATCAGAACCGCCCAGAGGGTTTGTTAAGACCCAGATTGCTGGGCCACGCCCCCAGAGTTTCTGATTCAGTAGGGTGGGGTGTGAGAATTTGCATTTCCAACACGTTCAGGATGGTTATGCTGCTGGTCTGCCGATCACACTTTGAGAACCACTGTCTGAAAACAAGGAATCTTTCTTATTCTGATAATTAGGAGCAGAGTCATCATCTTCATCATCCTCATTGTCATCAGCATCACCTTGGCTGTTGTCGTCATGGCCATCATCTTCACCATCAGCACTGTCATCCTCCTCACCATCATCAACACTGTCACCATCAGCACCTCCACTGTTGTCAGTGCCATCAGTATCAGCACCGTCGTCACCAACACCACCATCATCACCATCATCAGCAAAAACTAGTCTGTCTGGTAAGTTGAACTTTTTATTTGTGAGTCACTTCCCTGGTTGTTTTTAGTTTATGTGCTTTTATGGAAGGAAAGTTATGACCAACCCAGATAGCATATTGAAAAGCAGAGACATTACTTTGCCAACAAAGGTCTGTCTAGTCAAGGCTATGGTTTTTCCTGTGGTCATGTATGGATGTGAGAGTTGAACTGTGAAGAAGGCTGAGTGCCAAAGAATTGATGCTTTTGAACTGTGGTGTTGGAGAAGACTCTTGAGAGTCCCTTGGACTGCAAGGAGATCCAACCAGTCCATCCTAAAGGAGATCAGTCCTGAAATATTCATTGGAAGGACTGATGCTGAAGCTGAAACTCCAGTACTTTGGCCACCTCATGCGAAAAGTTGACTCATTGGAAAAGACTCTGATGCTGGGAGGGATTGGGGGCAAGAGGAGAAGGGGACGACAGAGGATGAGATGGCTAGATGGCATCACCCACTCGATGGACGTGAGTCTCAGTGAACTCCGGGAGTTGGTGATGGACAGGGAGGCCTGGAGTGCTTCTTGTTTCACTAGATACACTGAAATCTCTTATTTCTATCGCTGTCCATGGTAGGGGTAATAACACAGGTTCTTGTTGGGAGAATCTAGGAATTCAGGCAGTTTCTTAAAGAAAGCTTCACCTTTTGGAAAAGGGGAGGATAAAGTCTTCCTGAGGGGACTTGAAATTGAAGACTATTCTGGCTCTTCTTGCTATCTGGGTGGCTGAGGACTGCATGAGCTTGCCTGATTTTAAAATAGGGATGTGACCACCTGGAAATGATAAAGGATAAAGGGAGCTTTCCAGAGATGGGAGGGCAGACCCCAAGTGCCTCTCCTCCGTGTTCCTCCCAGGGGCCTGGGTGGCTGTGAGGCTGGTGGGTGGTCCAGGGAGATGCTCAGGCCGAGTGGAAGTTCTGGTCCAGGACACATGGGGGACCGTGTGTGATGACTTCTGGGACCTGGCCGAGGCTGCTGTCGTGTGCCGCCAGCTGGAGTGTGGCCAGGCGGTGGTGGCCCCCACGGGGGCCCACTTTGGGGTGGGTTCTGGGAAGATCGTGCTGGATAACATGCAGTGTGTGGGCAGCAAGAGCCACCTGGAGCAGTGCATGCACGGGGGCGAGGCCGGGCACAACTGTGGGCACCAGGAGGATGCCAGTGTCATCTGCACAGGTGAGTGGCTGGCATCTCCCAGGACGTCACCGCTTTTATGCCCCTTCAGACATCTCGGCCCCTACTCACACCCGTTGTTCAGCTGTTCATAATAAGCCGAGCTGATGTGTTTCAACCTTCAGGTGCTGACGATCCACCAGCCCTGACTCCTGTCCCCGGGTCTGAAGCTGCTTCCTCTGCCCACACACTCACAGGTAGGTCCTCTGTGCCTGCTGTATTTGCTCTCAGCCCTATTAATCTTCCAGAAGACACCATTGTAAAGATACTTACTATAGTAAGTACAAACCAGTCAATCCTAAAGGAAATCAACCCCAAATATTCATTGGAGGGACTGATGCTGAAGCTGAAGCTTGAATACCTTGGCCACCTGATGCAAAGAGCCGACTCACTGGAAAAGACCCTGATGCTGGGAAGGAGTGAAGGCAAAAGGAGAAGAGGGCAGGCAGAGGATGAGATGGTTGGATGGCATCACCGACTCAACGAACATGAGTTTGAGCAAACTACGGAGGATAGAGGAGGACAGAGGAACCTGGCGTGCTAGAGCCCATGGGGCACCAAGAGTCAGACGTGACTTAGTGACTGACAACAAAAGATGCTCAAGGGAATAGCAGTTACTGTGCAAGGACTGCTGATAAGAACAAAAAAGGGCAGGGTATTTGGGATGCTCATCCATCACCTGACATTCTTGAATGTTCCTTCCCCTTCAGTTATTTATGGGAAATCCATATTGTATCCCACTGATTTAGGAACTGAATCTACTGTTAGTCGATTTGAAAAGGATCCAAAGGAGTTAAAGGCATTATTAAAAGCAGACAATATTTGTACACCTGTCAGGTGGTGGTAGCTGGGCGAGCTCCCTCAAATTGATGTTCACAGAGGCCGCAAGGATGCAGAAGGCAGCAGAGCTCCTGGTGCTGAGGCAGCCCATGTGGGCACCTCTCCCCCGACATCTGACTTGTCTGAGTCACCATCTTCTCTGGCAGAAGCCTTCAGCACCTGCAGGTCATTACTGAAGGCTGAAGCCAACTCCATCGGCAACTAGTTAAAATTGAAATCAGACATCAGTTCTTTACACTGAACATTCAGTTTGTTGGGTTAATTGCCATTTGACATTTTAAACACTGATTTGGTCCAACTGACCCCATAATTAGATGGCAGTAAGAAGGTTTGCTTGGATTGATGTTTTATGAGACAAAACGAGGTACAAGAGCTGCTCAAAGATGCCATGTTTGTCTCACGTTGCTTGGGTACCATGCAGTCTAGGCAGGTTTGCCAAACACCTAGGGAGAGCCGGAGAAGTCCATTCATTGATATGAATGCTGCGTCTCCATGATAGAACACAGCTGGTTGTTTCCTGAAAGGGAAAGAAGAGATGGCAGCAAAGAGATCCCACAATAAACTCATGGAGAGAGCACGGATGCACCGACCATGGGGAATATTCTAAACCCTCCTCTTAGAGACTGGATAACTGAGCTTAAAGATGGGGGAAGAGAGGTCTTCCCTGCCTAGAACTTTGTAGGGGAGCCAGTGGAGGACCCAGTGCCTTGTATTTGAGTCTGACTTTTCAGAATGTTCTCATTGCAAGGATTTTCCTTTCCTACGTGGGGTTAGGAGGCTCCTGATCTCGAGCGATGTCTTGTTTGTACCTGTTTGCAGGTGCTGGACTGTCAGCTACCATACCCACAACGGGCCCTCCCAGCCTTCACTCCACCCTCCCGCCAGCAGGTAATGCCTTTCTGTGACTTTGCCAGTCCTGTGCTTAGCATTTTCTGAGAAACTAGTGTATGCCATGCACAGAATTAAGTGTGGTCCACAGTAATCATAAAGGAAGCTGCTATTCCCAGCATTTCACAAGAAAATAAACAGAGACCCAGAGAACACAGTGAACTGCTCAAATAACTAGTCACACAGTCATAAGTGGCAAAGGCTGGATTCACCCAGACCTGTTAACTACAAGGATCATGTTGGCTTCACTGTGTTTTTCATGTTGGCTTCACTGTGTTTTTCATGTTGCCCTGGACAAAAGCTACCTAGACAAGGAGAAGGTATGAATAAGGACTAATTGCTCATGCCAAGACTATTTGAGAAAATTATATGGAAATGTTAAGTATATTATTAAGCTGTCTACAAAGAGAATTTATTATAATAAAGGATATGATAGATAAAATGTTAATTATTAATTCGGATTTTCCATGTTTCTCATCACTGTTTCATTTGGGTAAAATCGATCTCCTCAACTGGGCCTTCGCATGAGCTGATAAACCTTCCATACAACCATTCTTGGCATATTTCCCCAAATATGGTCTAGTACAATCTTTTCTTGCCTGGAGAATTTCATGACAGAGAAGCCTAGGAGGCTACAGTCCATGGGGCTGCAGAGAGTTGGACACGACTGAGCAACTCACACTTTCACTTTTTTCAGTCTTTTTGACATTGCCACATAGCTGGGAGGATGTTGTTTCCATCTTACAGTTGAATTATAAGAAAAAGTGGAGTCAGGGCCAAGCTTTGGAGCAGAGAAGTGACGTCACTGTTCTGGGAGCTCAGTTGTGCCCCTGCAGTGGGAGCCCTAAACTACAAGCCTGAAACAAGGCTAGGAATCCATTTGGAAAAACAAGCATCCTTTTTTATAATTAGTCGGACAACTGCTTAAAAAGAAGTAGCTTTTCACTATTGATGGGAGCTGCCCCTCTACCTCTACTTGATGAGCTGACATTTCTACAAGTGCATCTCCTGTGTGATACCTTGATAGCATCACCAGGTAATCAAGGAGTGTGAGTTGCTCAGTCCTGTCTGATTCTTTGTGACCCCACAAACTATATAGCCTTCCAGGCTCCTCTGTCCATGGAATTCTCCAGGCAAGAATACTGCAGTGGGTAGCCATTCCCTTCTCCAGGGGATCCTCCCAACCCAGGGATTGAACCCACGTCTCCTGCGTTGCAGGTAGATTCTTAACCATCTGAGCCACCAGGGAAGCCCAGTAATCAATGAACAAATCCTTTAAAAGTGACCTGGGACTATCCACTCCCTGCTCTGTTGGGCTGATTCATAGAAGACAAGTCCTCCCAATGAAAGCAAATAGAAAAGCCAAATAAAGTAAAGAAAGCTGCAAAGCCTATTCTTTTACTCTTGGTGATAAGGATTATGTGACCCAGAAACACCATTTCTGAATAGTTTATTAGTGCCTACCCACGTACCCCAGTAGAGGAAACCTTCCTGACCTCAGAGAGCTGCGTCTCAATGCCTCTCCTCCTTGTTCCTCCCCAGGGGCCTGGGTGGCTGTGAAGCTGGTGGGCGGTCGGGGGAGATGCTCAGGCCGCGTGGAAGTTCTGGTCCAGGACACGTGGGGGACTGTGTGTGATGACCTCTGGGACCTGGCCGAGGCCACCGTGGTGTGCCGCCAGCTGGAGTGTGGCCAGGCGGTGGCAGCCCCCACGGGGGCCCACTTTGGGGCAGGTTCTGGGAAGATCGTGCTGGACAACCTGCAGTGTGTGGGCAGTGAGAGCCACCTGGGGCAGTGCGTACATGGGGGTGAGGCCGGGCACAACTGCGGGCACCTGGAGGATGCCAGCGTCATCTGCGCAGGTGAGCGGCTGCTGTCAGTACCTGCCTGGAGGGCTGCTCCTGTGGCCTCCCTACTCACCCCTACACACACACACATACCCCAGTGATACACACACACCCCACAGCCCAGCCTCAGGATGTCAGTGGGCCAGGCAGGCAGCCTGGCTCCTTCCCAGGTTGTTCAGCCACCCAACCACCCCCTTAGCTGCAGCGATTGCCGAATATGACTTATAGGCTGGATCTCAGCTCAGAAGTGGCTGGTTACGTTTGAAAATTCTAAGCTGAACTTCAGTTCAGTCGCTCAGTCATGTCCTATTCTTTGCGACCCAATGACCTTGAATTTAGCCAAATCAGAGTGTTCGGCATAAAAATCCAAATTCTTACATTTTGTGGTGAAAATAAAAGTAGAAGTGCATCAGGTTCAAAGCAGCAAATTCTCTTGTTTCATTAACTGACTGGACAGTCAGCTTTCTGGACAGGGCAGAAAGCTCTGCCCCTCTGGACACTGAACAGCTTTCCTGTGCGCACAACTCCCACCACTCAGGTCCCTTGTTTATTTTACCCCTGTGGGTCCTCACTAACGTTTGTGCGTGTGACCTCAGGGTGATGGACCAAGTTGTCAGCTGGTATGCCAGGCCTTCCACATCTGGGCCTGGTGACCTCCCCAGAACTATGTGTCCCTCTGGCTGACTCTCTGCCCCCCAGTCTTTCCCGATTCTGCCCCACTGGTGACTTGAATAACGTCCCGACGAATGACGAGCTCTCAGGCTGCACCTGCCCATGTGGAGCCACCCTTGTCAACTCCTGAGGCACCCAGGGAGCAGTGGTCCCGGGACAGCCCAGGTTTGCTGCCTGGTCCTGTGTCCCAAATCCCCAGGAAATGCCAGGCTCCTCACGGGCAGAATCTCTGCCTGTCTGCTGCCCACCCCTCTCTGCTTGTAGGATGTTCACAGTAGACGTTCTCCCATTAAGACGTGGTAAAATGCATAGTCTGTCTCCATGTTGCAGGTGCTGATTCCACAGCTGCTCCGGCTACAGGTAGGGCCCGTGTTATGTCTTCTGCTAGACTCTGCATGATGTGCGAAGGTCATGAGGCTTAGAGTCAGATCCTGGTTTAATTTGCAGCTCCTTTCTTTCACTCATCTGTTCATTCAACCATGTGCCAGACTCTGTGCCAGTGAAGCATGGGGGCCATGCAGTGGTCAAAGCCCTGGACCCTTC
>NW_011495018.1:8844688-8857838 GCF_000754665.1 Bison bison bison | reverse complement strand
CCATTCCTTTTCATTAAAGTGGGAATAATATGGAGAATACAGAGTAAGCTCATGGACTGCGTGTGCTCTCTGACTCTTTTCTGATCCCAGGGACTGTAGCCCACCAGGCTCCTGTGTCCATGGGATTTCCCAGACAAGAATACTGGAAGGGGTTGCCATTTCCTATTCCAGTGGACCTTCCCAACCCAGAGATCGAACCTGTGTCTCCTGCATTGACAGATGGATTCTTTATCACTGAGCCTCCGGGGAAGCCCCTGTTGCTGCTGCTGCTAAGTTGCTTCAGTCGTGTCTGACTCTGTGCGACCCCATAGACGGCAGCCCAGCAGGCTCCCTCGTCCCTGGGATTCTCCAGGCAAGAACACTGGAGTGGGTTGCCATTTCCTTCTCCAATGCATGAAAGTGAAAAGTGAAAGTGAAGTCACTCAGTCGTGTCCAACTCTTAGCGACCCCATGGACTGCAGCCCACCAGGCTCCTCTGTCCATGGGATTTTCCAGGCAAGAGTAGGGAAGCCCCAGGTCACGTATTAGATGATACCTAAAGATTCCTGGCACCTGGAAGGTGCTCACACAGCCACGGTTCCTTCCTCTGGTCATGTGCCCACCTAAAGGAGGGCATGTGGGGATCAGAAGGCCCTGAGCTGTTGGAATCTGATCCCAACTGGTTTCTCTTCAGCTGAATAACCATGGGCTTCCATGGTGGCTCAGATAGTAAAGAATCTGCCTGCAGTGCGGGAGACCCAGGTTCAGTCCCTGGGTCAGGAAGATCCCCTGGAGGAAGAAATGGCAACCCACTCCAGTATCCTTGCCTGGAAAATCCCATGGACTGAGGAGCCTGGCAGGCTACAGTCCATGGGGTCACAAAGAGTCAGACACGACTAAGCGACTTAACTAACTTTTCAGTCTCCGTGTCATTAGAACAGGCACATTGGATGCCGTGCTCCCTAAAATTCTATGCTTTTGATGTTCTGTGACTAACAAGGAGGGAAGAAATAGCCACATAGGTTAGCTGAATTAAGTGTACACCAGTGGGAAAGCAAAAGATGGTTGTTGAAAAACAGAGATGTAAGTCTTACAATAGAAATTGAGAGACACCTTACCCTCTAACATTTTGTTATGAAAAATTTCTGATATACAGAAAAGTTTGAGGAATATAACCATTAACTCCTACCTGGATTCTATGATAAATTGATCAATCCATCTATCATTCATCAACTTACCTTTTGTTAAGGTTTTATTTATGTGCTGAAGGTTCACCCCTGTTAAGGTCCAGTTTGATGAACTTTGGTGATTTGTACACGGTTGTGTAATCACCACCGCGGTCAAGATGCACAACCGTTCCCTCAGCTCCAGAGGTTCCCTCGAGCATTTCAGACCTGCTACCCTCCTCCCTGCCCTCTCCCCCAAGGATTTGCTGAGTGACTCTCCTTGCTTTGTTTAGGTGAAGTCATTACGCCCTTGGGACGAGGGTAACCAAGAAAGAGGTGATGGCCCCCTGACAGCCCGCATGCAGCAGGCCACTTGGGGCCAACTGTCTTTGCTTTTGCAAAGTGGCCATGCGGCCCATGTCAGCTTGTCAACAGGCAGTAACGCCATGTTTCATCTGAAATGGGGATCTAGGGGATGGGAGGTCACTGGCCTTAGCAGCGTCGTCATTATTCCTGCTGAATCCTGATGGGAGGCAGCTGCCCCTTGGAGTAGCTGTTTACCTTCTCACGATGTTCTGACTCTTCCCTCACATCACTCCTTCCTTTTCCCTCCATCAACAGCCTATGAGAACGTACTTCCCACGTCACCGGCAACATCGGTGGCCCAAAACCCACCTGCTTCAGCGCCTCCAGGTAAGGCCGTTCCTTCTTGTCTTGTGTCTTTGGATGGGACAGAGGTGACACGGTCACACGCCTTTCATCACCCAGCAGGCCCCCCAGGCTTATTCATACAACTGTCTCCGGGCTCCCCTGGAGCCTGTCATGAGGCCTTATAGCTCCAAACCATTACCTCTGCCACAGGCTATTGACCCAGGCAAATCTCAGGCCACAAGCCCCGGGGGTTGAGGACTAGGAAAATAGACTCAGCCTCCTGGGAGGAGTGGGAGGGTCACACTGCAGAGAGTGCAGAGAGCGAGGCTAGAAGGTGAGCAGTCTTAACCCAGGTGCGATTAGCTTGGCGTCAGTTCTCAGACTGGTTGGCATCAAAGTGAAATTTTGAGCTTCATCAACATTCTGTTTTCAATTGGTCTGAAGTCTACATGGTTGCAGTCAGCAGTTTTCATCTGGTCAGGGTCCACTTCCTGCAAATACGACTTAGGATTCTGTGTCAGGCCTTTAAAGATGGATGCCATCAGACGCCTTAGAGCTGCACGTTGACATGGGACCCTCGTGGCAGCATGAAGGGTGTGGGTACAAAGCCACGGAAAGAAAGGAGAGCCAGGGTGGCAGAGGGCAGTCAGTCCTCAACAGGCAGAGGGAGCAGCCAGCACCCTGAGACCCCTTTCCTCCCCCAGGAGGCTGGGCCCCCGTGCGGCTGGTGGGCGGCCATGGGAGCTGCGCCGGCCGCGTGGAGGTTTTCTACCAGGGAGCCTGGGGGACAGTGTGTGACAGCCTCTGGGACCTGCCGGAAGCAAACGTTGTCTGCCGGCAGCTGGGCTGCGGTTGGGCCATGGAGGCCCCGGGCAAGGCCCACTTTGGGGAAGGTTCCGGGAAGGTCCTCCTGGACAACATGCAGTGCAGGGGGCATGAAGAGCACCTGGACGAGTGCTCCCACGCTGGCTGGTTTGCCCACAACTGTGGGCACGGGGAGGATGCTGGCGTGGTCTGTTCAGGTAACCCCGCTCCCTTCCCGGGCAGAGCCCAGCTGGGCCCTTTCGAGAAAGTCCTTTCCTAGGGACAGTGTAAAAAAATCACAATTGAGAGTAAAGCAGGACAGGAACTTCCCTGGAAGTGCAGTGGTTAAAAATGCTCCTTCCAGTGTGGGGAACTTGGGTTCGATCCCAGGTTGGGGAACTAAGATCCCACAGGCTGCAGAGCAACTAAGCCTGAGCGCTTCGATTAGAGAGCCTGCAACAAAGAACCAGTGCAGCCAAAATTTTGAGAAAAGAAAGCAGGATGTTTTTCACTGACAGCAGATGTTTTTATCTCTCCCACTTACAGATGCTGAATACTCAGTGGCCTTGCTACCAGGTGGGGAGTTCACATGTGCAGTTTCTTAAAACCTGGTGGGGGAAAATTCTGCAGGAAATTGAATGGGTTCTGTACTCCAAGCCCATAGAGTGGCTCAGAGATGTGGAGTCGCTGACTGTCCACTGGGAGAGAGGAAGAGCCCTTAGAAGTCATTTGGTCCCACCTCACCATCTACCTCTTCAATTCACTGTGCATTTCACGCTCAGGAAGCAGATTCAAAATTCCTTAAACTTCTGCACAGCGCTTTGGGGCTGTGAGGGGCTGGCAGTGAGATGCGGGTGGGGACTGGTTAAGATGGGAGAGGCAGTTATGGACACTTTCTGTCCATGGGCAGCAGAAGGCTGATGGGCCAGACCTGGCCCAAGTCAAGGCTCAGTTTAATTCCTACCCTCTCCTTGGCCCTCTCTCTGATCCTGGGCATTCTGGCCCCACATTGCTTCCTTGTTGTTGGTTTTCCCACGTGCTGTCAGCGTCAGTACCTGGAGTTTTCCACACTTGTGCCCCCTCTCCTTTATCAAACCCCTGGTCCCTTAATGCCTTGCCCTTGGCCAGCTCCTGGCCAAAGGGTGAGCCATGACCAGAACTGAGTGGACAAGGGTCTGATAAAGCTGCAGTCACATCCCTTCCTGGACTGTCAGCCTCAGGAGGTGGGAATGGATTGGTTATCGGAGAAAGTCTCCAATGGGAAGTTCTAGGTCAGGTGTTGCTGGCTGGAGAGATGTTGGGGACAGCAAGGAGCCACAGTGACCTTAGGTCCTGACCCACCATCTCTGAGCAGCACAGGTCAAAGGAAGCAGTCAGTCAGTGCCTCTTCCTGTACTTGCATTGCAGCCTCCTAACTCCCCTCACTGGGGTCACAGAAATTGGCTACAGGAGCCAGAATGTCCCATCTTTAGTTTTCTTAAATTCCCAAAATTTCAAATATCTCATTTACATTCTCTGATTCTCTGTATCCTTCTCTGTCCTTTCTTTTTCATCTTCCTTTTTTTTGTTTGTTTGTTTTGTTTTGTTTTGTTTTGTTCCTCTCCTCTTGCTGGTGTCTTGGGCTTTCAGAAGCTCCGTTAAACTTTTCTTAGTACCTCTTGGAGATAAAGAGCTAGGATAACATGACAAGAGAATGTATGCATCCAAGTCTGAAAGATCTGGATCAGTGCGTCTTCCCTCCTGCACGTGACCACCGCCTGCGTGCTCTGCTTCACCCCCAGAGACTGGCTCAGGAGCTCTGGGAGGGGCCCTGATGATGCGTCTCTTCCTGGCTCCTTGGAGCCTCCTTGTGGGCTGTGTCCCCCTCGGTGCCAGCCAATGACCCCACTGCGTCTGATGACTTCCTTTGTCTTTGACAGGTCCCCCTCTGGATGTCGTGGCGGAGACAGAGGCTACAGGTGAGACCAGGTTGTCCTTGGCTGCCCTGATCATCGTCATCTAGCTCAGGCCCTAAAGTGATTTTTCGAGGAAATTGAGCAAAATACTATTGCCCTGTCTAAGTCACCCCTCTGAGCCTGCATTCTGAGAGATTTGTCCAGTAATGAAGGTCAATGAATTTATGGTTCCAGTTCCATTTCTATTAGTCCAAGAAGGTAATCCAAATGATCAAGTGTGGTCAGCCTTCCTGGTCTCCCAGCATGGACACCACATGTGCAGGACAGACATGGGGCCATCAGCACAGCCACATTGCCAGAGCACTACCCCAGGGCGTCATTTCAGAGGGCTTTCACCACAATGGGCACCTTCTCTGCCCTCTCTCCTTTTCTGACTCTCTGTGTCCTTCTCTGTCCTTTCTTTTTCATCTTCCTTTTTTGGTTTCTTTGCTTTGGCCAGTACCCTGGGCTTTCAGAAGCTCAGGATAAGCTTTTCTTAGCACCACCTAGAGCTGAAGGGCTAGGATAACGTAATGCCTGGAGGGCCTGGCTGGTCCTTCTAGGGAGGAGCCAGCTGAGTGTAGGTCTACTTCTTACCAGGTAATCTGATGGAGAGCGCTGTTGCTGCAGCTGTCACCTCTCATTTTGAACTAAACATTGGACAGAAGACAAACAGACAAGCAGGTGGAGAATCAAATGGACAGGTGGATGGACAGGTGGACACAGAACAAATCAGAGCTGGAGAGGGTGGATGACTCAGGGCAACGTCTTTCCACTTAGTGGATTTTCAGTGGTCTAATTTCAATAAATGACAAGTGCTAGTGGGTAGAACACTGCCATCTTCATATATAGAAGCTCCACGTGAGCTTGACCTTAATTGTGAAAATTAAGTAGTTTATTCATTATTACTGACGACATGATAAAAATCAAAGCTATAGGATATAGGATGCAGTGTAGCCGAAACTGGAGTCTGGCTGCTCACTGCTCAAAAGCCAAGAAAGACAAAGTTGGTGGAAAGGAAAGTTTGCCTTATCTTGGATGCCAGCAGTCGGGGGCTGGGGGAATGGCACCTGTCCTAGGGCTGACTCCCCTTTCCCCGACATTCAGGGGGCAAGAGCTTTTATGGGCTGAGTGATGGGGCTACATGCAGAAACAACACAGTCAGCTCTGACCAGTGTCATCTTGGTACAGTTACAAACTAATTTAGTTCAGTTCAGTTCAGCCAGTCAGTCGTGTCCAACTCTTTGTGACCCCATAGACTGCAGCACTCCAGGCCTCCCTGTCCATCACCAACTCCTGGAGTTTTCTCAATTCATGTCCATTGAATCGGTGATGCCATCCAACCATCTCATCCTCTGTTGTCGCCTTCTCCTCACGCTTTCAATCTTTCCCAGAATCAGAGTCTTTTCCAATGAGTCAGTTCTTCTCATCAGGTAGCCAAAGTGTTGGAATTTCAGCTTCAATATCAGTCCTTCCAATGAACACCCAGGACCGATCTCCTTTAGGATGGACTGGTTGGATCTCCTTGCAGTCCAAGGGACTCTCAAGAGTCTTCTCCAACACCACAGTTCAAAAGCATCAATTCTTTGGCTCTCAGCTTTCTTTAAAGTCCATCTCTCACATCCATACATGACCACTGGAAAAACCATAGCCTTGACTAGACGGACTAGACAAATTAACTAGGTACAGTTAATTTTCAGTTCCGGGCTCAGTTTGTTTCCATTTCCTCTGAGGCCAATTCTCAGAATTGAGGCAGCTTCTGTCATGGGTACACTCTGCCCATCATATAGTTAACCTCTCCACCTGGTGGGGGTTTCAGTATCTACAAGACAGCTCACAGGATAGGGCTCAGAATATTATTTACAGCCCTTGAGGAGGAACTAAAGGTCTCTGACTTTGCTTACTAACTGCATTGTTATTATTGGGTCTCCTTTGACTGGTTTTCCTTTGTTTCTGCATGTTCTCCCCTCTCTGATTAAACTTAGTCTTTAGCTAAAGCTTTTCTGCAGACAAAAGGCAGGTGGAGGACGTGGGGGATGGGCAGGCAAGGACCATAGAGTCCTGATCCATTTTACCAGCACTGGGGAGTAACCAAGGGAAAGGTTCAGGCTGATTCTGGATAACTGCCCTACCCAGAAAGCGCATGTCAGAGGCAAAATTCTCTTGAGATCAAGAGATACTACAAACTTCAGACTTAATATCATGTCCTAATTCCTAAGTTTACAAGAATTTTTTGACTAGGTTATACCTCTGCTACATCCTACGATGTACCCAACAAAGCAATGACCCATGAAACCTTTTGAGGGGGAAAAAAATGAAAGAAAAAAGAATGTCAACTATAGTGAACTGAACAATGAAAAAAACTGAAATTCTGAAATATCTCTCTGCTTTTAGGAAAATCTCAGTGTGGCAGAATCATTACTAACTCATCTGGAGCGATCAGGAATCCCCCTAGGAATAAAATGCATGACAACATAACATGTGTGTGGGAAATCAGAGCCAATGCATCTGACCACATACGACTGGCATTTCCGTACCTTAAGTAAGTCAGAAGGACTTTCCTTAAGTGCACCGTGTAGTGTAAGATTCCAGACATTTATTTCTTTGGTTGATTCCTGTAATTAAAAGAGTCTTTTCTTTTTAAGTTTCTATTTTGAGCTAACTGTTGGAGAAGACTCTTGAGAGTCCCTTGGACTGCAAGGAGATCCAAGCAGTCCATCCTAAAGGAGACCACTCCTGGGTGTTCATCGGAAGGACCGATGCTGAGGCTGAAACTCCAATACTTTGGCCACCTCATGCAAAGAGTTGACTCATTGGAAAAGACCCTGATGCTGGGAGGGATTGAGGGCAGGAGGAGAAGGGGACAACAGAGGATGAGATGGCTGGATGGCATCACTGACTCAATGCACATGAGTTTGGGTGAACTCTGGGAGTTGGTGATGGACAGGGAGGCCTGGCGTGCTGTGATTCATGGGGTCGCAAAAAGTCAGACACGACTGAGCGACTGAACTGAACAGACACATAAAAAGCTACAAAAATAACACAGAGTCCCATGTCCCCTTCACTCTTCTTTCTCCATTGGTGACATCTTATATAACTATAGAATAGTATCAAAAACACAAGTATAATGCTGTTAGCTGGAATATAGACTTACTCTGTTTTCACCATTTTTCACTTGCACTTATGTGTGTGTGTAGTTCTGTGCAATTTTATCCAATGTATATGTCCATGTCTAGGTCCTCTGCGTTTCCCCAGTGGCTCAGCAGTAAAGAATCTGCTAGCAGTGCAAGAACCGCAGGAGACATGGGTTCGATCCCTGAGTCGGGAAAATCCCCTGGAGGATGGTATGGTAGTCCTCCACTGCAGTATTTTTGCCTGGAGAATCCCAGAGACAGAAGAGCCTGGAGGGCTACATTCCACAGGGTCGCAAAGTGTCAGCCACAACTAAAGTGACTTAGCACACATGCACGCATGCCCAGGTCCATGAAACCACCACTACAATCTAGAACAGCCATCCCCAACCTTTTGAGCATGAGGGACCAGCTTCGTAGAAGACAATTTTTCCACAGATGGCGTGGGATGGTTTCAGGATGATTCACATGAATTTTATTTATTGTGTACTTTGTTTTTATTATTGTATAACTCCACGTCAGATCACTAAGCATTTTAGGTCTCGGCGGTCGGGGACCCTTGATCTAGAAGCAGAAAGTGTGTTCTCCAACCACAAAGGGGTGACTACTTTGTCCTGCATGTTTACAGCCACCCCAGCCTCTGTCCCTGGCAGCCACTAAACTATTCTCTGGTTCTATGCAGTTTTGTCATTTTGAGACCCTTCAATCTATGGCGTCATACAGTATTCTTTTAAGATTCACTTTTCTCACTCTGCTTAAGGCCTTTGAGCTCCATCCAGGCTGTTGCCTGTATCAAGAGTTTGTTCCTTGTCATTGCTGAGAAGGGTTCCGTTGTGTGGAAACCAGAGTTTGTCTGACCATTTCTTCCAGTGAAGGACATTTGGGCTGTTCCCAGCCCCTCTATTGTATGTAAAGCTTCTATGAGCATTCATACACAGGTTTTGGCATGAACTTAAGTTTTCATTTCTCTGGGATTGATGATTGAGAATCAATTGGTAGGTCGTGTAGTATGTACATTAAAGAACACGTCAAACTATTTTCCAGAGTGCCATTTTGCATTCCTTCCAACAACATATGACAAATATAATTTCTCCATATCCTAGCCAGCATTTGCTGTGATTTTTTGTATTTTTGTTGTTTTTGTTCAATTATGTCTGTCTCTTTGCAACCCCACGGACTGCAGGCTTCTCTGCCTGTCACCAACTCCTGGAGCTTGATCAAACTCATGTCCACTCAGTTGGTGAGGCCATCCAGCCATCTCATCCTCTGTCATCCCCTTCTTCTCCTGCCTTCAGTCTTTCCCAGCATCAGGGTCTTTTCTAATGAGTTGGCTCTTTGCATCAGGTGATATCCATTAATTTCTGTGTTGGCAAAAATTTTTTAGCAAAAACCATTTTTAGCAAGCAGGTCTTGTATATGTGTTGTTAAATGTATATGTTGGTGTTTCTTTTTTCTTTTTGAAGTGATTGTAGATAATACTGTTTTATAATTTTGGTTTCCACATGTTTGTTAGAAATATGATTGATTTTTGTGCCCATGAATTTGTAGTTAAAATGAAATTCACCTTGTATACTTTGTATAGGGGTGTGTGTGTGTGTGTGTGTGTGTGTGTGTGTATGTGTGTGATGGGGTGTGAGAGAGAGAGCTTGATAGTATGTGTGTATGTATTTCACCTTGCTGGCTGAAGATACAGATTCCATGGAACCCTCAGACCTAATAAAACAGGAAAATTTAAGTTTTAATATTATAAATTATCAAGGTTGATATCATTCATAGGTGAATGTTTTATGGAAACTAACCTTCAGAAAAAAATTATTTATTGCTCTTGACTTTTGCTTCATCAAACTATGACTTGGAACAGACATCTCATCAGGCTGAGATGTGAAAATGGTTTTCTGATTCCCGCGTTCTATACAAAACTTCACAATAAGGAACAACAAAATCAGATGACTTCCACAAAGCCAGCTGAGCCGATTTGGCAGTGCACCTCCCTCTCGGGCAGGTCGGCTGCTGAAAGCCTGGACGCAGGTTGTTTGAACCCTGGAGCCACATCCTAGGGGCTGCCCATTGGCTGGCCCTGCCCTTGGGCCCAGGTTTCAAGGTACCTGTGGCCTCAGGGTGCTCAAGGCCTCATCAGGGTTACACCTACGATTCCAGGCTTCTCTCCCCTCTTCTAGTTAAAATCCCATTCCCAAAGGTAATGGCTCTCAGAAAAAATGGGGTAAAAGGAATTGACTATGTTTGGGCCCACCCTCGTGGCTCAGGCAGTAAAGAATCTGCCTGCAGTACAGAAGACCTGGGTTCAATCCCTGGGTCGGGAAGATGCCCTGGAAAAGGAAATGGCCACCCACTCCAGTATTCTTGCCTGGAGAATTCTGTGGACAGAGAAGCCTGGCAGGCTACAGTCCATGGGGTGGCAAAGAGTTGGACATGACTGAGGGACTTCACACACACACACACACACACACACACACACTATGTTCGAAAGATGACAGCCTTTTGATCTTGCCCCAGCCTCTTGATAGCAGCAGAATAGTCTGCCTCACAGCAGACCTCTGAGATCTGCTGAGGGGGAGACTGAAGCTCCCATGGTGCTTGCTTCCCCAGCCTAGACTGCACCAGTGAGTATTTTGAAATCCTGGACGGCCCTCCATCCTCAGCAAAGTCCCTGGGGAAGACCTGCTCTGGAACCTATCTCACCTACTCGTCGTCCTCCAGCTCATTGACGCTCGTGTACTACCGAAGTTACAACAACATAGGGAAAAACTTCACTGCGTATTATTACTCTGAAGCCAAAGGTAAGAAAGGGTGGCTAAAGGAAAACGATCTGGAGCTGGGCTGTCTGCTCGGGGACTCTGGGATTTCGGGCGAGAGACTCAGCCTCTCCATGCCTCGGTCCTGCCCTGTGTAACGGGGAGAAGAGAGCCTTACTTCTTAGGTTTGCTGTGAGTGTTCCCGGAAAAGATGCAAGTAGAGCCCTCTGCACGGTGATGCATGTCATAAATGCTCAGTAATTGGCAGCCTCATCACGGGCTGGTCTTTCTCATGTAACCATCTGACATCAGGCAGCCCACTAGGAAGACACTGCTGAAGTTACTGTGAGTACTGGGTGGGTGTCTAGAGAAGAAGGTGTGATCCCAGCCTAAGGGAGTCTCATATACAACCTAGAAGGAATCCAAGACAAACACATGGCATAATTCAAGGACAAGTAAAGCACAGTGGCCCTAGTGGTAAAGAACCCGCCTGCCAACGCAGAAGATGTTCGAGATGCGAGTTCAATCCCAGCGTCGGGAAGATCCCCTGGAGAAGGGCCCGGCAACTCACTCCACTATTCTTGCCTGGAGAATCCCATGGACAGAGGAGTTGTCCCGAGGACATGCACTGATGGGTCCTGTACTATTTACCACAAAGAGGAAAGAGTCTGAACTGGTGAAGAGTTCTAGCATCCTCCGTGTCCAGGAAGCTGCTCATAAATCTCTGTAATCTTAACAAGTGCCAGGGGAACTCACTGAGCGAGCTCGGGGAACGTGCTGTTAAACACAAAGGAGACACTCTGGGGCACAAGGTGGGCCAGGGGAAGTCACTGGGATTGGCATTTAACAATTACTGATGATGATTCTCTTGTGTTTGCAGACGCTGTTTCACAGACTCCACATCTAATCAGTGAGTCACCTTTACTGACATTACTTAATCTTCATTCGATGTTCATGGTTATTCGCTTGTCCCCGCTCCGGGTGTTTTTACTGTCATAGTCTGACCTCTTTTATATATGTTCCCTAATTTCCTTTGTAAATCCACCTTATTTGAGAGAGGCTGTCCACACAAGTTACACAAGTATGAAGACAGTAGTAGAACTAAGTTACACACAGTAACCGCTGGGTACTGTATATTGATAAATTAGCCATTTGATTTCCTTAATTCCTTGTTTTTATCAAAGACAATGAAAGGCATCTAATCAGACACTCCACATGCAGGGGAAGTTGATAACAAAAACCTAAAGCAGAAGCTTGCAGAAGAAAGAGCTGTTTTCCCCCGAAGAGCACTGATAGTGAATGTATTTTAACACGAAATGGCACAATGTAAATGCCAAGTTTCCATGGCTGGCCAGAGGACGAATATTACTCTCGTTGGATCTCACAGCCCTGGCCAACATCGAGACTCACCTGTAAGGAGAATTTGACTTCGGAGGTCACAAAGTATAAGGACGATAGGAAAAATGAATCGGCCAGAATTTTGGCATTTAGTGGAGATCTCAGACTTGTCTGCATCCTCCCATTTTACTCAAGGGTGTCTTCTTGTATCCACAGCAATCCCAACAGCAACACCCAGAATGGTAACAGCAAGACCAGGTAAGCCACGGAACACACACACACACCCATTGTCCTTGCCTCTGGGTGGCTGTGTTTATGTCTGCATCTGTAGCTGCTTTGTAGGCAGAGGTTGGACCGACTGCAAGTGGTTCGTCTACTTGCAAATATTTGCCCGCTGACCCTGTGCAGACTTTTCAGGGCCATTCAGAGCTCTTGGGATCTTTTGGCTCTAGGATCCTAGAACGAGCAGAATTCATTTTTTCAGCACCTTTCGGAGTCATCAAAGTCTGAGCAACTTATAAGCACCCTCCAGTGGGTTTCTGCCTTTTCTTTTTACGGCCTGTCCTGCTCATTTTTAACCTTACTCCTGTATCACTAATACACTTGTTCCAAGTGAGCAGAGTGCCAGATGCATTCTAGGGGCAGTGAGCTAAAATAGCAGAGAGAAGAAAAATAATGAACTTTGGAATCAGGAGAAATGAGTTGAGACCAGCTAGTGACCAGACATGGGATTTAGGCTAAGTCACTTTGCTTCTCTGGGCTTCCCCAGTGGCTCACCAGTAAAGAATCTGCCTGCAATGCAGGAGCCATAGGAGATACAGGTTTGATCTCTGGATTGGGAGGATCCCCTGGAGAAGGAAACAGCAACCCACTCCAGTCTTCTCCTCTGGAAAATCCCATGGACAGAGAAGCCGGACAGGCTATAGTCCATGGTATCACAAAGAACTGGACATGACTGAAGCAATTTAGCATGCACGCATGCACTTTGGTTCTCTAGCTATCAGTGCCCTCAGAGATAAAACTGGCTTATCTTCCTGAGTTACTATGAAGTTGTAGGTGGACACACAAACACATATACACACACAAAAGCACTTCAGAAAATCACAAATCACTGTGCAATTATTCTGTTTTTCTGCATTTAGCCAACACAGGTTGGCATATAGCTCTAGCCCAATAGATGTTCATTTAATGCATGTTTTAGGCTAAATGTTGTTTTGACAGTTTTAATGACTTTAGTGTCACTTTAGTGACAGTTTTGTTTTTTATTTTCGTGACTAGTTGACTGACCTTTTACTGAGTTCTCCATCCCGAGCAGTCGTGTGGGGTGAGGAGCTCAGCTAGCCCCAGAGGAGTGAGCATGCGCCCAGGAGGCTATGCTCACCCGGTCTCTGTCT
>NW_011495018.1:8840617-8844291 GCF_000754665.1 Bison bison bison | reverse complement strand
GTCATCTGCTCAGGTAGCCTCTCTTCCTCCCGCCAGTCACCACCCAAGTGCCTCAGGACCACCCTGCTAGAATTCAGAGTCAGCCAGGGACGAGGACGGGCTTCCCTGGTGGCTCTGTGCTAAAGAACCTGCCTGCCAAGCAGGAGATGCAGGATCAATCCCTGGGTCAGGAAGGTCTCCTGGAGAAGGAACTAGCAACCCACTTCAGTATTCCTGCCTGTGAAATTCCATGGACCTGGAGGCCACAGTCCGTGGTTGCAAGAGTTGGACAGGACTTAGAGACTAAACCGCCACCACCAGGGTTGAAGACAGGAATCTCAAACATGTAGCATTTGATGTTTGCTTTATCCCTTTAGGGCTTCCCTGTGGCTCAGCTGGGAAAGAATCCACCTGCAATGCGGGAGACCTGGGTTCAATCCCTGGGTTGGGAAGATCCCCTGGAGAAGCGAACGGCTGCTCACTCCAGTATTCTGGCCTGGAGAATTCCATGGAATGTATAGTCCATGGGGTCGCAAAGAGCTGGATACAACTAAACAACTTTCATTTCACTTCACTTCACTTATCCCTTCTGAGTTGGTTGAACGGATAAGATTTCAACTGATTCCCAGAATAAAATCTTAAAATTTTCTAATTTGAGAGTAAGAATTACCAAAGGAATGTGTGCTTTACTGCACATAGACATATGAAAAAAAAAAAAAAACATGATTAATTATGGGGATTTTTAAGGAGTATTTCTAAATATCTTTGTTTAAAGGGGCAGCCAATGTAGTAAATCTAAGGAAGATTGAGGAGCTGGGCAAACTCGAGTCTGGATCTCGGAACTGGTAATGATACTCAGACAGCATTTGATCAACTCTTAAGCTCTTGGAGCCTCAGTTTCTTCATCTGTAAAATGAGGAGACTGCTTGCTTTCTGGCAGGATTGCTGAAAGGGCTCCTTCAAGCTGTCTTTTGGATAGTACCTGCAGAGTATCAGTACCTGACAAAGGGCTGCATTTTTGGCAGTTTTTACTACCATTTTCCTCATTCAGTCATCTAACACCAGAGAATCAGTAAACTAAAATGGCTGATTTTAATTGCCTTGAGACAGCTTTTCCAAAGTACTTTGGGACAGAGACTTCCACAGCGGTCTAGTGGTTAAGACTTCACCTTCCAGGGCAAACGGCGAGGGTTCAATCCCTAGTGAGGGAGCTCCGATCCAACATGCCTTGTGGCCAAAAAACAAAACATAAAACAGAAGCAGTATTGTAACAAATTCAATAAAGACGTTAAAAATGGTCCACATTAAAAAAATAATATATATATATATATATATATATCTTTAGGTGTGAACAGTTAGAAGTGAGTTAATCACCTCTGGAAGGTCTAGTAACAGCCCTTTCCAATAGCGAGATATCTCTGTAAACTAGCAGCTGTAATACCTGGTGTGATTCGAGAGATTTGGTAAGTAGAACTTGAAAGAGCACTTGTTCATAGACATGCCACATGAGACGGAGTTGGTGCCTGGAGCTTTTAACTGGTTGTTGTTGTTCTGTCACCAAGTCATGTACAATTCTTTGCAACCCCATGGACTGCAGCATGCCAGGCTTCCCTGTCCTTCACTCTCCCAAATTCATATCCACGGAGTCAGTAGTGCTATCTAACCATCTCATCCTCTGCCACCCTCTTCTCTTTTTGCCTTCACTCTTCCCCAGCAGCGAGGTCTCTTCCAGTGAGTCAGCTCTTTGCATCGGGTGGTTTAACTGGGGCACGTCTTTTTTTAATTAATTTATTTGTATTTGCTTGGCTGTGCCAGGTCTTAGTCGTGGCACTAGGGGTCTGAAGTCTTCCTTGAAGTGTGCTGAATCTTTAGACATGGCATGCAAACTCTCAGGTGCAGAATGTGGGATCTAGTTCCCTGACTAAGGACTGAACCTGGCCCCTTGCACTGGGAGGATGGAGTCTTAGCCACTGGACCACCAGGCAAGTCCCAGGAGGCGAATATTTTAAAACACTGTCTTGTTTGCTGGAGCATTCACTCACCCATATGCTTACTTGGAGGTGTCTGATCTGTGGCACATCCAACCCAGTCACAGCCTCATGGGGTGTTTTTTATTCCTAAGTTTCAATGTACTGGGGAATGACTGTCCAAATCTGAAGTGTGGAGTGTTAGTCACTCAGCTGTGTTCTCAGACTCTTTGTGATCCCATGGACTGTAGCCCACCAGGCTCCTCTGTCCATGGAATTCTCTAGGCAAGGATACTGGAGTGGGTTGCCATTCCCTTCTCCAGGGGATCTTCCCGACCCATGGATTGAAACCATGTCTCCTGAACTGCAGGCAGATCCTTTACCATCTGAGCTACCATGAGATGCCCTCAATGTGAAACTCATCTGCTACAAAATCAGGAGTCTAGGTCATATCATCCCAAATGTGTGCATCCATCTGACCATTTTCTCATAACACAGTAACCAACCAACAACCAGCAAGAAACTTCCTGTATCTATAGCCGAATCTGTTTCTCCCAATACTGTGATATTTACAGGGACTCATTTTTCCCATATCAGATGAATAATCATTTATAAGGATGTAAGGAAAAATTTTGCTGTTGGTTATGAAAGTCAGGATTTCAGAAAAAGACTGACATATTTTTTCTCTACGTGAACAGATGCGGGAGACTCATCTAACAGCTCAGGTAGGTCACGCCTTTTTTTTGATGGGACTTGAACATCAGCTCTTTGTGATTTATTGCTGGGCTCAGTTCATCCTTTGTCTAAGCTGCTGATATTTTCATGGCTTTAAGATGCCACTTAAAAGTGTTATTTGGAATTACTCCTTTTGATATGGTTACAGGTGATGGCATCTCTATGTGTGTGGGTTAGAGACATATACGTGCAGGCGTGAAATGGCACTTCAGGGTCTTTTTGCAAAAGCTTTCCCCTTACTCAAAGGCGTTTCCCTGAGTCTGTCCTTGACCGGGTCCTTCTCAGTGTTTTAAGGGGAGTCTTGCAGCCATACCCCATCACTCTCTTGAGTGAACCCTGGTCTTTCTTTTCACGGCCTTATACTGGTGTGAGAAAGCATTACAGTTGTGTCTGTGTTTAACTAACAAATAGACTGCAGGCTTCCTGAGGCAGGAGACATACCTCTTTGATTTGCAGCCGTATCATCAGAGCTTAACATGAAAGGTAGTCAGTTTCGCTTCGAACATTGTTGAAATGACGTTTCACTGCCTGAAGGCCCCACAGTCTGCATGCGACTCAGACGCACATGAGAAACGTGAGGGACAGGCCCCAAGGGTCAAGACAGGGCACGTCCCCGCACACCGGCATCACCGCTGGCCTCCTGGGGACTCACAGGCCCCTCTCTGTCTGCAGGGGACTGGCCGGAGCTGCGGCTGGTGGGCGGCTCAGGACGGTGCTCAGGACGCGTGGAGGTCCTGCACGAGGAGGCCTGGGGCACCGTGTGCGATGACCTGTGGGACCTGAACGAAGCTGAGGTCGTGTGCCGGCAGCTGGGGTGCGGTCAGGCCATGTCCGCCCTCGGGAAGGCCCACTTCAGCCCAGGCTCTGGAGACATCTTCCTGGACAACCTGCAGTGTGCCGGGGCGGAGCGCCACCTGGGCCAGTGCGCCCACTCGGGCTGGTCGGAGCACAACTGCGGCCACCACGAGGATGCTGGGGTCATCTGCTCAGGTA
>NW_011495018.1:8831870-8840517 GCF_000754665.1 Bison bison bison | reverse complement strand
GAAACTATGCATCCCAGGTGGAATTTTTCAACCATCCATCTGCTCATTCTGTTGTCAGCCAATCCATGAGTGCCCACTGTGTGCCAGGCCCTGGGCTCAGGCACAGTGTCCAGTGTGCCAGGCACTGGGCCCAGGTACACGCCCTGCCCTGGGCAGCCCCCGGTTGCATGTGGGAGACCTCGAATGTTAGGGTGAACTGGTGCCCCACAGCCCCGCCTTGCTGAATCCTGGGCCCACCCCCCCCCCAGAGATTGTGATCAACTGGGTTTGGGAAGGGACAGTGGAATCTGCATTTTAACAGATGATCCAGGTGATCCTGCATAAGAGGGGCCACAGGTAGTCCATCCCTGGTGACCAGGGAAGGGGCAGAGTTGACCCAGATGCTCTACCCCAAGCTCTGAGGCCAAGGACCCTGCCGGAGGAGGACTGGAATGACCCAGGAGCAGCGCTCTAAGTCCTGGGCTCAAAAAGACCATGGTCCTCCCCACTTCATCCCCACTGGCCTCCTTGTTACCCTACCTCCTCCAAACTTTGGATTCACTAAAGAGAGTGACCTGTTGTCTTTTTTTGTGCATTCAGATTCAAAAGACCTGCCTCCTCCCACACCTCCAGGTATGTCCATATTTTTGTTGTTGTTGTTCAGGCAACTTTATAACAATAATAACATCGAATACTTATAAATGCTTTCAGGCACTGTTTTGGGGCCTTATACCTATGTAACTTATTTAATCTGCACAATAACCTCTTAAAGTAAGTTATTTGATTATTCCCATTTTCCAGATAGGTAAACTGAGATACAGAAAATTAGTAATGTACCAAGGTGTAGCCATTGGACTTGAACCACCGGTGTCAAGGCTCTTGACCACCAATCTAATATACCACATCTGTTCATTGGCCCCAACTACACAAAGACCAGGCAAAAACTTACACAAAGACCAGGCAAAAACTAACACAAAAAGTGGGAGACGGGATTCCGGCTCCCACGTGACCACGCGGCGGCAGCGGCGGCGGCGCGATGGTGGCGAGGCTGGCGGGCTGTGAAAAAAAAAAAAGTGGGAGACGTTTAGCTCAGGCTACTACTTTAATCTTCAGGAAGTGAAACTGTTAATCTCTCAGTCATGTCTGACTCTTTGCAGCCCCATGGACTGTAGCCCACCAGGCTCCTCTGTCCATGGAATTCTCCAGGCAAGAATACTGGAATGGGTAGGCATTCCCTTCTGCAGAGGATCTTCCTGACCCAGGGACTGAACCCAATTCTCCTGTATTGCAGGCAGATTCTTAACCATCTGAGCCACCGGGGAAACCTGCAAAAAGGCATTTTAAATATTCTTATGACAGAAAGAGTAATTTGAGATGCAGAGAGGTTAAGTGACTTTCGTAGGATCACTCAACAAGTTAATGTGGAGACTAAGCTTTGATACTAATCGGTCTGACCCCAAAGTACATACTCTTGGGAATCTTTTGCTTGTTTTCAAACAGTTTTTTAAGCTAATGATTGAATGATATTCTTATATAACAAAAACTGAAGATTGGAAAAGTCAAACACCACATGATGTGATGATTCTGAAATGATGCTGAAGACAGTGAAAAGGTGTTTTGTTTCATTGCAACAAACATTCCTAAGCATCTACATAGCAGCAGGCCTGATGCTAGGGTTTCTGAATAAACTCGTTTATTTAATCCCTACAATTGAGGATTAGGGAGATCAAGAAGCCCTCCCAGGATAACTCAGTTAGAAAGTAGTAAAATTGGAATTTTAAGCCCCATCTCTCACCCTTTGAATCCTGTCCGCACACAGCCTCAGAAAACACCGCAGGGCACACGTCATTAGCAGGAGCATCTGACTCAGTCATCTGTCTGAAGAAGACCTGAATGTGTTCTGAGTATCCCTGGAGGGAGACCAGCTTTTTGTGTTGGGGTCGTAAGTGAGAGGAGAAAGGCCATCTAAAGTTAAAGGGCCAGCACGGGGGTCAAGGGCAGTGGATATTCAAATTAAGCCTCATCTATAGTTTGCCCATTTATGTAATTCAGCTAAACTGAAAACTACATGGATGATGGTGAAATGGGGAAGACCATATTTCATGAATGTTGGCTCAGCGGTAAAGAATCCGCTTGCAATACAGGAGACTTGGGTTCGATCCCTAGGTTGGGAAGATCCCCTGGAGTAGGAAATGGCAACCCACTCCAGTATTCTTGCCTGGAAAATCCCATGGAGAGAGGAGGCTGGTGGGCTACAGTCCATGGGGTTGCAAGAGTCAGACACGACTTAGCGTCTACACCACTGCCACCGTATTGCATGAAAGGAGCCATCTGGCCCTCTCTTGCTGCTCTAAAATGTAGTGGTTTAAAGCAGCAACCACTGAGTTATAGGCCACGGTTTGGTGGGTCAGGAATTGGGGCAGGGCTTGGCTGGGAGAGCCTTCTGCTCCACACAGAGTACAGCAGGTCCTCCCAGGGGCTGGTCTGGAGAGTCCAGGACAGATGCACTCTCATGCCTGGGGTCCTGGTGGGGGCTCAGCCAAGGGCCTGCTTCCTCTCCAGGTGGTCTCAGGGCCTCTCCAGCAGGGGAATCAGACTTCTTACAGAGTGGCTCAGGCTGGCTCAGGGTGCCATGAGCAAGCCTGTGTTCCCAGAGACAGGAAGTGGAAGCTGCCAGTCTCTTATGGCACAGCACAGCTTCTGCCATATTCTGCTGACCAGAGCTTCCACAGAGACCACCCAGGCTCCAGGGAGGGGACCAGGCCCCACCCTGTGACCAGAGGCATGTTGGAGAACCTGTAGCCTTCTTTAGCCTGCCCCAGGACCGTAGATAACATTCAGTCAGCACCTTCACACTTTTCTCCATTTGCCCTAAGCACATGGACATTTCTAAGGAAACCCTTTACATTTTGCTAACTTGTAGATGAGACTAATTCTCCTGATGTCAGCATTATCTTCCTTTTTATTTTTTTCCCTTCTAGGTCTTTCCACAGCATCTCAGGATCATGTAACAGGTAGTCGCTTGTTTTAAACTGACATGGTAACTCCATTCCAAAAGAACCATCAGAGGAAATGCTAGAGGGTGTGCCCTGGACGGGGCACAAAGGCTGGCTTAGTGTGGGTGAGGGGCTGCCTCTGCTGCCCAAGCTACACCCGCCGCAGCCCCTCCCACGAGAAGGTGGGGCGGCCAGGACTCAGCCTGAGGATGCCCTCTGTCCTCATATGCCCCGCCCCCACCTCACTGAGGGTCATGCCATTAGTATGGCCAATGCCTGGAAATGCTGACTTTTTAACTAAAGCAGCAGCTGGGAAGGGGTGTGTGGATCTGCCCAGATCAGAGTAGGCAGGAGGGTGACAAGGGACTCAAAGAAAATGTGGCTCAGTCCATCTGCCCATTCTCAGCCCGCCTCCTATGGGCACAGTCCTGTAATAGGTGCCCGCAACAGGTACCAGCCCATCACTGCCTGCCATGTGTAGTTCAGTTCAGTTCAATCACTCAGTCGTGTTCAACTCTTTGCGACCCCATGGACTGCAGCACGCCAGACTTCCCTGTCCATCATCAACTCCTGGAGTTTACCCAAACTCATGTCCATTGAGTCGGTGATGCCATCCAACCATCTCATCCTCTGTCGTCCCCTTTTCCTCCTGCCTTCAATCTTTCCCAGCATTCAGGGTTTTTTCAGATGAGTCAGCTCTTCCCATCAGGTGGTCAAAGTACTGGAGTTTCAGCTTCAACATCAGTCCTTCCAATGAACACCCAGGACTGATCTCCCTTAGGATGGACTGCTTGGATCTCCTTGCAGTCCAAGGGACTCTCAAGAGTCTTCACCACCACCACAGTGCAAAAGCATCAATTCTTCAGTGCTCAGCTTTCTTTATATTCCAACTCTCACATCCGTACATGACCACTGGAAAAACCATAGCCCTGACTAGACGGACCTTTGTTGGCAAAGTAATGTGTAGAGGCTTCGGGAAACCCAGTCCCAGGGGGTTTCAGTGTCAGTCTGACGTTTGTAACCTACAAACAGCAGTCCACACTAGCTCCCTGGGCTGCCTGTGTCCCTCACCACTTCCCACCCTCCATCGTGGGAAAGACCAGGAACCTGTGAGATTCCAGGAGGGTTGCAAGGTGCTCAGGGGAGAAAGAAGAAAGTTCAGAATCTTCATAGTTTGGGGTCAAGGTCAATAAAATGTTATGCTTTCAGATTTCCTCTAAAATAATTTGATGATTCTAAGCTTTCTGCTTGTTTATGTGGTGTGCTCTTTCAAATTTATATGTTTGTGTGTGTGTATAAATTCATTATATTAAATAATATAGTTATATTAATATGACAACCAGAATGGAAGAGTTAGATTTCACTTGTTTAATTCTTTAAAGTCCAAAACCTATAAGCTCCAGTCTGAGTAGATATTGACATGAAGGAAAGACAACCTACCCAGAAAAAGTGGTGAAAAAGCAGTTAAAGGGAGGGCCCAGTCACACCCTCCCAGAACAGTCCACACCACCCCCGTTGCCTTTGTCTTCAGTTCCTCAGACCCTCAGATCCTCAAAGTCACCCCTTCCCCACCACGTACAGCTCCATCTCTGTCTCTGCCTCTCTTCCCCAAACCCTCAAGCCGATCAGCTCCACCTGTCTCCCAGCAAGTGAGACCTTCCACTTTAGAAAGAGTCAACAGGACAGAGATAATATTTTCCCCATTGGATGACAGAGGGAGGAGGGCAGGGAGCTCTCGCATCAGTGCGTTCTGTTGCTGCTGCTGCTGCTAAGTCGCTTCAGTTGTGTCCAACCCTGTGCGACCCCATAGACAGCAAGCCCACCAGGCTCCTCTGGGATTCTCCAGGCAAGAATACTTGAGTGGGTTGCCATTTCCTTCTCGAATGCATTCTGACCCATCACAATTAGACTGAATAGGCTCTCCTTCCCAGAAGATGCTTAGGCTACAGATCTATTTATTCAGACTACAGCCTGACTCCACCAGGTCCTTAGTGGGATGACGTAAGTGACGCCATGGGGACATATCCTGACATCCTTTTTCTTGCTGTTTCAGGAGAAAGGAACTCTTGTGGAGGGGTCATTTCTAGTCTCTCTGGCTCATTTTCCAGTCCACTGTATCCAGAAAACTACCCAACAGACATCCAGTGCGTGTGGGAGATCCACGTGGATAAGAAGTTCCGCATAGAACTCATGATTCCAACTCTGAAGTAAGAAAACAACTCTTTACAAGAAGTGCATGCATGCTAAGTCACCTCAGTCATGTCCGACTCTTTGTGACCCCATGGACTATAGCCCACCAGGCTTCTCTGTCCATGGGATTCTCCAGGCAAGGATACTGGAATGGGTTGCCAAGCCCTCCTCCAGGGGGTCTTCTGAACCCAGGGATCAAACCCATGTCTCTTAAGTCTCCAGAATTGGCAGGCAGGTTCTTTATCACTAGCACCACCTGGGAAGCCCCCTTTAAGAGTCTACCTAAATAAGAATATTGCCTTGAAAAATTCAATAAGTGGTTTAATTCACGTATTTGACTTAACGTTACTATGAGGAGTTTTTTTAATTTATTTTAAAAAATTGTCCTTTTCAGCTTTGCCCTCATTGTACACTGGGTACCAGTATTTATCCTCTTAGACTTTTTCTTTAATCTGAGTTTTAAGCAAACAGTAAAAGGCTTTACCTACACACGCTTTAGGCGACTACTCCAGCCATGAGCCCTGCATCCTGTATATGTTGGCTTAAAATGAAGTGAGATGGTAGTCATTGCTTCATCTCTGACATAAAAAAACTCTTCCAAGTCACTGCCATTCTTTTATTATCAGTTCATAAAATAAAAACTGACATTTTTAGTGTGCTCAGGCTCTGTACTGTGTATTCTGTATTCTTTGTCACATTACAGCGTCACTATAGCCCTAATAAAGATGTCCTTATCATCCCAGTTAAAGACTAAGAAGCTGAGACTCAGAGAGGTTACTCACCAAAGGCCAAGCTTCTAGGTCCATTGGATGTCAAAGGCCCCGCTCTTCACCAGTGTACAGAGCTGTAAGGAGAATCTGTGCAAAGCCCTTCTCCTTGTTGACTATGACACGCACCATGCAACAAACACAGCAATACTGTGAAATGCTATGAAAGCCCCCCTTTCACATGCACTCCACTGTTGCCCAGCCCATGGACTCAGACATGGCCTATCACAAAGAATATTCTATTATCTTTGTCAACTGAAACCCTAAAGACACAGCCCACAATGAGGTGAGAACCTTGAACCCACACCTCTAAAACCTATCATGTTATCAGTTATCCATTTCTTCAGAATCAGCCCTCAGGACTTCCCTGGTGGTCCAGTGGTTAAGCCTCTGTGCTCCCAATGCAGGGGGCCCAGGTTCAATCCCTGGCTGGGGAACTATAAGATCCCACGTGCCATGTGGCGGGGCCAACAACAGCAACAACAGCCAATCAGCCCTCATACACATCCCTGTGAATAATTACAAAGTGCAAATACTGTTCCACATGCTGACATTGTTTTTATTTCAGAATCAAGTTTTTCCTCCCTAAGAATTTGGGTATGAAGAATGTTGTGAAATACAGAGTTAGGAAAATTGGGCTGTGATGTCACTTACATGTTGATCAGTTGGGATGACTTTATTGTTAAGATTTTATGTGTGGTGTACATTTGCATCTCCCGAGGTTTCGTGTAAGTTGTGATTGGCTAAAATCAGTATGATTTCTAAGTTTCTATTACTGAGTTGCGGCCATAAACCTCACACATTCTTCAGAAAGAGATAAAAGAAGTTTTGCTAATAAGGCATCTGAGGTTAACTGACATTTTATGTACTAATATGCAATTCAAAGTATAATCCAAATAGTTAATTCTGTGTGTGTCATATTTTTCAAGCTTTAAGATCTAGGAAGCCCTGGGACTTCCCTGGTGGCCCAGTGGTTAACAATCTGCTTCCATTGCAGGGGGCACAGATTTGATCCCTGATCAGGGGAACTAAGATCCAGCATGTCACATAGCCCAACCAAAAGATAAATAAACAAAAATAAACCTAAGTAAGCAATTAAAAAAAAAATCTAGGAGGCCCTAACCAGCTGTTAAGCCTCCGCTGTGATTCCCCTAGACTGGAAGATATCCTTGGATGCCCGTACGACTCAGTCGAAATCTTCGATGGCCCCAGGATCGCCTCACTCTCCATGGGGAAGTTCTGTGCCTCAGCGGCTGTGATGTTTTTCTCCTCCTCTGACATCCTGACTGTGGTGTTCCGAAGTGATTCCAGGATCACCAACACTGGCTTTTATGCTCTGTTCAATGCGATACCCCAGGGCAGAAGAGAGTCAGGTAGGAAGCTTCAAGTAGGCTTTTGGCCTTGAAAAAAAAAGAATAGTTTTCTAATTTAAGGGATTCTCCTATTAGCAGAAGCATGGGCTTCAGTTTTAAAAGCTCCCCTACAATTAGCAGAAAGGCCCTGCTGTATCACTGCTAGCTTTTTCCACTAAGAGGGTCTCGTGGGCAATTGAAGTAAAGCAGTGATGGGCTTCCCAGGTGGCGCTAGTGGTAAAGAACCCACCTGCCAATGCAGGAGATGCAGGTTCCATCCCTGAGTCAGGAAGATCCCCTGGAGGAGGAAATGGCAACCCACTCCAGTATTCTTGCCTGAAAAATTCCATGGACAGAGGAGCCTGGCAGGCTAAAGGCCATGGGGTCGCAAAGAGTCAGCCACAACTGAGCGACTGAGCGTATGTTGAGCCTATATGTGAATGGGCAGGCAGCTCCTCTCCACGGCTGCCTCCGTCACAGCCCACCGCCCTGGACCTGTTACTGTCCAGGGTGCTGAAAGGTAAAGTCTGACTTTCAAGAATCCTCCTCCCTCCACCAGATGGCTCACTTTACATCTTGCCTCCTTTGAACCCTAGACTCACCACATTAGAGGCTTCAGTTCAGTTCAGTCGCTCAGTCACATCCAACTCTTTGAGACTCCATGAATCGCAGCACGCCAGGCCTCCCTGTCCATCACCAACTCCCAGAGTTTACTCAAACTCATGTCCATTGAGTCGGTGGTGCCATCCAGCCATCTCATCCTCTGTTGTCCCCTTCTCCTCTTGCCCCCAATCCCTCCCAGCATCAGAGTCTTTTCCAATGAGTCAACTCTTCTCATGAGATGGCCAAAGTATTAGAGTTTCAGCTTCAGCATCAGTCCTTCCAGTGAACACCCAGGACTGATCGCCTTTAGAATGGACTGGTTGGATCTCCTTGCAGTCCAAGGGACTCTCAAGAGTCTTCTCCAACACCACAGTTCAAAAGCATCAATTCTTCAGTGCTCGGCTTTCTTCACAGTCCAACTCTCACATCCATACATGACCACTGGAAAAACCACAGCCTTGACTAGACTCTTGGGGACTCCTTAATGGATAGACCCTATAGCTCATCATTCCAGAGCCAGGTCCAGTTTGCACCCAAAAAAATACTTACTGCCAGTTGTGGGGCCACAGTAACTCAGGTCGCTAGGAATTCAAGCAGAAACTTCCAGTTTGTATTTTAAGGTTGGGGGGTGGGGGGCAGGGAGGGTGTTTCTGAGTGAGGGAATTCCTTATGTATTTGACCTTCCAAAGGCATGCGTGAGATCTTGCCCTGGGGAGGCTAAGTAAAGTCCAGGAGTTGAAATCCAGACCATTCGTTGACT
>NW_011495018.1:8820338-8831770 GCF_000754665.1 Bison bison bison | reverse complement strand
TCGTTGACTCAGGATCATCATGTATTCATCCAATAGTATTCACTAAGGTCCTACTGTGTGCCAGGCCCAAGTAGAAGTGCTGGGGACGCAGCCGACAGTACAGTGCCCTCCCCCCTGTAGTTTATGGTAGGGTGGGTATGGGTGAGTGGGGGAGGATCAAGACACAGCAAACAAGCAGGTAACCAAGATGATGTGGGGGTGGTGATAAGGTTGGGAACACAGAGCCACGTGGGATGGAGGAGCTGCTACTGTGGACTGAAAGGGGATGGACAGCCTTGCTGAGCAGGCCATATGTGAGGAGTGACCATAAAGGGGCATTCCAGGCAGAGAAGAGCGATGCATAGACTCTCAGGGAGGAAAGAGTTGGACATGTCAAAGAAACTGAGAGAAGGCAGAGCCTGTGAGCTCAGTAAGGGAAGAATGTCCCCAGGTGTCACCAGGGGACAGCAGGTGATTCCAGCGGGACACAGCCTGTCAACCCAGAAAGAGCTGGTCCCTTTGGGCTTTATGGAGTCATAGACTCCCTTGTGGCCAGGTGCCTTCAGGGGATTACATCTACACTTATCCAAACACTTGTCCAGGACATGCCCAGAGAAGTAGCCAGGAGCCCATTGCCCCAGGAACCCAGCTTTGTGACCCAGAGAAGCACACAGCAAGATCTGCAGGACCCGAGGTGTATCGGGGCCGAGCACTGTGCTTCGTGCACGTGCTGTTGTTGACTTGGCACCCCATTTTACAGATGAGGAAACTGAGGCCCAGGGAGATGATTTGCCAAAGGTTACACAACTAGGGAGCAGGAGAGCTGGAATCTAAACCCACCTCTCTCATGTATTACAGACTCAAGACAGCCTTAATAAGGCTTCATTCTTGCATTTATTTGACTTAGCTGCAAATATGGGAGCTAGAAATCCTTCCTACTGAAAACTACCTAAACTCAAAGGTAAAATCTTATTTTGTTTGGAAGATGAGCCAGAGCTGCAGATGGTGGGCAGTTCTGAACAGTGCTCGGGACGTGTGGAAATCCTGCACCAGGGAGCCTGGGGCACTGTGTGTGACGACCTGTGGGACCTGAACAAAGCCGGGGTCATGTGCTGGCAACTGGGGTGTGGTCGGGCCATCACTGCTCCGGGAAAGACCCATTTCAGCCCGGGCTCTGGAGACATCCTCCTGGACAACCTGCAGAGTTTGGGGATCGAGAGCCACCTTGACCAGTGTCCCAGTTCTGGCTGGTCAGACCCCAACTGCGGTCACCATGAGGATGCTGGCGTCGTCTGCTCAGCTACCTGTCTCTCTCTTCCAGGGGCAGGTTTTTTCTGATCTTTCAGCAGCTCAGATAGAGGAAGGTGCGCACAGAGCAGGGCTGGTGACCTGGCAGAAGGTGTCAAGGAATGCCGAGAACTAGGCTCTCCTGGGAACACACACTCCAGGGCCACATATTTGTCAGGGGGTGTTTTCTGCAGCTCCTCTCAGGTCTGGAGCTGTTTACCAAACATGCCCTTTCTTGCTTGTGTAACAGGAAACCTGCCTGCTTGGGACCTGCCCACACTGGAAAACCAGCACTTGTCCTGATATAATTTAACTCAGATGTCCTAAATCTATCTTTTTTTAATGCATGCAGATGCAGGGGACTGGGCTCCAGACGTGACTCCTGCACCCCCAGGTAGGTCTAACCCTGCATTTCCAATATCTCTGCAAAGTAAATAAGAAATCTAACCTCTTTCAGAGATCTAGGTTCAATCCCTGGATCTGGAAGATCCCCTGGAGAAAGGAATGGCAGCCCACTCCAGTATTCTTGCCTGGAGAATTCTATGGAGAGAGGAGTCGGTGGGGGGGGCTACAGTCCTTGAGGTTGCAAAGAATCAGACATAACTGAGCAACTAACATGCACAACCTCTTTCAGCATCCAGACACAGGTGGACAGTGACCTAGACACTGGAATCACCCAGGGAGCTTTAAAATTTTATGCACCCCAGACCAGTCACATCAGAACCTCTGGGTCTCACCCAGTCATTGGTGATATTTAAAACTTCCTGTGAAATTCCAGTGTGTGGCCAAGGCTGAGAGCCAGTGGCTTGTATGATAAGCTGAGAGTCACATTGCCCAAATGAAATAGCATCCGACACTCTCCTCTCTGGACGGCAGATCAGGGAGGGGCAGGAGGGACTGAAAGAGGATGTTCCATCACAGTGGCGGAGCAGAGGGCTGATCTGGAGTAGAGGAGGTGGGAGGTCTACCTCTCAAGAACACGAGTTAGAGAATGAAAGTGTGCAGGTAAACAAAGATGCACTGAATGTCGAACTCTCCCAGTGGGTCAAAAGCAGATTGGGCGTGAGAAGCATAAACAATCAGGGCTCCTCTGTGGGCCTCCTGGCTTAGCCAACAGCAGGGATAGAGGAAGGTACACCTTCTTCAGGTAGACTACTCAAAACCCATGTGATCCGCACCCCCCACACTGGAGACTCCAGCTGAATCAGAGCCTCCAGCACTCGCCTGCCTCTGCAGAACAAGTTCTTAGCTGCCATCTTCCCTGATCACTGGCACCCTGGGCCCCAGCCAGCCTCCTCCCAGCCTTACCCAGTGACTGCTGCCACCCTCAGCCCTCCGTGGGAGCCTGGGTTGCGGAAGGTCAGGGGCGCACCTTACAGTGTTTGGGGGCCAGGCAAGGTGACTGGCAGCTGCCCCAATCCTGGGCTGGTGCCACTATGGTGTATATGGAAGGACACTTGGTGGGGGCCTCTTTTCCTCCAGTCCAGGTCCCGCGGGCATCCCAGGTGGAAGACACCATCCCTTGGAGGCTGCCCTTCTGGGGTGGGTTGCAGAGGTGGGCCCGTGGGAAGGGGCCTGTCTTACTTCCTTGGACTCTGTCCAACCTGCCTTTCCCCACCACGGCTCTCAGCTTCCCAGGTTTTGTCCCTTGGCATTTTGGCACCTGATAAATGTCTGCAGGGACAGTGGCATGTTCACGAGCCCAGTGCTGTGACTGTGGGTGATGCCTCATGACTGGTCACTCTAAGGACAGCCCTTAGGTTGGTGGACCCAGCACAGAAGAGAAAACAAATCACATGACTGCGTTGTCTGTGATTTTGTGGTGAATCACCGAAAGAAGGGGAGAAGCTACATCTCAGTCGGGGAGCAAAGAGAAATGAGTGTGTCCACACCATGTATTGAGACTCAAGACTAGTAGCAGCTTCATTCATTTGCATTTAAGTAGAAGGTCATGTCATTGGGTGAAGCTCTTTCCTGATTTTCTTTGGTTTTGATTTTTGCAGCTGCTGTTCCCCAGGTGTCTGTCCTACCAGGTAACTCTCTTGCATTGGAAGTATAACCCCTATAAGGATAGAATGATGATTGTTGTTCAGTCACTAAGTCATGTCCAACTCTTTGATCCAATGGACTGCAGCATGCCAGGCTTCCCTGTCCTTCACTGTCTCCCGGAGTTTACTCAAACTCATGTCCATTGAGTCAGTGATGCCATACAACCATTTCTTTGCATGTTGATGTATGGCAAAACCAATACAATATTGTATAGTAAAAAATAAAATAAAATATAAAAAAACAACCATTTCTTCTACTTTTATGAATTAGAATTGTGGTGATAATTCATAAAAGTAGAATAGACATCCACTGTCCTGGTTGCATGAGGGAGAGGAAGTGGGGGATGGAGCCCTCCCAAATGGGTGGATTGTCTGCATCTCAGCTGAGCTGATTTGCATGACAGGAAGCTAGGACAGGATTAATGAAGTGTTTGACACCCCACAGCTGCCATGTATGTATCCAATCCATTTCCAGCCTCACCTACAATCTTAGGGTCCTGCCTACCCATCACACATCTTTCCTCCACCCTCACCCCCACCCCTTGGGGGTACGACCACACTCCAGCCAAGCCACGGCTATGTCTACGCCAGCATGATCCCTTCCCATTTTGTGATTCACTCTTAAGCTTGGTGGGATTCTGGATTCTATACCTGGGAAAAGGTAAGGTACCTGTCTGAAGACTCCAGTCATGGGTCTCTTCATCCCGTTTTCACAGGAGGAAGTAGCTCCTGTGGGGGTGTCATTTCAAGTCTGTCAGGATCCTTCTCCAGTCCCCGGTACCCAACCAATTACCCCACTGACGTGGAGTGTGTCTGGGTGATCCACCTGGCCGAGAAGTTCCGCGTAGACCTGACGATCCCCAGCCTGAAGTAAGAGTTCTGTCTTTCTCTGCTTCAAGAGCCGGTTTGGATTTGAATCCGTGCTTTCCCCAAGAGGTTGCCTTTCCAAGTGCCTGAGTCATTAGCTGCTATAACAAAAATTTAATAGACTGGGTGTCTTAATAAACAAAAGAAGTTTATTTTCTGTAGTGGCCCCATTGTGTAATGGTTAGCACTCTGGACTTTGAATCCAGTGATCAGAGTTCAAATCTCTGTGGGACATAACTATCTTTTGGGCTTCCCTGGTGGCTCAGATGGTAAAGAATCTGCCTGCAGTGTGGGAGACCTGGCCTCGATTCCTAGGTCAGGAAGATCCCCTGGAGAAGAGACTGGCAACCCACTCCAGTATTCTTGCCTGGAGAATTCCAGGGACAGAGGAGCCTGGAGGACCGTGAAGTTGCATAAGTTGGACACCATTGAGTAACTAGATGACGTGACATGACGAACAAAAATATAATAGATTGGGTGTCTTAATAAACGACAGAAGTTTGTTTCTCACAGTTGTGCAGGCTGGCAAGTCCTAGATAAGTATACCAGCAGGTTCAGTGTCTCGTGAGGACCTGTTCCCAGGCTCATAGATGGCTGTCTTTCACTACGACTTCAGGTGAGAGAGGGGACCTGGAGCTTTCTCAGCCTCTTTATAAGGGCACTAATCCCATCATGAGGGCTCTGCCCTAACAACCTAGTCACTGCCCAAAGTCCCCACCTCCTAAGACTATTACTATTGAGGGTTAAGTTTCAAAAAATGAATTTTGAGGGGACACAAACCTTCTGCCTACAGCACCATCTGACAAATCCTTTCACATGTTAGGTGAAAACTGGTCTGGTCATCTGAGCTTAAGGAGTTTTTTTTTTAATTCTTTTTTCAGATTGTATTTTTTTATTAATTTATTTATTTTAATTGGAGGCTAATTACTTTACAATATTGTGGAAGTTTTTGCCATACATTGACATGAATCAGCCATGGGTGTACATGTGTCCCCCATCCCAATCCCCCTCCCACCTCCCTCCACATCCCATCCCTCTGGATCATCCCAGTGCACCGGCTTTGAGTGCCCTGTTTCATGCATCAAACTTGGACTGGTGATCTATTTCACGTATGATAATATACATGTTTCAATGATATTCTCTCAAATCACCCTAACCTCACCTTCTCCCACAGTGTCCAAAAGTCTGTTCTTTATATCTGTGTCTCTTTTGCTGTCTCGCATATAGTGTCGTTGTTCAGTTCAATTTAGTTCAGTCGCTCAGTCGTGTCTGACTCTTTGCAACCCCATGGACTGCTTCACGCCAGGCTTCCCTGTCCATCACCAACTCCCAGAGTTTACACAAACTCCTGTCCATTGAGTCGGTGATGCCATCCAACCATCTCATCCTCTGTCATCCCCTTCTCCTCCTGCCTTCCATCTTTCCCAACAGCCTTGAGTAGTGTCAATAGAAAACAGCCTACAAAATTTAAAAAATTTATTCAGTTTGGTTCAGTTCAGTCGCTCAGTCATGTCCCCACGGACTTTGCAACCCCATGGACTGCAACACGCCAGGCCTCCCTGTCCATCACCAACTCCTGAAGTTTACTCAAGCTCATGTCCATTAAGTCGGTGATGCCATCCAACCATCTCATCCTCTGTCGGCCCCTTCTCCTCCTGCCTTCAATCTTTCCGAGCATCAGGGTCTTTTCAAAATGAGTCAGTTATTCACATCAGGTGGCCAAAGTATTCGAGTTTCAGCTTCAGCATCAGTCCTTCCAATGAACACCCAGGACTGATCTCCTTCAGAATGGACTGGTTGGATCTCCTTGCAGTCCAAGGGACTCTCAAGAGTCTTCTCCAACACCACAGTTCAAAAGCATCAATTCTTCTGCACTCAGCTTTCTTTATAGTCCAGCTGTTGTTACCATATTTCCAAATTCCATCAGATCAGATCAGATCAGTCGCTCAGTCGTGTCTGACTCTTTGTGACCCCATGAATCGCAGCACGCCAGGCCTCCCTGTCCATCACCAACTCCCGGAGTTCACTGACACTCATGTCCATTGAGTCAGTGATGCCATCCAGCCATCTCATCCTCTGTCTTCCCCTTCTCCTCCTGCCCCCAATCCCTCCCAGTATGAGAGTCTTTTCCAATGAGTCAACTCTTGGCATGAGGTAGCCAAAGTACTAGAGTTTCAGCTTTAGCATCATTCCTTCCAAAGAAATCCCAGGGCTGATCTCCTTCAGAATGGACTGGTTGGATCTCCTTGCAGTCCAAGGGACTCTCAAGAGTCTTCTCCAACACCACAGTTCAAAAGCATCAATTCTTCGGTGCTCAGCCTTCTTCACAATCCAACTCTCACATCCATACATGACCACAGGAAAAACCATAGCCTTGACTAGACGGACCTTTGTTGGCAAAGTAATGTCTCTGCTTTTGAATATGCTATCTAGGTTGGTCATAAGGGTGTTTTTCTTTCTGACTTACTTCACTCTGTATAATAGGTTCCAATATCACTTAAGGAGTTTTAATCACTGAGCTCAACTTCCCGTGCAGTTGGAGAAGACCCCATGAGCATCCCTGAGGCCATCATGGAGGGAACCCCAGCTGGGGTGACCCACACAAGGACCCCACCCCTCCACTCTCAGCCAGCTCCGTTTGGGACACAGCCTCTTCCTCTGGCTGAACCCCAGTCTGTTCATCGTCATTACCTTTTCTGACCTTTATGCACAGTAGATCATCTTCCTCTTCCCTCCGAAAATGTCTATCCTGTTCCTACTAAGACTTTTCTTTTGCATATTAAATAGCCTGAGTTCATTCGTTCCTCATATTCCCGCTTGGTGGGGGAGCTGAAATAGACCAGGAAAGACAAGAGACTGGCTGACCTGGACCAGTCCCAACAAGGAGTGGGACAAAAGGGCAGACTCAGGCAGCATCAGAGGGGTCAAGTCCATGAGGGAGATGTGTGGTTGGAAGGAGATGCAGGGGTGACTGCAGTTTCTGGCTGCATGTGATTCAAAAATTTGACTTTATGTATAACATTCTGGCAGATTTCCTTGGGGAGCTTAACTCTGCCTTCACCTCCTCAGCTTAGAGGACGTCTACGGGTGCCCTTACGACTTCATCGAAGTGTTCGATGGACAGCAGGTTGCCTCGCTCTCCTTGGGCAGGTTTTGTGCTGGAACCAAGCTCACATTCCACTCTTCTTCAAACATCCTGACCACGGTGTTCAGGAGCGACTCCAGGATCACAAACACGGGGTTCTACGCCATGTACAGCGCCATCCAGCAGGACCAAAGGGAGAGCGGTGGGTATCCTAACTTGGACTTCAGGGGGATGTCCTGTCTAATGTGCACCCTTTCCCTTTAAGAGAGGAGATGCTTTTGTAAATCTGACCTGTGGGTTCCACCCACATTACTGACATCCGAGTGACATCACTCTGACACTGACAGCCCCCAGATCACCCCTCCCCCTGCTCTGTCCCTCAATGTCGTCTTCCTCCACCAAGATGTCCCCCTAAAGAGATAGAGAGCTGAGTCTCACGTCTTGCCATGGCCGTGCGTGTTGAGGGAGGGCCCATGACAACAGCCTCCTCCTTCTCCAAAGGAAGCAGAAATGCAGTAAAGCAGATCTTTCTAGAACAAAGCCGTCTCAAACTACAACTGCCAACCCACCTGCTTCCAGCTGAGTTCAATACAGAAACCATCCAGAATACTTCCTATACAAGATAGGAAGATGATTACAGAGCTCTCAGCAGATAATGCTGAGGGTGACTGTGCAACTTATCCCTCAGTCAGGGGACTTCGGAGAGTATAAAAAGGACTCTGAAATAATTGCCAGTAGTAGTGTTAGTCGCTCAGTCATGTTCGACTCTTTGTGACCCCATGGACTGTAGCCCCCCAGGCTCCTCTGCCCATGGGATTCTCCAGGCAAGAATACCTGGGTGGGTTGCCATTTCCTTCTCCAGGGAATCATCTCCACCCAGGGATCCAACCCAGGTCTCCCACATTGCAGGCAGATTCAACAGGCATTAATTGACCTTCCCCAGTCATAAACCACGAAGCTATGACAAACTTAGACAGCCTATTAAAAAGCAGAGACATCACTTTGCCAACAAAGGTCCATCCATAGAGACAATGGTTTTTCCAGTATTCATGTATGGATGTGAGAGTTGGACCATAAAGAAGGCTGAGTGCAGAAGAATTGATGCTTTTGAACTGTGGTGCTGGAGAAGATGCTTGAAAGTCCCTTGGACAGCAAGGAGATCCAACCAGTCCATCTTAAAGGAGATCAGTCCTGAATATTCACTGGAAGGACTGATACGGAAGTGGAAGCTCCAATACTTTGGCCACCTGATGTGAAGAGCTGACTGATTGGAAAAGACTCTGGTGCTGGAAAAGATTGAAGGCAAAAGAGGGGGTGGCAGAGGATGAGATAATTAGCATCACCAATTCAATGGACATGAATCTGAGTAACCGTCGGAAGATAGTGGAGGAACCTGGCGTGCTGCAGTCCATGAGGTCACAAAGAGTTGGCGGCAACTTAGTGACTGAACAATTCCTGGCACATCAGGACATAGGGTCTCCCTATCTAGAGTCCAGCAGCTGAATATGCAGAAAGGTGCCCATAGGAGAATGTCAGAGATCCTCTCTTGGGCAGAAGGTTCCAGAGAGATGGGGCACAGCCCCGCAGCTCAGGAGACTCTGCTTTCCCGTCCCCAGGTGAGTCCCTGAGGCTGGGGAATGGCAGTCACAGATGTGAGGGTCGGGTGGAGGTCTCCTACAACGGCACCTGGGGCACCGTGTGCGACGACAGCTGGGACCTGACGGACGCCAGGGTCGTGTGCCAGCAGCTTGGCTGTGGCGAGGCCTTGTCAGCCCCGAAGCAGAGCTACTTCGGTGGAGGCACTGGCCACATCATCCTGGACAACGTGCAGTGCGTGGGGAATGAGGCCAAGGTGTGGCAGTGCCCCCACAGCGGCTGGTTCTCCCACAACTGCGGGCACCACGAGGACGCAGGCGTTGTCTGCTCAGGTGAGCCCCCAGGACATGGCACACCTTGGTGGGGGGGTGTCTCACCCCAGCAGCCTCTGGGAAGGGGCGTGACTTGGGAGTAATTGGAGCTGTGGGCTCCAGGCCATCTTTTTAAGTCAGTTTGCTGAAGAGGTAGTTTGCTTTCTCTTGAATTGTTGTGCTTGTAAAATGCTCAAGTGAAGTGAAAGTCGCTCAGTTGTGTCTGTTTGTGACCCCTTGGACTATATATTAGCCCATGGAATTCTCCAGGCTGGAATACTGGAGTAGGTAGCCTTTCCCTTCTTCAGAGGATCTTCCCAACCCAGGGGTCGAACCCAGGTCTCCTGCACTGCAGGCAGATTCTTTACCAGCTGAGCCACAAGAGAAGCCAGAAAATGCTCAAAATCCCACCTTAAAAGCTCTGGTGAGGAACTTTCCTTGGGGTCCAGTGGTTAAGGCTCCATGCTTCCAGTGCAAGGGGTATGAGTTTGATCCCTAGTTAGGGAACTAAGATCCCACCTGCTGTATGGCAAAAAAATAGTCATCATAGATCACTCATATTTTTTTAAAGAAAGCTTCAGTGGTTAAATAGAGGGTTATATTACCAGGGTTTTGGAAAAGACCCTGATGCTGGGAAAGAATGGAGGCAGGGGAAGAAGGGGACCACAGAGGATGAGATGGTTGGATGGCATCACTGACTCTATGGACATAAGTTTGAGCAAGCTCCAGGAGATGGTGAAGGACAGAGAAGCCTGGCATGCTGCAGTCTATGGAGTCAAAGAGTTGGATACAACCTAGCGACTGACCAACAACAGCAATGTGTCCAGTGAGTCAGTGATGCTATCTAACCATCTCATCCTCTGCCGCCTTCTCCTCCTTTCACCTTCGATCTTTCCCAGCATCATGGTCTTTTCCAAGACCTTGATGGATTTAGTGCTACACTCCTAGCTGCCCAGAACAGAATACGTTTGATTAAAAAAAAAAAAAAACAGGCAAATAAAAATTTTAAAAAGCCTGATTTCCTTTTGTGTGACTGTCTTAATCCATCTCTTATTCTCTCTTCTGTCCTGGAACAGACATTGATGGCAACCCCAAATGTTTTCACTTCCAAACATTTTAACCCATTGCCAGGTCCCCAGTATGAGTGAATCCTAGCTACTTTTTCATCCTGTAATTCGGACACCATCTGATTAAATTATTTCTTGTTAAGTAACAAGAGCAAGGCAGTCCATCAGCGTTGGCAAAATGGTGGGGCTTGGGGGCGGGGGGGCATCAGAGGGTGAGAGGAGAAAGAGGTAGGAGGGAAGGAAAATTCAGATTCACCAGAAATGCAGTCTCTGGTCACTGGGATTTCCTGAATCGGTGTTCACATGCAGTGGGGTGGAGTTGCTGTAGGGGTTGGGTTGGTAACTGCCTGCAGTGGTGATCATGCAGAGCAAGGAAACAGAAACCCAGGGTCAGCTCTCGACAAGTTGTATCAAGCTACACTTGTCTGCATACTTGTCCAGACACCCAGCCTCTCGTAGCAAGGGTGTATCCCTGTCTGCTACGGCACAGAGCAGTCACAGATCTGCACATGGACGTTTTTGAGTACTTTAAAGGAGTTTTCTGAATAAAAGTCCTTGCTTACAGTATCATTTTTTTTCTCTGTATTTTCACAGGCTCGACTGATGACAGCTCCCCTACAGGTACTTCAGCTGTATTTAAAGGTTTCTCGTGATTTTATGTTTGCTTTGTTTTCAATTGTAGAATTTGAAGCAACCAAATGAATGCTCTTGCTTCCTTTTACATATGAGAAGCTCCAGCACAGAAAACCCATTAGAAAAGCCACTTCAAAGCCAGTATTTCAGCCACAAAGTGGATGCTTTAAGTAACTGTGGTCTTGACTTCAGCTAGGGTTTGGACATAACACAACAAAGCATCCCCTAACACAGCTGCTCTGTGAGCACGAAGTCACGTTGCACTGAACAGGGAGCCTTTGGCTTGCATCGTCTTTGCTCCCTTTTCATTAAAACACGTGCTCAGGCCTGTCAGTGCACATGGGTTCACAAAGCCCTCTCAACCTTGTGTCCTGATCATTTCTCCTCACAAAAACAGTATAAACTCGGGACTTTCCTGGCAGTCCAGTGGGGAAGACTCCACGCTTCCAATCAGGGTTCAATACCTGGTCAGGGAGTTAAGATCCCACATACTGTACACATGGCAAAGAAGACACACACACACACACACACACACACACACACACATACACACTATAAG
>NW_011495018.1:8793180-8820238 GCF_000754665.1 Bison bison bison | reverse complement strand
ACACACTATAAGCTTGAGAGGACACAGGAAATGATCTTATCTAACAAAGAGCAACCTGGGAAACTCCAAGAGCCTCCAAAGCTATTTTTTTTTTTCATAGTTACTAGCAAAAGCAGCTCTAGAACAAGTCCTCCTTATTCTGTTCCTAGCCCCTCTTGATCCCTCTAAAAACACCAGCAGAGGTTGGTGCCTCCTTCTGATGGGGTTTCTTTACTGTTTCTCGCAGATGAAAATATCCATTGTGGCGGTTTGCTGACAAGTAATTCGGGCTCATTCTCCAGCCCCTGGTATCCTAAAAAATACCCCACAAATGTGGTGTGTGCCTGGGACATACAAGTGGATAGCAGGGCGCGTGTCAAACTTACCTTCGAAGTGATAAAGTGAGTAAATATCTCCTGCTTTTACTCTGCTCTTGACTTGATTACACTGCCTGCTACCACCACCACCACCTGACCCTCACCAAAAAGTCCAGCTTTCGTATTTAGCTCTCAAAAGTAAGGAAGGCCTTGGAGACCCATCCAGTAATACTGATCAAAAAAGGTTTTTTAATTGTATGTATTTATTCATTTTGGCAGTGCTGGGTCTTCGTTGCTGTGTGGGCTTTCCTCCAGGTGCAGCGAGAGGGCTGCTCTTCATTGCAGTGTGCCGGCTTCTCACAGTGGTGGCTTCTCTCGTGGAGCACAGGCTCTAGGGTACACGGGCTCAAGTAGTTGTGCCCGGGTTTAGTTGCCCCTCGGTTTGTGAGGTCTTCCCAGACCAGGGATCAAACTCGTGTCCCTTGCTTTGGCAGGTGGATTCCTAACCACTAGACCACCAGGGAAGTCCCCAGATCAAAATTTAAACATGTAGATCTTTTAACCCAGCAATTCCAGTTCCAGGAAATTGGTCCACAGATAAAATCTCGTGTGCACTGAGAAAAATCTTGGCTTCTTATAGTAGCACTAGGTTGGAAGCAGTCTTATTGCCCACCATAGGGGGTCAGTTAAATAGATTTGGTACATCTATCTATTGCTGTCACACAGTTCAGTTCAGTCATGTCCGACTCTGTGACCCCATGGACTGCAGCACGCCAGGCCTCCCTATCCATCACTGACTCCCAGAGCTTGCTCAAATTCATGTGCATCGAGTTGATGATGCCATCCAAACATCTCATCCTCTGTCATCCCCTTCTCTTCCTTCCTTCAGTCTTTCCCAGCAACAGGGTCTTTTCCAATGAGTCAGTTCTTCACATCAGGTAGCCAAAGTACTGGAGCTTCAGCTTCATCCTCAGTCCTTCCAATGTATATTCAGAGTTGATTTCCTTTAGGATGGACTGGTTGGATCTCCTTGCAGTCCAAGGGACTCTCAAGAATCTTCTCCAATGCCACAATTCAAAAGCATCAATTCTTCAGTGCTCAGCTTTCTTTACGGTCCAACTCTCACATTTATTCATGACTAATGAAAAAATCATAGCTTTGACTAGACAAACCTTTGTTGGCAAAGTAATGTCTCTGCTTTTTAATATGTTGTCTACGTTGGTCACAGCTTTTCTTCCAAGGAGCAAGTGTCTTTTAATTCCATGGGTGCAGTCACCATCTGCAGTGATTTTAGAGCCTAAGAAAATAAAGTCTGCCAACTGTTTCCATTGTTTCCCCATTTATTTGACATGAAGTGATGGGACTGGATTTTAAGCCAGCTTTTTCACTCACCTCTTTCACTTTCATCAAGAGGCTCTTTAGTTCCTCTTCACTTTCTGCCATAAAGGTGGTGTCATCTGCATGTCTGAGGTTATTGATATTTCTCCCAGAAATCCTGATTGCTGTCTCACACATAGGGTGTATTGCTATGGAATGATCTGTAAGATCGTGGCCAGTAGTACAGGGACTGACATTATGCATAGACCATCTCTGGAAGGAAACAAATAGAAACTGTTCATTGGCGCTGTTTGTGGGAAGGGGACTAGTCAGAACTGGAAGAAAAGTTGCTTTTAACCATGTGCCCACCATTACCACTTAAACTGTATTTCTTATGCTTGTAATACATATTCAGAAAATACAATTGAATGAAAACTTCAAAAAATTAGAAGATTTTTAGAGTTGGGAAGATATGCACTGCCTGCACCGATGGGGTTACGGCTTCCTCCATCCTGTTTGAAGAGATGCAGGTTTCAGGCAGCTCTTCTAGAGCGGAACAATCTTGGTGGTGCCTCCTGGGGGAAAGTCCATGGCTAGATCTGAACACTGTCATGACTTCACAGATTGGAAAACTTCTACAACTGTCCGTATGACTTCATTGAAATCTTTGATGGCCCACAAAGTGAATCTTCTTCGCTGGGGAGGTTCTGTTCCAGCACAACCCCAGTATTTACCTCCTCGGCAAATCGCCTGACCGTGGTCTTCCAGAGCGACGCCATTGTCACCAATGTTGGCTTTTCTGCATCCTATGAGGCTGTCCTGCAAGATGAGAATAACACTGGTGGGTTCTCGGATCATCGTAGCCTCTGGCCCTGCCTGGCAATGACAGGAAGGGCGGATGACTGACTCTGGTCAGGGAAAGGGGTCCCGAGTGCCGTAGTGTACCCTCCAGATCTGGCTAGAGAGTGGTTGAACGCCCAGTGCTGCCATGAAACCACACGTCCACATACATCTGACGACAGAGCACGTGACCCCGGGTGAGAGGGTGCGTGGCTGATGCTGTCCCCGAGCCTTTGCACTCAGAACGCCTGCCTAGATGATGTGGGTCCTGACTAGGGCAACAGCAGCCAGGTCCCCAAGCTTTGTGCTTCCCACATCACACAGGGAGCTTGGGAACCTCCTTTGGGCTCTGTGAGTAGGCAGTCCTGTCTGGGAAAGAGCTTTAAAAAGCACGTTGTCATTGTTTTGTTTTGTCACTAAGTTGTGTCCAACTCTTTTGCAAACTCATAGACTGTAGCCTGCCAAGCTCCTTTGTCCATGGGATTTCTGTCAAAAATACTGGAGTGGGTTGCCGTTTCCTCCTCCAGAGGATCTTCCCAACCCAGGGATCCAACCTGTGTGTCCTGCATAGCAGGCGGATTTCTTTATCACTGAGCCACCTGGGAAGCCCTCAAAAAAGCCTACGCCACCCCAAATCACATTGACCAGAACCATGAAACCCAAAGTACCTTTGTAGGCTCTTTAACCCACCTCAGTCCCTTACTAGAATGAGAAGGAAGCCCTGGGAAGCTTGTCAGCTCAGAGGAGAGGCACAGAACTCCCTCGAAGGCAGAGCAGTGACCCGGGCGTGTCTGTTTCCTAGACGCGATGCTCAGGCTGGCCGACGGCAGCCAGCCTTGCGAGGGCCGCGTGGAACTGCACTTCAACGGCAGCTGGGGGACCGTGTGTGATGACAGCTGGGACCTGCAGGACGCTGAGGTGGTGTGCCAGCAGCTGAGCTGCGGCGGAGCAGTGTCAGCCCCCGGGAGGGCAAGATTCGGCCGAGGCCTGGGCCCCATCGCCCTGGACGACGTGAGATGTGTGGGGACTGAAGCCAGGCTGTGGCAGTGTCTGCACGGTGGCTGGTTCTCCCACAACTGTGGCCACCACGAGGATGCTGGTGTCGTCTGCTCAGGTGAGCCTGATGCTGGGGCCCGGGGTGGGCAATACGACATTCCTGCTCCATGAGTCTTCACCCAAGTGTATTTAGAGCCATGAGGAAGTCCTGGATGGTCCCTGTTTCCCAAGCTTCAGCCCTGCATGGTCCCCGTCATGCGCCACCCACGGTGATGGTTGTTGTTGTAGTCGCTAAGTCATGTGTGACTCTTTATGACCCCGTGGACTGTAGCACAACGGGCTTCTCTGTCCTCCACTATCTCCTGGAATTTGCTCAAATTCATATCCTTTGGGTCGGTGATGTACCTAACCATCCTATCCTCTGCCACCCCCTTCTCCTTTTGCCTTCAATCTTTCCCAGCATCGGGGTCTTTTCCAGTGAGTCAGCTCTTTGGATCAGGCACCCAAAGTATTGGAGCTTCAACTTCAGCATCAATCCTTCCAATGAATATTGATGATTGATTTCCTTTGACTGGTTTGGTCTCCTTGTAGTCCAAGGGACTCACAAGAGTCTTCTCCAGCACCACAATTCAAAAGCATCAATTCCTTGGTGCTCAACCTTCTTTATGGTCCAACTCTCACCACATCCACACATAACTACTGGAAGAAACAGAGCTTTGACTATACAGATCTTGGGAAAGTGATGTCTCTGTTTTTTAATATGCCGTCTAGGTTTGTCATAGCTTTTCTTCCAAGAGCAAGTGTCTTTTAATTTTAAGGCTGCAGTTACAGTCTGCAGTGATTTTGGAACCCCAAAAAGAAAATCTGCCACTGTTTCCATTTTTTCCCCTTCTATTTGCCATAAGGTGATGGGACCAGATGCCATGATCTTAGTTTTTTGAATGTTGAGTTTCAAACCAGCTTTTTCACTCTCCTCTTCACCCCCATAAAGAGGCTTTTTAGTTCCTTTTCACTTTCTGCCATTAGAGTGGTGTCATCTGCATATCTAAGGTTGTTGATATTTCTCCCAGCAATCTTGATTCCAGCTTGATATCTGAGGTTGTTGATATTTCTCCCAGCAATCTTGATTCCAGCTTGTGATTAATCCAGCCCAGCATTTCACATTATGTACCCACAGTTGAGTTTTCTTAATGCTTTCCTTTATATCAACTCTTCTCTCTTCACTTAAGTGAATTCATTTTACAAGGAAAATTTATATCATCACAATATGGAGGGTCAGGATCACTTGCCATGAATAGAAAATACATAGGAATAAATACAGCAGCAATAAAACAAAGTTAAAATGGTTAAAAATAAATAGTGAACTACCTAATCAATTCACAACCACCTACATCTGAAAATATCCTTAAGCAGAACAGAACTAAATGCAAGCTTTTGTATTTTAATTCAATGAATGCATGACTCTGAAAATAGAAGTCATGTAACCTCAGATTTTCTGGCCCCCCACCAGTGATGGGTGATGCTTTGGGAATGGTCTCTCGGTTCAGACCCTCACCCGCACCAGTTTCACAGGTAACCAGGGATGCTCTGAGAGTCACAGAGCTGGGAGCCCAGCTCCTCACCCAGCATTCTTACTCCTCAGTTGTATCCCAGTTGAGCCTCTGCAGATAAATTCAGTACTTGGAGTCAAAAGCCCCCCCTTTATCTCCACATCCTTCTGGCTTTGGCTGGCAAGAGGCAAACTGGTTCATCAGCTAGACTGGCAGCAACCACCTGAGACAGGAGGAAAGAACAAGCAGGGGGTGAAAGGCCTGAAAGGTTCTGAGAGGAGGAGAGAAGTGAAGAGCAGAATCAGTGCTCTCAGCAAAGCAGGAGCCATAGCATCAGAGGACAAGGCTGGGGACCTACGGGGCAGGAAGGTTTGGCGCAAGAGCCCTGGGTACCCAGGAGGTGGTGGAGGGGGGCGCAGAGGGGCCTGACCCAGCTCCACCACCCACTCTGGGGACCGTCTGCTCCTTCCCAGCGCTGACCTTGCCAGTGTATGTCCTTGAGACAAACGTGGTTCTGCCCTTTGCAGACTGACGTTTAGTCTGGGAGGCAAGACCACACCCAGGAAGAATTACAAAACCAAACCAACTGGCAAGGTAGGTGCTCCACACAAGTCGACCGTCCCTATGGCCTTTGTTTGCTACCCGCCCGCCCACCACCAAAATCCACAAAAATGACATTGCAGTTTCCGGCAATGGGACAGAAATAAAGTAGGACATATGGACATTGTAGCCATGGCAACTCAGGGCCATTCTCAGATGCCCAGATGGGGTACAGTTTCTTCCCCAAAGAAGACATACACCTCATTGCTTCAAACAAGCAAATCTACCCCCTTGAATTTAAGAAGAATCAAGGGATGTAATCTGATTTACATGTCTCTTGATTTACGTCTCTCATAGCCTCCCTGCCTTACTCAACACCGTCAGCGGCTGTGGGCCACCCAACTTCAGGTAATTGCAGTTGTTCTGAACTAAGTGGCTATAACTTGCCTTGGCAAAGTCACCATGGGAGATAGGGTTGTGATTCAAGGACCAGATGACCTGAGTTTGTTCCCCTGGCTTCACCTTCACCAGCAGTGGGACCTTGAGCAAATCCCTGAACCTCTCCATGCCTCGGTTTCCTCTTCTGGCTAAGGATGAGAAGGAAAATCATAGCATTGGTATCGTAAAGCCAGGCTGGGGTTCACTGGATCTCTCTACATAGAGTAGGGGGCTGCTTGCTGTGTGGGGCTCGCCAGTCAGATGTCAGCTATCTTCTTAACCCCACTTCCATCTCCCTGTCTTCTCACCCACTCCCTTCCATCACCCTGCAGGGCGTTGCGTCTGAAATTGCCTTCTGCTTGACAGAACTGTAAATGAAGGAGCCAAAATCACCACTCCTTAAGTCTTTCCCTGACTCTGATTGGCCCAGTCATTGTCACATTTTGAATTAGGTCAGCTCCTTTTCCATAGTCTTTAAGAATAAAATAAAATGTGCTGAGAAGAGTTAGAAAAAAAGAGAAGTGAACCCTAGCCTTTAATGAGCACTAGAGTAGGTTATACTGAAGAGCAGTGATCCCCAAAGGATGCTGGTTGACTTTAAAATATATCTACTGTTTGTTCATCTATCAACCCCTCTACTCCATGATTTTATTTTCTTGAGCTTGTATGAGTTGGCTTGTACCTTTCCAGACACACCAGTTGGTGTGTTCTCCCCACAGAGAAAGGACTTGGGAAGGCAATCGAGTTAGAAACTAGATAATCTACAAGCCAGGGAGCCCTCCCCCCTCAAGCTTTGACTGAGAGTTAAATATGTTTGACACTTAAAGAGGTTGTTGTATAATTTTTTCTTTCACGTTCTGTCTGTCCTTAGCGTCTTTTCCAGTGCCAACAGAGGTGCCCACATCAACAGGTAATCTTTCCCATTTCTTCAACTGCCTTCCCTTTCACAGTTTTAGGTCAGAAAAGCTCCAGCATTACCATGGGAGAAAATGTCCCTGCAGAAAGCACCTTCCTCCGCAGCCTCAGGCCGTACACATGGCTGCTGTTGAAGGAAGGGCTGATGAAGTCCAGGTTCACCTAGAAAATCCGCCTTTGGAAAGGGAGAGGAAAGAGGCTGGGAGATGCAAGGATGGCTTGTGGGAACCGGAGTGGAAGCCAGCAAGGCTGGAATGGGAGTACCTGGCTGACCCCACATCTCCACCCAGTCCTGCTGTGAGCTTCCCTCAGCTGTGTGCTGAACATATCCAACCTCTACTCTTTTTTGTAACACTGCCCTTTGACCGTGGGGAGCGGCCTGTGATGACTGCCCTTTATACTTCCCAGAGCATCATTGCATGCGGTGACACCTGATCCTGGGGATGATGTACATGCAAATTATTGTTCTTGTCACTTGATCAGTGTGTACAAGGCTCTCAGAGAATCTTACACACACACACACGTCCACACAACAGTTAGTGTGTGCCTGATAGCTTCTCATGAAAAGTCCAACAAACCCTGTGAGTGCCAGAGACCAAGACGTCACAGCAAGAAGGGGCAGCTGTGCAGGGAGGCAGGGCTCTGGAGCAGCTGGCTAAGGAGCAAAACCATTTCTTAGTCAGCTGTAATGCTGAAAAAACACAAAGTAATACCCAGGGCAAACTTAAAATGAAGAGGGGCAGTAGATTTGTTCTCATCCATGGTCAGTGCCCAAATTCCAAGAGATACGGACTCTTCCAGTGGCCTCTCTGCACAAGCCTTGATGGGTGTCATTGTTTGGATTGTCCACCAAGGTCTGGGCCTGCGGCTGGCTGATGGGTCAAACCGGTGTGAGGGCCGAGTGGAAGTCTGCCATGCCGACACCTGGGGCACCGTGTGTGACGACAGCTGGTCCATCGAGGATGCCCACGTGGTCTGCAAGCAGCTTGGCTGTGGCCGGGCCGTGTCTGCCCTCCCGGGGGCCAGATTCAGCCCCGGGGCAGGCAGCATTCTCTTGGACGATGTCAACTGCACAGGCAGTGAGTCTTCCCTGGCGCAGTGCCCTCACAGCGGCTGGTTCACCCACAACTGCGGGCACCATGAAGACGCTGGTGTCGTCTGCTCAGGTGAGCACAGGTGTCTTCTGGGCCAGGCGCAGAGCTGCCCAGGCCAAGCCTGGAATTTTCACATTGAGTCTGGAATTCCTCCATGCCTTCAACCTTTCACTGTACTCCAGATGGCAGATTTCTATTCTAACTCTGAAAAATATGCCAGCTGCTTAATATATGGGAGGACACCATCCAGCTTGAGTGTCTGCAAAGATTAATCAGTTGTAAAATAAAGAAACTAATAGTACTTATTTCATAAAGCTGATGGGTGGATTAAGTGAAACATTCCGTGTAGAATACGTAGTCAAGCATATAACACATTGTCAATGTACAAAAAGAATCCTGCCAGTGCAGGAAACCTGCGTTCGATTCCTGGGTCCAGAAGATCCCCAGGAGGAGGAAATGGCAACCCACTTCACTATTCTTGCCTGGGAAATCTCATGGGGAGAGGAGCCTGGCGGGCTACAGTTCAGTGGGTTGCAAACAGTCGGACATAACTTAGTGACTAAACACACACAAAAACACAAATGTGCAAAAACTTTAATTATTTTACTGTTGGCGGTGGTATTTTGGTTGCCAAGGCAAACTCTGTCTGAATCACTAGCTCAGAGATTTTAGCCAGGTGAGACAGCCCACAGCTGGCTGTGAAAACCCAGAGGCACAGCCCTGGATGCTTCAGGACAGTTGTTTCCCAGGCCTGTTGAGCAGCATGCTAACTGAGACTGTGATCTTTGAACCACTCCACCACCCTGGCTTCTGTTAATCCATCCTCCTGTTTCCTTTATCTCTGCAGATTCGGCAGCTGCTGGGAATCCAGGTACTTGTGCGCTCACATCCATTTTACTTGCTGATTGGTGACTAGCCATCTGGTGCAGGGTCCCCACGCTGGTCTTCCTTCCCAGTCTTAACTTAACCATGATGCTCTGAGGTCCTGACCCTTCCACCCTCCCAGAATGTGAAGCTGCCCCCAGTTCTGTGGGGGCCCTGCTTTGTACCCAGAAGGGAGGCTGTCCTGGGTGTTAGCATGCTGATATGTCATTGCTTCTGCATGTGAGAGCTGCACTTCGGTGAGACTCTGAGACACTAGTTCTTGACCCAGAACGGTGGCTCATGCTGCAGAGGCCATGGGGGCCAGAGACAGGAAGGTCTGGGGGCAGGTGGGCCTGGGTAGGAGCGGCTTCTCCCCTGGGAACACCCCTACCTGGGGCCTGGGATGCTGCCCCTGAATTCTGTGGCACTAACAAGATGCCCCCATCCTAGGGATCCATATCTGCATGATCCCAAAGTGAAAGTGAAAGTCGCTCAGTCCTGTCCGACTCTTTGCAACCCCATGGACTATATAGAGTCCATGAAATTCTCCAGGCCAGAATACTGGAGTGGGTAGCCTTTCCCCAGGAGATCTTCCCAACCCAGGGATCGAACCCAGGTCTCCTGCATTGCAGGCGGATTCTTTACCAGCTGAGCCACCAGGAAAGCCCAACAATACTGGAGTAGATAGCCTATCCCTTCTCCAGAGGATCTTCCCGATCCAGAAATCACACTGGGGTCTCCTGCATTGCAGGCGGATTCTTTACCAGCTGAGCTATCAGAGACAGCATCACTCTTAATTCTGCTATTTCCTTACTACCAACTGGAATGATGTGTACACATTTACGAGCTATCATATTTTAAATGGCAACTATTTAATGAGATATTAGAAGGGATGGTTTAAAGGCAAACTCATATGTGTGATTAGGATGGTACCTGAGAAAAACATGGGCTTCCCTGGTGGCTCAGACAGTAAAGAATCTCCTGCAATGCAGGAGACCTGGGTTTGATCCCTGCGTTGGGAAGGTCCCCTGGAGAAGGGAATGGCTACCCACTCCAGTAGTCTTGCTGGAGAATCCCATAGACAGAGGAGCCTGGCATGCTGTGTTGGACACAACTGAGCGACTAACACTTTCACTTCACTGAAAAGAATATGAACTTTCATTGTGCTTGTTTGGAATGTCCTCATGGTGACTTATTTTTCTTTTTTATCTCTATAGTTACTTCAACTCCTGGGGAACAGTCACATGTTTACCAACCAATAGGTACTGTTTCCATTCTTATATTTTGAATCTGTTTTTCTAAGGCTGGGGTCCCGCCATTAGTGGCCAAGAGAAATGTAGCCAACATTATTCTCATAGTCCTGTATGGAGAAAAATCTGCTCATTAAAGGAACATGGGTGTTCCTCATGTAGGGACCTTTTCAGGGAGAACAAATAACCCACCTGCCCTGGGTTATAGTCATGGAAAGGCCTTATGAAGGCCCTGACCCACACAGGGCTCTGGTGGGTCCTTCTCAAAGAGGAAGCCCACCAAGCAGCCCCAGACCCTGGGACTCAGAATCTGAGGACTGACTTCGCCTGCTTTTAATTCAGGGCTCAGTGTCACTTAACCAAATCCTTACCTTCTTGAGCAATGATACCATCTCTTCTGCTACTTGTTCTCCTAACCTCTGACTTCCTCCATCATTCTCCAATGAATATAGTTTTCAAATTCAAGAAAAGTGAAAATAACTTTGTCCTGAAAATTTCATAATATACTTTGAGAGATCAGAGCTAGAAAAGCAGTCTGAATCCTAAGCCTTCAGCTGAACTGTGTTTAATTTTGAGAGAAACAACTTGAGAAATGACACCCGAGAGAGGATGAAGACTGGTTATTTTTATTTATTTGTAATTTATTTACTTGGTCATGCCTTACCTGTGGCATGTGGGATCTAATTCCTAGATCAGGGGTTGAACCCTGATTCCCTGCATTGGGAACATGGAGTGTTAGCCCCTGGACCACCAGGGAAATTCGTAGAAGGTTATTTTTAGGTGTGTGTGTCTCCTTCAAGGGGCTTTCCTGATGACTCAGTGGTAAAGAATCTGCCTGAAGTGCAGGAGACTCAAGAGATGCAAATTCCATCCCTGGGTCGGGAAGATCCCCTGGAAAAGGAACTGGCAACCCGTTCCAGTGTTCTTGCCTGGGAAATCCATGGACAGAGGAGCCTGGTGGGCTACAGTCTGTGTGGTCGCAAAGAGTCGGACGTGACTGAGCGTGCACACACACGCATACTACGTCTGCAATAAGCCAGCAAGGTCACTTGTGTTCCCATAAAGAAACTTCCCAGTGAGGAAAGCACTGTAGAGTCTGTGCTAAATTTCAGATACAGAAAAGCCGTCCTTTTCTTTCTTCTGGGCATGTCATTCCCCGTGAATGTATGCAAAGCGCCCACAAACTGGGGTGGATTCTCTAGCTGGAAAGTCTTCTCATTTGAGAAGGGAGGGAAGCTTGTCAAGCCGGCCTGGCTCTGGGCTCCTGTAGATCTGCTGGTGGTGAGGCTGGCCAGCGGCAGGAAGGAGGTGTGAGGGCCGAGTGGAGATCTACCACCACGGCACCTGGGGGACGGTATGTGACGACCCCGGGACCCGCCGGCCGCCTGGGTGTTGTGCCGGCAGCTGGGCTGGCGGCCCTGAGGAGCAGTCTGTTTGGTGATGGCTTCGGCCCCATCTCCCTGGACCATGTGCCATGCGTGGGCGATCGGCCCACCTGGGCCGGTGCTGGCACCTCAGCCTGTCTATCCACAACTGTGGACCCCACGAGGATGCCGGGGCCGTCTGCGCAGGTACCGGACCTTCCCTGAGACCTGACCTCCTACCCTAGCAGCAGAGCCCCATCTGCCAAGCAAGCCGACCCCACAGGGTTTGGGACTCCAGGGCAGGCGAACGACTTGTGAGGAAGCTTGAGTCCCATCAGGGTCCCCCAAACACAAGGTCAAGTCCCCTTCTCAACATTGTTCAGCAGGTCTCTGGGTCATTCCTAGCCTCTCTTCATTTGCTGATCTACCCAATGCTGAGTCAACACCCTTGAGTTCCCTTTAGAGTCCAGTCCCTCCCATCTTCAAGGAATTGCCAGGTCCCCTCTGTCATCCACCCACTGGGGTAATTCATTGCACTTCCTGTGTCTTGAAATGATCTGTTGTGAGCTTTAAAGCCGACTTAGTAGTGCTGTGTTGGGAAATTCCATGAACAAAACCGGGTTCCTCTCACCTATGTCCCTTGTGAAAACGTCAACGCTACTTCTTTTGGCCCCAGTGATTTGAGATAGTTTCCCTTTCTTCTTTTGATAATTCGGCCCAATTATGCACTATACGAGACTGCCAAAAAATGTAAAACAGAAAAGGAAATCTGATGAAATGAAAACACCCACTGCCCAGCTTCTCTTACTTTTTAAGAGCAAAGACCGGAAGAATAGGATTCAGTCCATCTGTCCATTTATTTAACAGAAATTTACTGAGCACTCTGGGCTCCCCAGGTGGTGCTGGTGGTACAGAATCTCCCTGCCAATGCAGCAGATGTAAGAGATGTGGGTTCAATCCCTGAATTGGGAAGATCCCCTGGAGAGGGAATGGCAACCCATTCCAGTATTCCTGCCTGGAGAATTCCATGGACAGTGGAGCCTGGTGGGCTACAGTCCATGGGGTCTCAAAGAGTCGGACGGGACTGAGCACACAGGCACTGAGCACTTTATATTCACCAGACACGACTCTAGGTGAATATAGTAACAAGAGCAGCAGACAGCCATCCTGCCCCCAGAGTGCTTACATTCCAGTGCGAGGCTTCAAGATCACGTCTGTGTTTCAGCCATGATAGATCATTACAAGAATAAATGAATGCTGAATTGGGGCTCATAATACCCTTTCTTGTGTTAAACAACCACTTTCTCCTAACACTTAGACAACTTAGTACTATGTCATAAGCTAGTTTGTTGGATGAAGATGAGAAACCAATGTTAGAAACCTAAAGTCAGGATTGGGAAGCTTCCTGTATGTGTGTGATCAGTTGCTTCCATCATGTCTGACTCTTTTGCAACCCCATGGACTGTAGCCCACAGGCTTCTCTGTATATGGGATCCTCCAGGCAAGAATACTGGAGTGGGTTGCCATCCCCTTCTCCAGGGGATCTTCCTGACCCAGGGATCAAAACTGTGTCCCCTGTATCTCCTGCTTTGCAGGTGGGTTCTTTAGCCACTGAGCCACCCTGGAAGCCCAGGAAGGTTCCTAGTACTTTGCAATTCTAGGAAATGTTTTCTCTTCACTGCATCCAGGAAACAGGCTTTCTTATCCACCCAGGGAGATCACACTGTTCCCACAATAATAAATGTTTGCTTCCCACTTCCTTCCTCATGCATCCCTGGGGTCTCTGTTCCAGTCTCACCCAAGCAGCCTTTATCTTTTTTTTTTTTAATTTTATTTTATTTTTAAACTTTACATAATTGTATTAATTTTGCCAATATCAAAATGAATCCGCCACAGGTATACATGTGTTCCCCATCCTGAACCCTCCTCCCTCCTCCCTCCCCATACCATCCCTCTGGGTCGTCGCAGTGCACTAGCCCCAAGCATCCAGTATCGTGCATCGAACCTGGACTGGCAACTCGTTTCTTACATGATATTTTACATGTTTCAATGTCATTCTCCCAAATCTTCCCACCCTCTCCCTCTCCCACAGAGTCCATAAGACTGTTCTATACATCAGTGTCTCTTTTGCTGTCTCGTACACCGGGTTATTGTTACCATCTTTCTAAATTCCATATATATGCGTTAGTATAATGTCACATTTCAGGTCTTTTTGTATCTAATTTGCATATCTGAGGTACAAATCTTTAAAATATTGGGTTGGCCATAAAGTGCATTTGGGGTTTTCCCTAAGCTGGAACCTGAAAACCCAAACGCACCTTGTGGCCAACCCGATCAAACAGTAGCTTCTAAATTTCTTACAAGTGGGTGGGATTTTTGTTTGGATTTTATCTTATTTTGGCCTCTGGTTTGTTTTTATCATTTCAGCGTCAGCCACAGAAATGATCACCTCACCTGGTAATTTTATTTTCTTGCTAGCTTGATATAAATCATAGATATATAGACTGCCTTGCATACAGTTAGGGTTAAAGTTTATACCTCATATGAAGATAACCAGCAAGCTCATATCAAACTAACATAAAGTACTCATATATTTCTTGAGTAACGTAGGCGTGAATTGGACAGATACTGATTACATGCCTTCAGTACGTAGGACACTGTTCATCATGCTTCTGAGTCCTTGGTGCCACAGTAGGGAAGTCAGGAGCTTTGTTCATACTCACAACAGTGTCCACACATTTGGGAATTCAGTGAGTTAATTTTTAACTCACAGGACTTCAGGCGTCTCAGGCAAAAAATATACCTTTAGTCTGCATTTTCAGGAAACAATCGAGTCCCACATCTCCCATGTGTGTTTCACGTTATAGCACACCAATCCAATGATAGGTGAACTTTTATAAAGCATTTACGGGACTTCACTGGTGGTACAGTGGTTAAGACTCTGTGCTTCTGCTGCAGTAGACAAAGATTCGATCCCTGGTCTGGGAACTAAGATCCTACATGCTGTGCGGTCAAAAAAAAAAAGAAAGCATTTGCATGGCTAAGTAAGTTGAAAGTGGAAGTGAAAGTCACCCAGTCGTGTCTGACTCTTTGCAACCCCATGGACTATACAGTCCATGCAATTCTCCAGGCCAGAATACTGGGGTGGGTAGCCTTTCCCTTCTCCAGGGGATCTTCCTGACCCAGGGATCGAACCCAGGTCCTGCACTGCAGGCAGATTCTTTACCAGCTGAACCACAAGGGAAGCCCATAATAAGTTGGGGAAATACAATACCCCTCTCTTGAGGATTCAGTCTATTGAAATGTTCAAGCTCTGGCAAGCCCTACCCTAAGGGATCTTCTTTAAACTTGGCAATATGGAATGTTTCTCAAACTTCTTTGACTGCTGAGACCTTCCGGGTTTGAGTAGAAATGCAGCATCACAGAATTTGGAGCCAGAGAACCTGGGATTATGGTCTGGCTCCAGCCTTATACCTTTGGGTGACAACTGGCCAAGTCCCCTTCCTTCTCAGAGCCTCTGTTTCATCATCTGCAGAATGGGAGGGTGGCACTTGTCCGAGGATTGGGTGGCACACTCCTGGGCAAGCTGTCAGTGATGGGAGCTTGTTGTCGCATCCCTGAGGGATGTGTGTGCTGCCACCTCTTGGGACCTGCCTGGTTCTCTAGGTGAGCAACTCACGTGTCCTTTGGTAAACTCCCCTCTTGTGGACACTGGGGATCATCTTAGGACCTGAGTTGATCAATATACAACCAAGCAAGTTGGAGAAATACCATCTCAACCCAAGTCAATTCAACTCAAATATTCTCTGAACTGTAAACAGTTATGTAAGTAGCTCACGGTTCCTATTTTTAAAGTCTCAGAGCCCTCTGCCAAACTTGATAGAAATGGATATTCTATGGAAAATCAGACGATGAAACAGATATGTCTCCTTGGATCTACGAGAATCAGCTACCAGATGTCTCAGCCAAGGACAAATTCAATATGGCATCATTGCAGTGTAACATCTTTACAAGAGTCGGAAGAAATCTTAGAGATTGTTCAGACCTGAAGTTACAAAGACGCAGCTGGCAGACTAGTTTTGACCTACAGATTGGTTTTGTTTCAGACAACAGAGTTTTGCCTATGCGAAGTTTCATTCTTTTTAATACCACATTTTAAAAGTAGGAGATTTCATATAAAAGTCCAGATTTCAAGCTTTGATGGGGAAGCCAGAGGCTGGGAAATACAAGTGTGAATTTTCACAGGGCACTGATTGTCCAGGGCAGAGAGGAGACGGGTTTCCCTTTATGGGTACATGCTGTTTGTCTAGTTTCCTCCTGGCCCGTGCCAATTATTTCTGGACCTGGAGTCACCTCCACTTGGATGTTTGGTGCCTCTCAAATTTTAATGTGTCTATAAATCACCTGGAGATCTTGTTAAGATGCAGATTACGATTCAGTTCCTTGAGGGAGAGTGAGGGGTGGGGTGGGGTTTTAAATGTCTGCCTTTCTCACAGGATGGTGCGGATGCTGCTAGTCCATGGATTTCATTTTTCAGATGCATCCTCTGAAGTTTCAAGATGCAAAGGAACTTGTCCAAAGTCACATGCCTGTTTACACACAGAGAAGAGACTAGAACCCAAATCTCCTGGGTCCCAGACCCAAGTATCACCTCCTCCACTATTTATTTCCCTTAGCTTAATGGAAAGGAGAACAGGAGAATCAAATAGTAACAGAGCATAATCAAATATGAACAAGACTGGGACATAATTTGTAAGCAGAGTAATTCTTTTAAAAATCTTACCAATGAACGTGATTGAAAAGAATGGTATTTAATAACAGTTTTCTATAAATTGTGCTTGGTTTGACAGTTCCTGCCTCAGTTTCAGCCACAGATTTGGTTCTTACGACTGGTAACAAGTTTTCTGCTGATTTGTCCTCTTACTAATGTTAAGAGATAATGATGTGTTGAAATTCTACCTAAAGAGTACTGTTGGCCCAGGGGTCACTTGGCTGAATTAATCCCTTGGAAAATAGACTAGAATCCAGAAATAGACAAATATACAGTGAAGTTGAGGTCCCAACACTCAAGGAAAGCACTTGCATACACCTGGGAGTGATCCACAGAATCTACTGTTCATACTTCCTACACACACTGGCGCTCTGGTCTCCCTGCTGACTGTGTATTATGAGAGACAACAGATTAGGGAGGAGGTGCAGAGACTGGGAGGGGGAGACCTCATAGAAGAGCCACAGTGGTAAGGGCAGGAAATGCTAACAGACAGCCACAGAAGGGTTCAGAAAACCGTTCAGTGTCACCAGCCTCCCAGGGTCCAGCCCCGGTTGGATCCAGGGATTCCCTCAGGAGTACTGTGTTGGCGATTAGAATAGCAAAGCAGAGATTTATTAGATGCTCAATAATAACTGGTTTATGCGGAAAATCAATATAATCTGTGACACCAGGTAGGCTCTGTCCACGGAGGCTGCAGGCGCCCTCTCGAATAGCGGAAGGTGCCCCACCTTAGGCACCTTCTCGAGTGGGTCTTAGAAGCCCAGGCAAGTAAGTGGTCCCAGAGGACCCCCACGCTCAAATTATTTTGGCCTGAAGGAAGAACAGAAGAGAAAAGGAGGAAAAGGAAACAAGAAAGAACGACATGGGGAGACCAAGCTTTGAGCAAAGCCCATAGCCTTATTTTCAACAGGGGCTTTTATACCCTAAGTTGCACATAGAGGATAATCAGATCAGATCAGATCAGTCGCTCAGTCATGTCTGACTCTTTGAGACCCCATGAATTGCAGCACGCCAGGCTTCCCTGTCCATCACCAACTCCCCGAGTTCACTCAGACTCACGTCCATCGAGTCAGTGATGCCATCAAGCCATCTCATCCTCTGTCGTCCCCTTCTCCTCCTGCCCCCAATCCCTCCCAGCATCAGAGTCTTTTCCAATGAGTCAACTCTTCGCATGAGGTGACCAAAGTACTGGAGTTTCAGCTTTAGCATCATTCCTTCCAAAGAAATCCCAGGACTGATCTCCTTCAGAATGGACTGCTTGGATCTCCTTGCAGGGATGTGAAATCATGCAAAGTCAGCAGTCTTTGATCCTTATTGAGACCAGGCTTTCTTTTCTGCAAATTTATTGTATACAAATGGTTTAGGTGATTTATATCATCTTCTGGCCAGAAGGCCTGTTAACATTTTATGACTCTGATAAAGGTTTGTCAACCATAAGACTTATTTTCTCTAGGAGTAATTATTTTAAAGTTTGGCGCCATCCTCCAAAGGTGTTAGATAAAGTTGCATTCCTATAGGGCAAAGGTGCAATGGGTTTACAACAAAGGAAAGAATTTATTACCTTAAGAGTCTAAAGTTGTTAACACCAAGGCCACTACTTATTTTTTCTACATACCAACTGTATTAATTAATACACTTCCAAGGAGACAATACAGGGGATGTGGAAACTTGGCAGCAAGCATTGGCTCAACAACGAAATCTTCTACTAGTTCTATTCTGACAATTTCTAACTCTCTATACTATTTGAATATCTTAAGCTCCCCGTGCCTCTCACAGTTGGGAGACTGTAAACAATCGTATGCATAGCTGTAGGAGTCCAGGTAAACCTGTCAGGCAAGTTAGAGAGCCATCTGAGGGGCTTGTAAACTAAAACACTCTTGTCATGCCCAGGAACTTTATTAACTGGAGCTGTAAGTTAACTCTTTTTCAGAGAGAGAGAGATGGTGGTGGGGGACAGCCCCCCGTAAAGTCAGAGGTATAGGTGAGAGCACAAAGCAGTAAAGTAGGCAGACTCTGGTTTTGGGGGTAGATGTTTGAGAATTTCCAGGGGGACTCCTGAGGCTCGGATCCCAACTTTGCATATGCCGAGCCTTCTTCCTCATGACCTTTGCCACGGGCGGAATTCCTCACACTGGCTCTCAGCACCAGCCTTTCTAAATATCACAATTTGAAGCAAAAGTACCCACTAAACTCAACATCCTTTGAGATACCTCCTTAATACAACCTTGAACAGCAATGGTTTCTTCTTAATGAGCCTGAATCACGCAAGTTAATATATGACCAGTATCTTCTGTTTAAGAGGACAGGGAAACTTGGTTTCTTTCAGGAGAGTTTTAATTTATAACAGCTCATGTTTTTATTTTTGCTATCCAAAAAAAGTTTATTGAAGGATAGATGATTTACAGTTTTATTTACAGTGTTAATTTCCGCTGTATAGCTAGTGACTCAGTTACATACATATAAACGTATTTTCATATTCTTTTCCATTATAGTTTATCACTGGATGGTTCCCAGTGCTATGCAGCAGGACCTTGCTGTTGATCCATCCCATATATAATAGTTTGCATCTGCTCACACCATCCCTCTTGCCATTTTGCCAGAGGCTCTGATATTCTAATGAACAGAAGATCTGTATTTAAGAGACAGAGAAATGTACAGTTTATCTTGAAGAGATAGGATAAGTGATAAGCTTTAATTAGGAAGACAACAAAATAGGAAAATATTAACACAGAATACAGCAGACAATTTGACTGTGGTACTAAAATGGCGATAGGTGTCAATTAGCATTGCATAGAAAAGATTTAAATCCGCCTAATAAACATTTAACCTCAGAGCAGGGCCTGATAACAGAGAAATGGCTGCAGAGCGTGTTTCCACTTTGGTTGACTGCTGTGTGTGTACAAGCACAGTAGTTCAGGGCACACACCACTCGTGTTTTTATTGAGGTGCTTAAACTTTTATTCAAGAGGGTGGGAGACAGTTCTCACACTTAAAATTTTCCAACAGCAAAGCCTGGTTAATGAGATAATAGGAAAGGTACAATCATGTGTATTAGAAAAAGAATAAGAACTTTCTGATCCACTGACTAACTTTGCTGTTTGTGTTTCATATTCAGGCATCCTTCCGACCTCAGCAGAAGTGACTCCTTCACCTGGTAATGCCCTCTGCCCACTGCAAATGTAGATGGATGAGACAGCAAGGTTGACAGGCAACCTGTCATACAGGCCCTGTATGCCACCAGGGCCAAGACTAGGACAGCTCTGGGGAGGTGTATCGTCAGGGTGTTGTTGTCTTTGGAGCAGAGTGCCTTGTCTGGGCCAGACCCTGCAGCAGGCATGGGGACTTGAGGGGTCAGGCAGGCAGAGAGGGGGTCTCCCTGGCCAGGTCAGCTTGCCTGTTGCAGGTTCTCACAGCATCGCGAAGCTCTCCATAGCACTTGTCACAGGAGCAGTTCTGCAGAGCAGGAGCCATACCTAGTTTTGTTGGTTGCCCCACTCTAGCGTTTAGCACAGTGCCTACCAGAATAGATAAATAAATCAAGACTTACTGATTAAATAATGAAGTCCGTGGTTTCCATAGGCTTCCCCAAAGGCTCAGTGGGTAAAAAAAAAAAAAAAAATTGACCTGCAATGCAGGAAACTCAGGTGTGATCGCTGGGTTGGGAAGATCCCCTGGAGTAGGAAATGGCAACCCACTCCAGTATTCTCGCCTGGAAAATCCCATGGACTGAGGGCCTGGCGGGATACCATCCATGGAGTCACAAGAGTCGGACACGACTGAGCACGCACACATGCACGCGTGGTTTACGACAGCACACACGCATGGTTTCTATGCTCCAGGGACAGAGAGAAGAAAATTAATTAACTGTAATACTATTTTTTGCCATTTGGCAAGTTTTGATCAATTGTCTTTTCTTATCTCCAGCATCTCTGAGTATTGCTGTAACCACCTCGACAGGTAATTAATTTTGATGTTATTTCGGGCTTTGTCTGTCTTATAAATTATTCTCTTATAAATTACTTGCTTATAAATTATTTGATTTTCCAATGAGCTCATTAAATAACTATTTATGTCATGATAAATTCTTTGAAAGTTTTAAAACATGTTTATGATAAATTCTTTGAAAGCTTTAAATATGTTTATACTGACCTGACTCAAAAAAGGCCACACTAACTGCCTGGGCCAAGGGTGAAATTAGTCCAGCCAATTCAGCCAAACACAAGCACTGAGTCATTTGCTGGACTGACTGGTGGTCGAATGTCAACCGTCCATGAAGGAACCTTCTCCTGAACACCAGCCATCATGTAGGTGTTGTCAGACTGGTGGAGAGTCAGACCACGGCTTTTACTGATCCTTCTGAATGTTCATCCAGCATTCATTGAAGATGGCCACGTGCCAAGGTAGTGAGGGATGCAGAATTGACCAGGGTAACAAATAACTCTCCTCTTGGATGTTGTTGGACTTTGAGTGATGCCATTATCTGAGGAGTTACCGTGTAACTTTTTTTTCCCCTCTTTCTTATTTTTTAAATTATGTAAGTATGATAACACATTTACAGGAGACTTGGAAAGTACAGGACAAAGTTACATATAGTTCTACTAAATATTACAATTATTTTCAAGTAGATAAATTAAGAGTTTTAGTTGGAGTTTGAATATCAAACTCTCAAAAATTAATAGAATGAATATACAGAAAACTAGAAGGGAAAGAACCATGAAACAACTCAGCATAATTAAGATTTATACAATTTTCACACAAATAGAATATAAATTATATTCAAGTTGCCACAGACCGTAAACTAGAAAACACTAGAACATATCCAGGAACATGAAACGAGGTGCAAAAATTTCATGGTCTAAAGGTATTGAGCTCATACGGAGTCTGTTCTCTTATCACTCTGGAATAATGTTAGAAATCAGTATCAAAAGAGATTTGAAAATAACCCACATACTTTCACCCGTGTGACTTTGGACTTAATAATTTGACAAATAGTGTTAGAGATTTATTTGGGTGAAAGACAATAAAGAAGATGCTCTACACTACTCCAGGTGTTGAAGTAATTATGACATAAAGCATCAGAGTCAGAACCAAAATATGGTCTTTATTACTGATATAGCTCAGAGAAGAAAATGGCACACCACTCCAGTACTCCTGCCTGGAAAATCCCATGGATGGAGGAGCCTGGTAGGCTGCAGCCCATAGGGTCGCTTAAGAGTTGGGCATGACTGAGTGACTTCACTTTCACTTTTCACTTTCATGCATTGGAGAAGGAAATGGCAACCCACTCCAGTGTTCTTGCCTGGAGAATCCCAGGGATGGGGGAGCCTGGTGGGCTGCCGTCTATGGGGTCGCACAGAGTCGGACATGACTGAAGTGACTTAGCAGCAACTGATAAAGCTAAGAGATGCAGTGCATCTCTTAGTATGAGACAAATGGACTTTTTATACTCCTCCTCACCCTCAGTCTAGATCTTGAGACAGCCTACCTAGGGAAAGTTCTGGTCTGCAGAGGTCACCCTTTCCTGGGTCACCATCTCCCACTCATTTAAGGGGAAGCAGGGAAAAAGCAAGTCTGCCATTTATGGAATCTTTGTTAGATGAACGCCATACAATGGAGAAACTTGGACCAATGGTTGTTGCCCTCTGAACAGCTAGCCTCCAAGGGGAGAAGGGAAGGGTCTCCAAGAGGAGACCCAGGGGGTAGAGGGGTTCCCTGGGGCAGTAGAGGATTTGGAGATGCCCTGCTATAGCTCCTGTCTAGACAGTAGGCAGACAAGCCAAGTCAGTCATACTGATCTCCGTTGGCCGTTTTTATGTCTTCATTATCTTATAGAAACATGTATGCCTGGTGTGGCTGTCTTACTGCTGCCTTGTTCTTTTTGTTCATCTGCAGCTTCGTTGTCAGCCAGTGTGACCTCCACACCAGGTAAAACACTCTCTAGTGTCCCATAAGCATCTCTTCTTGGAGTTCCATTGATCGGACTAGGCTGTCGCACGGATGTTTTGTACCCAACACAGCCTCAGTAAAAACCCAGGAGTCTTCTCCACTGGTACATAAGTTTCTTCATCTCTTTTTCTACAGATCTCTCTTCAACCTCAGCAGATATGACCTCTCCATCTGGTAAATGCTCTCTCACTGTGGTGTTTAAATGAACCAGACTAGCTTCTTACTTTCTGTCCTACTTAGAAAATAAGCCTGCTTAACGACGATTTTGGCCACAAAGTAAACCCCAATGAAAAGACACACAAAGTATCTTTTTTCTCGTTGCTAAGTGTCCTATTCTCTTTGTTCATGCACAGATGTGTTCTCAGCCTCAGCAGAAGTGGACACCCTCTCTGGTAATGTTTTCTGCCTGTCACATTTCTTAAGTTTAAACTCCCCTCTTTAAGAAGTGAGCATATACATTGAATATTTTGTCTACAGAATAAGCCCCAATGTAAACAGAAGTCCCAGCCTCCTTTTCACAGAAATTAAGCTTCACGTTCTCGTTCACGCACAGACACAGAAGTGGTCCCTCCACCAGGGAACACCTCCTGCTTGTCACACTGGTCTTGATTGGATGTGCCCAAGAGGGCTGGGGGTCCACACCTCCACCTGCTGCATGGTCCTGTGATGATTCAGGCGATACTTTGACCCCTCCACCCAGACACACCCACTAGGGGATGGGCTGTGATAGTGTTGGTTTTATCCATTCACCACTTCCCTGGTGGCTCAGACGGTAAAGTGTGGGAGAACCAGGTTCAATCCCTGGGTTAGGAAGATCCCCTGGAGAAGGAAATGGCAACCCACTCCAGTATTCTTGCCTGGAAAATCCCACGGACAGAGGAGCCTGGTGAGCTACAGTCCATGGGGTCACAGAGTCGGACACAACTGAGCTTTTCACTTTCACTTTCTTCTGTTTTCAACCACACTGTTTTTGAAAAAAATCATCCCATCTCCTTTTCACTAATACTCGAGTTTGATCCTTCTTTGTTTGCAGATATGACTCCCACTTCAAGCGAAGCTCCTTCTTCACCAGGTATCTCTCTGCTCTCTGTAGTAGCTCTGTGAGTGGCTTTCTGAAAGAATCCAGCCAAGAAGAGACGCTTCCTTTTTCCCTAACAGAGGTGGGGAGAGAGCACAGGAAAGGCTGGGGAAGCTCCAAGCCACTAACCACCCCCACCCCCACATTCCTGATTCACCTCGTGGAGCCAGACCGAATGTGACTCCCGCATCCTGTGCCCTGAAAGGCAGAGGGGTGTCGGAAGAGTGTGCTTTGGGGTCTCTTGGGTCTGAACTGTGGGTGATCCAGGCCTGTGTACAGGGCCTCCCAGGTGGCACCAGTGGCAAAGAACCTGCCTGCTGATGCAGGAGATGTAACAGATGTGGATTCGATCCCTGGGTGGGGATGACCCCCTGGAGGAGGACATGGTATCCCTCTCCAGTATTCTTGCCTGGAGCATTCTATGGACGGAGGAGCCTGGCGGGCTACTGTCCATAGGGTTGGAAAGAGTTGGACACGACTGAAGTGACTTATCACACACACGCACTCACAGACATGTATATAAGCTGAGTCTCCATATCTTCATCCATAAAATAGTGATAATACTTAGCTGGCATGTTTATGTTAATAGAGTCGTAAATTATGACACATTGTAAATGCTCATAATGGGAATTGTTAATCTACCATGTTAAAGACCAACTTCACATACACTGTTTCACCCCCTGCATGCACAAGTCCACAAGATAAATAAGCAGAGTGGATTCTTTTATATACAGCTTAAAACAGTCTTATTTTTTTAAAAATTGTGGTCTACAGCGTAAAATTTCAATGAATTCAAATGTTAAAGCTTTCTTTTCACTGGAAATTTTTTTGGCAGCCACAGATCTGGTTTCAACAGAATCGACACCATCACCTGGTAACAATCATATGCCTGTTGCTAAATTAATCCTTAGTTTTATAGTAGTTTATACAACCAAACGCTGTCATAAAGCCCATTGTTACTCTTCCTACCTTGCTTCCTTCTGAATACTTTCATATGGGATTTTAATATTAGATATGGTCTCTCTCTTATCTAAAAATATTTCTGGAATCTCACTTGATTTTCTTCATTTCATTTTCAGCCTTTGTAAAAATCTAATGTTTTGAATTCCTCCTTTCAAAACTTCAGTGCATTTATAAAATTTTTCTGATCATTGAATAAATTGTTTGATAACTATCGGTTAAGACTCCATGCTTCCAATGCAGGGAGCACAGGTTCAATCCCTGGTCAGGGAAATAAGATCCCACATGCTGCACAGCACAGCCAAAAAAATTTAAAAATAAATCAATAATTTAATTTTTGGAAAATAAACAGCACACAACACTACTTGTTACATTTTGATGCAACTTAATGGCCAAAAAAAAAGTAAAATAAAACCTAATGAACAGTATTTAGGCACTCAAACTAAAGCAAAAAGTTTTTAAAAAGCATTAGTGTCTAAACTTAGAAAAAACATTTGGTTCACTTTCAGCTTTGAATATAAATATGTGACTTCGAGGATATGCATGTTTTTAAGCTTGTTTTTTCTTTTTTACAGTTTCAGTTTCAGTTGATGAGGAAGTGACCCCGTTACCTGGTAATTTTTGTTTGTTTCTAAGCACTAAAACTATCATATCATTATTAATACTGTTATTTCATTTTCATTGAAATTTCTTACCCTTTACAGAAAACTTTATAGCTTTTAGGTGCATGTGTGCAGGTACAGATGTGTGCACACACGTACATTTTGTAGGTTAGAAGCCTTGATGCACCTCTCAAGACCTCACTCAGATGTTTGCCTTTATTCATAGTTCAAACAAGAATCGTTATCTTGCTTCCAGTATCTCAGTAACAGTCGATGAGGAGAGCAACTCTCCTGGACCAGGGCATTTCAGTCACAGAGAAGCAGATGCCGGAGATGTTTGTTAACGTTCACTGAGCATCTTCTATGTGCTGAGCAGAGCAGGAAATTGAAAAATAGTCACTGGCAACCAATTTATATGAAGGCAAATCATCTTATACACATTGTGGGTGTAGCACCACCTACATAATATAGGTTTTCTTTTTAAATTAGTTTTACTTTTTAAATCACCTTTTTTGAAGTATAATTATGTACAGTAAATTGCACACATCTGTGAGTTTTGTCTCATATATACAACTGTGTGAGCACCACCACAGTCAAGACCTAGAGCATTCTGGGCCTTCAGTGGTGTGTGTGCGTAGTCGCTCAGTCGAGTCCCTCAGTTGTGTTCAAAGGTGGTCCAGTGGTTAAGAGTTGGTGCTTCCAATGCAGGGGGCACAGTTCGATCCCTGATCAGGGAACTAAGATCCCACATGCCTCAGGACAAGGCAAAAAAATTTTAAAAATTAAAAAAAAAAAGATTTAGAGTATTTCCATCCCCCAGGAAGTTCCCTCTTGCCCCTTTACAGTGAATCCTTTCCACTTCTCCCAGGCCAACTGATCTGTTTTCTGTGGCTATAAATAGATTTGGTTTTCTAGAATCTCATAAAAGTGAAATCAAAGCATATGTGTTTTTGTGTCTGACTTCTCAACCTTACTTAACAAATTTTGAAGAAACATTTATTTGGCTGCAATGGGTCTTTGTTGTGGTGTTCAGGATCTAGTCCCCTGACCAGATATCAAAGCCAGGCTCCCTACATTGGGAGCTCCGAGTCGTAGCCACTGGACCACCGGGGAGGTCCCAATGAATTGTTTCTAAGATTTGCCCCAGGCGCTTCCATATGTTGGTAATTTGTTCTTTTTTTTCATTTTTATTGTTTCTGCTTAGTAATGATGCATTGTGTGGACATACCACAATTTATTATGGACATACATATCACAATTTATTTGTCCATTCTTCTGTGGATGGACATTTGAATGTTTCCGGGTTTTGTGTATTGCTGAGAATTCTGCTGTTTATGCATCTTTCTGAGGTCGTGTGTTTTCTTTATCTTGAGTAAACATCTAGGAATGGAATAACTACATTACATAGTATAGAGGTTTTCATTGAGGTATAATCAATACCTCAATAAACATTAACATATTAACACAACATATTAATATATTTACATATAACATATCAACATAATTAACATAGTAATATAATTAATATTAACATAACATAAAAAATAAACATTAGTTTCAGGTGTACAATATAATGATTTAATATTTGTATATACTGCAGATGATCACCACAGTACTTTGAGTTAACATCCATCACCAAACATAGCTACAAAAATTTTTTTCTCAAGAGGAAAATTTGCAAGTTCTCTCTTCAGTTCAGTTCAGTTGAGTCGCTCAGTCTTGTCCGACTCTTTGCGACCCCATGAATCGCAGCACACCAGGCCTCCCTGTCCATCACCAACTCCCAGAGTTCACTAAGACTCATGTCCATCAAGTCAGTGATGCCATCCAGCCATCTCATCCTCTGTCATCCCCTTCTCCTCTTGCCCCCAATCCCTCCCAGCATCAGAGTCTTTTCCAATGAGTCAACTCTTCGCATGAGATGGCCAAAGGACTGGAGTTTCAGCTTTAGCATCATTCCTTCCAAAGAAATCCCAGGACTGATCTCCTTCAGAATGGACTGCTTGGATCTCCTTGCAGGGATGTGAAATCATGCAAAGTCAGCAGTCTTTGATCCTTATTGAGACCAGGCTTTCTTTTCTGCAAATTTATTGTATACAAATGGTTTAGGTGATTTATATCATCTTCTGGCCAGAAGGCCTGTTAACATTTTATGACTCTGATAAAGGTTTGTCAACCATAAGACTTATTTTCTCTAGGAGTAATTATTTTAAAGTTTGGCGCCATCCTCCAAAGGT
>NW_011495018.1:8792156-8793080 GCF_000754665.1 Bison bison bison | reverse complement strand
ACAGTTCAAAAGCACCAATTCTTTGGCGCTCAGCCTTCTTCACAGTCCAACTCTCACATCTATACATGACCGCTGGAAAAACCATAGCCTTGACTAGACGGACCTTTGTTGGCAAAGTAATGTCTCTGCTTTTTAATATGCTATCTAGGTTGGTCATAACTTTTCTTCCAAGGAGTAAGCATCTTTTAATTTCATGGCTGCAGTCACCATCTGCAGTGATTTTGGAGCCCATAAAAATAAACTCTGACACTGTTTCCACTGTTTCCCCATCTATTTCCCATGAAGTGATGGGACCAGATGCCATGATCTTCGTTTTCTGAATGTTGAGTTTTAAGCCAACTTTTTCACTCTCCTCTTTCACCTTCATCAAGAGGCTTTTTAGTTCCTCTTCACTTTCTGCCATAAGGGTGGTGTCATCTGCTTATCTGAGGTTATTGATATTTCTCCCGGCAATCTTGATTCCAGCTTGTGCTTCTTCCAGCCCAGCGTTTCTCATAATGTACTCTTCATATAAGTTAAATAAGCAGGGTGACAATATACAGCCTTGACGTACTCCTTTTCCTATTTGGAATCAGTCTGTTGTTCCATGTTCAGTTCTAACTTTTGCTTCCTGACCTGCATACAAATTTCTCAAGAGGCAGGTCAAGTGGTCTGGTATTCCCATCTCTTTCAGAATTTTCCACAGTTTATTGTGATCCGCACAGCAACTTTCAAATACATAATACAGTCTTATTAACTATAATAGTCACCATGCTGTACATCACATCCCCAGGAATTATTTTATAATTGAAAATCTGTATCCATAATAGTTCTTACAATGTGACTTTAATTCATTAAAAGAAGCTTCACTGGATAGATGTGATGAGTTAGTGCCTCTTGCCTCCTGCAGACCTGCCCCTGCGCCTGGTGGGCGGGCGCGGCCGC
>NW_011495018.1:8784410-8791954 GCF_000754665.1 Bison bison bison | reverse complement strand
GGGTGGAGGTCCGGCACGAGGGCGTGTGGGGCACGGTGTGCGACGACCACTGGAGCATCAGAGACGCCCGTGTGGTGTGCCGCGTCCTGGGCTGCGGGCGCGCGCTGGGCGCCCTGGGTCGCGGCCGCTTCGGCCCGGGCTCGGGGCCCATCCTGCTGGACGACGTGCGCTGTGCGGGCACCGAGGATGCGCTGGAGCGCTGCGCCCACGCGGGCTGGGAGCGCCACGACTGCCAGCACTGGGAGGACGCGAGCGTGGTCTGCGCAGGTACCCGGGCTCCCCTGCCACGCCGGCCCCTCCCCGGGGTCTTCCTAAGGCTCCACCCGTTCTTTCCTCTCCAAGCATCCCTAAGGTCAGAATTCACCAGCCCGAGGAATGTCAGGTGGGCCATGGCCCCAGATTCTAGGATAAAAGAGCATATTTTATTACATAGCCATGGTGGTAGATGTTTTAATCAGACAGAGGTGGCACTTTATTAGCCAGTTTTTCTAATTCCAGTTCAGCGCAGTATTTGTCCCGAAATATAGCTAAAAGTTTATGAAGCCAAGAAAAGAAGTGACAACTTTAAAAAAATGATTTAAAAATATAGAATTTGTCTGTTGTCCCCTTATAAACCTCTGATAAGGGCACAGTCCTAGGTGGAGTCCCTTCCCCACCTTGACTTGGCCCTTGGAAGTCAGAACCCTGCACTGTCCTGGGTTCCCCTTGGTCCCTTTCATCCAAGATTCAGTGAATAGTTTTTGTCACCAGCCATTTGTCTTGGCATTTGACTTCCATGGGCAGACCTTCTGTGTGGAGTCATCCTCCCCTATATTTGTCCTTAATGTATCCACTAAATCTCACAGAGTGATGGAATTCTAAGGTTTGGTGAACAAGGTTAGCTCACTTTGGCTCTTCCATCCCACTGTTTTATAGGTGAATCAAAGGCATCCTTGCTGTTTCTTGTGCCTTATGTGCAAATTTCTCTTGTTTTGCATAGAAATGGGGCCCAAATAGGCTATCAGAGCCCCCTTGAGACAGTTAATTCCACAGGGAGCCATGTAGTATGAGTCAGCCTTGGGGCTGAGGGGTCCTTTTTCTCCAGATCCTCACTTTTACTGTCTGTTCACAGTTTCAGCTATTCTTCATGCTGTTGGGGGGCCCCCTGTAAATGGTAATTTATCTTCTATTCTCAGATTATACACCAAAGGGTTTCTTTTTCATCAGGTTCAGCAGCCAAAGGACCAGTGGGCTGGGGCTGAGAGCGTTTGAAGGGCTGAGGGAATCTGGCCAGCCGTGCTTCCTTCTGGGTCCTGGCCCTGGGTTTCTGTCTTGCCTTGCTTCTGGGAGGGGAGGGCTTGATAGCCATGAAGTGTGCATTTCCCAGCCTGGGCTACTGTGCACGCCGTGTGCATGGGAAGGGACGCCAGCCAGGGTTCAACCATGCGATGAGTTTTATAACCTGCAAAGCCCTGTATTTACTAGTCTCTCTCTCCAACAAATCTTGGTGTTGATGACACCATTCTCAACACTACTTTATCTATGCCAGAATCCCTCCCTCCAACTCCATCAGGAGGCCCTGGGCCCTCCTTTCCCTTGCATCACCCTGGAGTATTTCCAGGCCATTGCTTCAGCTTTAATAGGTGAATCCAATGAGCCCTTTTTCCCACAGTTCATGTCCACTGCTGGCTATGTTGTCCCCGTCCAGTGCTTCTACACAGATGACCTTTGCTTTTCTTTGTCCCCCTTCACCAGGTGCGGCTGACTCTGTGGTACCCAAGGACAACAGTAAAGTCTTCCTCCCTCCTAGGGTGTGAGACTCCAAAAAGGGGAGCTAAGAGACCCATTGTCTGTGGAAGAATGAACAGACTATGTGAGGGGACCAGTTTCTGTGTCTCCCCTGAGATCTCTTGTATCTCCATCCTCTTGCTGGGCTTTAGGAGGCTGGGGAGGAAGTCCCTTTGCACCCCCTCCCTTGGCTTCCATTCCTTCTTTCTAACTTAACCCTCATACAAAGGCTCAGATGGATGTTCAGGCTCAGATGTTCTTACCTCCTTAGAAGAGGCTCTGTCTCTGGGACATGTTCTGTGGGTAGGACCCTGTGGATATGACATGACTTTTGGAAAGAAGGGGAAATATAAAGTCAATGGAAGTCAAGTTGGGTGTAGTGGGTGATGAGAGCCAACCCAGGGCACTGTCCATAGTACTTTTATAAAGTAAACATAACTCACACCCCTGAGGGCTCCAGGTTCTCTTTGTAACTTTCTCCCCATCCTCCCCCTTCTGCAGCCCAGCTCTCCTGCTGGCCTCACCTTTTCCAAGTCGTCATTGACCGAGGCTACCTCCGGAGGCTGGGCTACTCGTCCTGGGACATCCATTTAAATGATAAGCTGTGTCGCCCCCGAGTCACAGGGCGCTACCTGATCTTCAACGTTCCCTATGGCCACTGTGGCACAGTCAGACAGGTATGAAACTGACAAGGTGGTGGTACCCTTCTATGGATGGAGGCCGAAAAGAGAGGCTTGGGAGAATCAACCACCTGTTAAAAACCTGAATAGGGACAGAGGAAAGGCACAACCATGACTTTGGTTCTGAGTTCCATGAGACCTGGAGCAACTCATTAATTTGTCTAAAACTGCCCTTCCTTTTGGGAATTTGGAATACATAGTAACAAGTACAGAATGCTGATGATCTGATGGGTGGATGGATGGACAGATGGACGGATGGATGGATAGATGGATGCTCTTCTCTAAGCTGCAAAGCCAAAGCATTTTGTCACCACATGCTTTTTTATTCAGCACTAGTGCCCACCTACCATGTGCAAGCTGTAGTGTTGGGCTTGGGGAAGACAGCCTGAGTGCTGTGTTTCTAACCAGGTTTCCCAATGTAGGAAACAAATATTAAGATATTTATGTATAATGAAATGAATATGTTTATTTCATTTTGCTTAACCACCTACTTATTTCACAAACCAGTATCATTGAAATTAAGGAAACAAGTATACCAAAGATACAGGAAGCGTGTATAGCCAGAAAATCATGTTCATAGGCACATTTAATAATGTAACAGGATACAAAGCAAGATCCCTATGCTATTCATGTATTCTTTCACATCCCTGTTTAGACACATGCCCAAAAAAAGAGCACCCCAAACACTTGACATTGTTGGAGGTTGAATGCATTCCAGCAGTCTCCATGGTGCTAAATAGCCACTTTAAGTCCGTACTTCACATTGCATCTATCTGTGCAGACTGTGATCATTCGTATCCTCTTTGTTCTAAAAATTCTAATTTTTACCTCAGAGGTTTCTTCCCCAGCAGTCTGCTGGGAGCTCCCCAGTGTCTGGGAGGCCAGCAGGCCCTGGACATTTCCAGGCACTGGGGAGAACCCTGAGCTGTCCTTTCTGGCCCTGGCTGGCCCAGCTCCCTCTGCAAGCTTCCTGTGCTGACCACAGTTCTAGGGCCAGAGCAGATAGCAATTCAGGAACCGCCTGCAGTGGTGGCAAGTCCCCAAGCACCTATGGGGAAAGGCAGCTCTATTTCCCCATAAAAAGGGCCCATGTCCGATTTCAGAGTCAGGGAATGAGCATCCTTCTAGGTGCTGAGGACCCAGCAGCCACTATGATTGACAGGACCGCAGCTCCACGGCTCTTACACTGGCGAGAAGGGAGACACAGGTCCCGAATAAAGACAGATGAGAGTCCTTTGTCGTGAAGAGGATTAAGGAGACCGTCAAACAAGGCAAAGGATAGAAAATGCTTTGGGGTGGAAGACCACTTTTGAATAGGGTGGTCAAAGAACCGAGGCCTGAAAAAGGACATAAAGCAGGTACAGAGGAAGAGGAGGAGGGCTCCAAGCAGGGGGTCAGCAGAGGGGTGCAGAGGCCCCGAGGCAGCAGCCAGCTTGAAGAGGTCACGGGAGAGACTCAGGGCTGTGAACCACAGGAAGCCCAAAGTCTGGTCGGAATTGGGCAGGCCCACACGGTCCTAGAGTTCAGTTTTTCTTCTAAGCTGTGCATTCTCTACAAGGGTGACATCCCTCTCAAGGGGGAAGAGAGATACGGGTTCTTAGGGGCAAAAAGAAGAAAGGAAAACAAAGCAGACCAGTGAGAAACACTGCTGTAAGCTGTTGGGGCTTTCCTTGGAGGGTTTCAAGGCAGACTGCCACTGGACCTGAGTCGCACGGGCCAAGGCTCCCTGGAATAAACATCCCTGGCCAGGATGAGTCTCCATGACGCAGCAGGCTATGGGAAGGAGGCTGCTGGAGGCCCCTACTCATCAGCCTCCAGCACCTTCTTGGCCCCTTGAAGTCATGTTGGCTTTGAAGGAGCAAGGCTGAGAGTGAGGGTCCATAGGGCCAGCCCCGCAGCTCACAAGAAGCCAGGGCTGGTCTGGGGGTCAGAGCAGGGCAGAGCGGTAGAGGAATTCAGCAGCCAGAGTGGACCTCCCACCCTGTCTTGTATTCCCCAAGCCTGGCCCCCACAGAGGGCAGAAGGGAGTCCAGACTTGCATGCTAGGGGTTCCCTGCGTGCACCCCAGACTCCCAGAAGCAGGGACATAAGGTCAACCCCTCATGATCTCAGGTACCAGAGAGGTCATGCCTGAGACCTCATGCCCTCCAGCTTCTCAGCAAACTGGCTCCGAGTGGTGGGCACAAAGCAGAGGTCTTCGCTCCTGAAGAAAGCGCTGGGCAGGGAGCCGGGAGCACAGGCCACCAACTCTCCCCTCTCCTCCCAGGAAAGCCGCGGCTCCCTCAGCTACTCCAACTCTGTCACAGGCCGAACCAGGGGCCACCCGGGTCGAGTCGTCCTGCGGCACAGGGTGCCTCAGCTCAAGTTCACCTGCAGGGTGGATGGCCCGTCAGCAGTGGAAGTCGTCCCTGGGGAGAACGCTAGCTACGATGTGTCCATATCTTTCCTCGAGTTGCCCCTGTCCCAGCACGGAGAGAACACGGGGCAACACTACGCCAGCCGGAGGAAAGAGGTCTTCCTCCAGGCCACACTCCACAGCCCCAACCCCAGCCTGCGGCTCTTTGTGGATACCTGTGTGGCTTCTCCAGACCCCAGTGATTTTACAACTGTCAAGTATGATTTGATCAAGCAAGGGTAAGGAAAGTGGAAGGCCCTGTCTGGTTGATGTGGTTGACTATTTACCTATTATTCCTTTGGGGGACCTGTTTTGTTTTGTTTTTTAATAATTTTGTTTATTTATCTGGGCTTCCCACGTGGCTCGAAGGTGGTAAAGAATCTGCCTGCCAATGCAGGAGACGCGAGTTTGATCCCTGGGTCAGGAAGATCCCCTGGAGAAGGAAATGGCAACCCACTGCAGTATTCTTGCCTGGAGAATTCCATGGACAGAGGAGCCTGTCAGGCTGCAGTCCATAGGGTCACAAAGAGTTGGACACAACTTAGAGACTAGACAACAACAATTTATTCATTTATGCTTATTTTTGCCTGCACTGGGTCTTCACTGCCGCTCACTGGGCTTTCTCTGGTTGTGGTGAGCAGGGCCTTCACTGCGGTGGCTTCTCTGATTGCAGAGCATGAACCCACAAGCACACGCAGGCTTTGGTAGTTGTGGTGCACAGGCTTAGTTGCCCCCTGGCACGTGGAATCTTCCGGGACCTGTCCCTTGCATTATCAGGCAGATTCTTAACCACTAGACCACCAGGGAAGTCTGACCGTTATCTTCTTAACTGGCAGTCCTAAATCAGAACATTGTGCCCAGAGTCTTCATCCTGTCCAGAGGTGGAGCCCAGACCCTAACCATCCCTCTGATCCCAGCTGAGGGCAGATAATTATAGGAAGTCTAGACAACATCCCTTGAATCCCCAGAGAGTCCTAGGCAGAGCCTGTGCTGTCTCAGGCTCTGCTGACTCATGCTTCTCTTCCCTCCAAGTTTTATAACTATTGCATTCCCCATTCCTCAGGGTATTTGGCCAGCACTGATGGGCTGCTGGGTTATCCTAGGCTAAGCTCTTACAGTGATGAGGTTTATTCTGGCACCTTTGGTTAGACATAACATTTGCCAAATTAGAACTCAGGCAAGATGTTTGCCTTTATAGCTCTTTTATCCCCCAACCAGCGCAAAATGCTTATGGATGGGTAATTGGCAACCAGTGTGAAGACATCAAAAACTCACTTTCTGATGGAAGCTCCAGAGTGGTAAGAGCCACTAAAGCGGTGAGCGCTTCCTAAAGCCCCTGAGAGGCATCATGGTGCCTGATTCCAAAAGTTGGGGAGGGCAAGAGGCAGCACCTTCCACAGGTAGAGTGAGCCACGGTGTGGGAAGTGCACAGATGTGGTACTAAGCCGCACTGAGTCAGAGAGAGAAAGCTCTTCCCTTTTAGGTCTCCCGTTTCAAAACTTGGCAAGGAGAGGGAGTTCCCTAGTGGTCCAGTGCTTAGGATGCAGTGCTTTCACAGCTGTGGCCCAGGTTCAATCCCTAGTCAGGGAACCAAGATCCTGTAAGCCGAGTGGCTACATATATCAGAGAGTCCAGAATTTAACAACTGTCATACTTCTGCCTATTTTATTAACAGGTTTTATTAGCTCTTCTTTCTCTAGTTTCCTAAGATGGGAGCTTGTTGTTGTCGTTCAGTTGCTAAGTCATGTCCAACTCTTTGTGACCCCGTGGACATAGCAATGCCAGGCTTCCCTGTCCTTCAGCATCTCCCTGAGTTTGCTCAAACTCATGTCCATTGCATCGGTGATGCCATCCAACCATCTCATCCTCTTTTGGCCCCTTCATCGTTGTGTAATGCCCCTTTTCATCTCTAATTATCCTGGCTCTGGAGTCTGTTTTGGCTGAAATTAATATAGCTAATCCAGCTTTCTTTTGATTGGTATTAACTTGGTAAATCTTTCTCTATCCTTTTACTTTTAATTAACCTTTATCTTTATATTTAAAATGGTCTTCTTATAGACAGCATATAGTTGGATCTTGTTTTTTTTTAATCTACTCTGGCAGTCTGTGTCTTCCAATTGGTATATTTAAATCATTCACATTTAAAGTGACAGTTGACATAGTTGGATTAAAATCTGCCTCCTAGTAACTGTTTTCTATTTGTTGCATTTGTTTTTGTTTCTGCCTTCAATTCTCCTTTTGCTGCCATCTCTGGTTTTAATGCAGGTTTAATACATTTTATATGCTGGTTTTAATTGAGCATTTTATTTTATTCCATTTTATCTCCTCTAAATATATCATTTACTTCTTTCTTTAGTTTTTCAGTAGTTACACAAAATAAATTTTAAAATAAATTAAGTTCACCTTCAAACAATATGTACTGTGCTGTGCTTAGTTGCTGGAGAAGGCAGTGGCACCCCACTCCAGCACTCTTGCCTGGAAAATCCCATGGACGGAGGAGCCTGGTGGGCTGCAGTCCTTGGGGTCGCTAGGAGTCGGACACGACTGAGCGACTTCACTTTCACTTTTCACTTTCATGCATTGGAGAAGGAAATGGCAAACCACTCCAGTGTTCTTGCCTGGAGAATCCCAGGGACGGGGAAGCCTGGTGGGCTTCCGTCTATGGGGTCGCACAGAGTCGGACACGGCTGAAGCGACTTAGC
>NW_011495018.1:8770172-8784310 GCF_000754665.1 Bison bison bison | reverse complement strand
CAGCAGCAGCAGCAGTGCTTAGTTGCTCAATCGTGTCCGACTCTTTGCGACCCCATGGACCATAGCCCGACCAGCTCCTCTATCCATGGGGATTCTCCAAGCAGGAATACTGGAGTGGGTTGCCATGCCCTCCTCCAGGGAATCTTTCCAACCCAGGGATCAAACCCAGATCTCCTGCATTGCAGGAGGATTCTTTACCGTCTGAACCACCAGAAAAGCCCAAGAATACTGGAGTGGGTAGCCTATCCCTTCTCCAGGGGATCTTCCCAGCCCAGGAATTGAACTGGATCTCCTGCATTGCAGGTGGACTCTTTACCAGCTGAGCTACCAAGGAAGCCCCTTGAATAATATAGCTACCAGCTTTAATCTACCCTTTTGAAAAAATAGAGTAGGTAATAGTTCTGGCTAGCATTTACTTTGTTTTGTTTTTCTGTTATGTTTTACAGTGCCTTTCTGTTTCTGGCTAGGAATGGTGGTTTTTTTCCTCTCATCAGTTTAGTTCAGTTCAGTCACTCAGTCGTGACCAACTTTTTGTGACCCCATGGAGTGCAGCATGCCAGGCTTCCCTGTGCATCACCAACTCCCAGAGCTTGCTCGAACTCATGTCCATCGAGTCGGTGATGTCATCCAACCATCTCATTTTTTTCATAAAAGAAAGAAAGAGTGGGTAGTGGGAGGAACCACTACCATTTTTTTCATAAAAGAAAGAAAGAGTGGGTAGTGGGAGGAATTCAGAGGTTTGTGTCCAAGCCCAATTATTTGAGCCAGAATTAATCCACACCATGCTTTAAATTGGTGCTTCCCAGGTGGCACAGTGGTAAAGAATCCAGCTGCCAATGCAGGAGACAAAAGAGATGCAGGTTTGATCTCTGGGTCAGGAAGATCCCCTGGTGTAGGAAATGGCAACCCGCTCCAGTATTCCCACCTGAAAAATTGCATGGACAGAGGAGCCGGGCAGGCTGCAGTCCCTGGGGTCAAAAAGAGTCCACACGACTGAGCGACCAAACAGCAAACAACAGCGTGCTTTAAGTTAATCCTCTTGACCTGGGGTTTTTCTTCCCATCAGGTGCATCAAAGACAATACTTATATCAACCTGCACTCCCGGCAAAAGAATGTAGCCCAATTCAAGTTCAACATCTTCAGCATTCTCACCAGCTATGACGTGATCTATCTGCAGTGTAAGGTCACCATCTGCAAAGTGGCGGACCACTCCTCCCGCTGCTCCCAGGGCTGTGCAGGGCGAAGTAAGAGGGCCACAGGCCCCAGGAAGGCCACAGAAGAGCAGACTGAGCATTTCCAAATGGTGGGACCACTGGAGATCCACAAAGGAACTGATCAGAGAAAGACTCATGGGTGATTTCTCCGAGTTCCACATCAACCTGTTAGAAATTAGAAGCAAATTCTATTTCTGCTCAGCAAAATAATGTTGGATAAATCTGAGGTCGTCCTCATAGAGACAGATAAAAGGGCTAAAGAGGTTCTCTTCGAGGTTCTCTTCGAGGTTGATTGCTAAGTAAATCTTGTCTGACTACCAAATTTCTAAGGCAATTGCTGTCTTTGCAGCTAGGAGTCTTGCATTTTATAATTCTTCACTATCAAGAACTTGATCACTGTCTTAAACTGTACAACATGTCATAAAGAAAGTTATCTCTTGATACCACACTGCACTTAAAGGTATTTTTGGCTCCTTAATGTTTAGATGCTAGTAGTTGGATCTTTTTGTTTCTGTCACCCTGGTTGTGTGAGAATTTATTTTCAGATCTTGCCAAGGGCCCTGTGAAGAATAAACTAAGTGTCTATCAGAAAATCATTGCTTTTTTTTTTTTTAAATATAGGCATTGGTCAGTTGAATCAAATGTCATTTACTCATTGTCGTTTACACAAAATGAGCTTTATTTGTCTGTTTCGAAGAAAACAAATTGGGCCTTGGCTTTGTTGAGCTTGGGTTAAGCTTGCAAATGAGAGCCTGAGCAACAATCACAGGAACCCTTGGGGACTGCTCTGTGGGGTACCACGTGCTTAGTCTGTTTCCCAGATCTTCAAAGCCTTACAGGAAACCTGAAAAGCAGACAAAGAAAGATTAGCATAGTCCCAAATCCTCCCTGAAAAGAAGGGCAGCACCCACGTAATCTAATCTCTCATTATATCTGAACAGGAAGAATTCTGCATTAGGTTCAGTGCCCTCAAAGTTGTCTTTAAAGAAACAGACTTTTTTTCTCTTGTTTTTCAAGACATATTTAGTAACAGTATTTAACACATGAGCTCTCAAGTCCAGGGGATATACACTATTGTCAAGTCCCTCAGGGAGGAGGGCAGGGTTTGATGGGGCCCGGAAGTGAACCCCAAATTCCTGAGAGATAAAAATCTGATAAGTGACTGGAGGAGGGACATTGCCTCTAAAGTGAGACATGTCAGTTTCACTGCAAACACGCCCTTCACTAAAAACCATCTTGGTAAAAGTAAGTTCCCTGCGGATACATAGTAGAAGTTGATGTGTAATTAATGGTCAGTTTGATGAAGATAGCATCTTTATATCCAAAGTTAATTATCTCTCACAAGTAGCTTCATCCTCAGTCACATGAAACAGTGATTTTAGCATCTGGCATCTATTTTGTGCAAGTGCTTCAAATTAAAAAAAAAAAAAAAGTTTTTCCAGATTACCAAGAGCTGCTAGAGTTTCCACTTTTAAAAGTTCGCCTGCCCATTAACTGTACTTATCTAAATCTTGCAGAGAAAGGCTAAGAGCCTCCAAAATTAGCACCTTATGGCCTTTAGCAAATCCCTAATGTGAAAAGTGTTGACAATTAATGCACTGAATTTTCAAGAATAAATAAATAAGGGACTTCCCTGGTGGTCCAGTGGCTAACACTCCACCCTCCCAAGGCAGGGGCCCTGGGTTCAATCCTCGGTCAGGGAACTAGATCCCACGTGCCACGACTAAGAGTTCACGTGCTGCAACTAAAGTTCCCGCATGCCCAGCTAAGACCTGGCACAGCCAAGTAAATACAGAAATGAATTAAACATAAATAAATAAATAAATACGGCTCCAGTGAACTTCCAGTTCAGTACTCTGGGTGGAGTTCAGGGAATGGGACCCAGGAAGCTGCTCTTTCCAAAAGCACTCAGGTGATTCTTAGGAATGATGAAGTTTGAAAACCACGGCTACTGTTCAGCACCTCATGTCGAACGGATCAAAATGCACTTAACAAGAACAAAGGTACAAACCGGAAGCTCCAATTAATACAGACAAAAATGGCCTGAGAGAAGCCTGCTCTCTCTAGCCAAAGAACCAACAAAGAGGCAGCCGGGCAGTTCTAGAAAACTCTGAGGCCATAACTTACTTGCTCCACGGGTGAAACTGTGGCCCCACCCCTTGCCTAGCCAGCAAAGGTGAAGTGGGGAGCCTGGACTTCCACCTGCTCTCCGTGCCCCTTACCTACCCTCTCCCCTCTCCTCCCCTCCCCTCCCCAGGGTGCTATCAGAGAAAGCAGAGTAAAGAGCTGGGCAATGAGGACCCCCCTGCACCCTCGAGTCAGGTGGAGCCTGGATTTTCAGCTCCACCCAGCAGGTCTGAGACACTCCTTTGAGGCTGCTAAAACTATAGAAAAATAGCTTTGATATATATATATATTATATGCTAATCGTGCATAGTATATAGTTCAATCACTCCACTACAAACGAGTTTGTTTTTTTTCAATAATTCCTTGTGATGGGATTTTACACTCTCTAGTGGGTCACAATATTTGACAGGTTTCACAGTATTACGCTATTACACCTGATGCATTTCTGAATACCCCTCTTGCATGGCCATCAGCAGGTGTTCAGTCAGTTCCTGATATCAGTTCCTGATAGAATGGTTGATGGGCCAGTAACCAGACAGTTTTCAAGTGCTGCTTGTAAATACTTAATTTGATTTCCCCAACCTAGTTAAGTTCTTTTCACATTAGAAAAGATCTTGCCAGTAGCTGCGTTTAAGATGTATGAAGGAATGCAGAGGAGACTGACCTGCGTGGCCACCTGGGGAAGTATTTGGAAGATCTACATGAAACTATTAACAAGAAAATGGGGGGAATCTGTTTTGATTTGGACCTGGAATTCAATCGGGCACCTAAGGACAGGACTTGTTTGCCTTTATCTCCATGGTGTGTCCCCTGGCACACTGTATACTCATCCGTAGGAGTAAAGAGAAAGCCTTTGGGCATCAGGAAAGTGGCTGCTGGTTAGGCGGCCCTCCCTCCCATTTTACATTAAGGAAACTGAGGCTCAGAGAGGCTAAGCAACTTCTGCAGTGGCACGAGCTTGTGAAAGGCACAGTTGGTTTTGAACCAAGTCTGCCCGGTTCTAAAGCCTCTCTGTTATGTTCTGTTCCTACTGCCCACCAGAGGGGTGTCTCAAAGAACCCCTTACTCCATCCTGCCTCCCTCAAGGACCCTGCAATGCCTGGACTTAGGGTGTACGCCCCACATTTGGAACACACTTGCACAGGGCCTCCCGGGTTCTGGGCACTGTGCTGACCACTGAGTGGGGCTCAGAGGGAAATTGCACTGATGCTCAGGGGCTTGCTGGTGACAAGAGAAAATCCAAGTGCACTTGAACTCCTAAGATGAGGCAGGAAGTAGTAGATGCCAGGAGAGGAAGTGCTCCAGGGACACTCAAGAAGGACTCGTCACTTCCAGCTGGCAGGTTTGGGGCAGGCTCCAGGGAAGGTGCAGGCTTGAATTTGCCTCTCGAAACCCTTACTGACACTGGGGACACTCATGTCACCCTCCAGGCAGCTTCTTGGCCGCTCCAAGGGCTACTGTGTGAGAGCAGCTCACCCTGCTGGCTCTAAAGTGCTGAATGACCTTCCTCAGCCAAGCCTCAGCTAGATGAATGCCTCTCCGCCAGGAGGCGACCTCTTCCAAATGCTTAGTTCTACCATCGCTTTCTCCCTGTGAGCCTAGAGGTAGTAGTTATTTCTCATTATTTCCTGTTTTCCTTTTTCATCCTTTTTAGTAGGTAACCAACCACTTGTTAGTAGTTAATTCCTTGAGTAAAACATGGGATGCTGACTAAGCAAAGGTTGTGCTAATGAGGGAAAGGACAAACTCTGGTTACAAACAGAGAGTCTGGGGTTGGAAGGCGGTTTCAGAGGCTCAGAGGAAAGAGCAGGGACAGAAAGGAGCAGCCCGAGCAGGAACGAAGAGGGGTGCATCCTCCTGCCTGTTGCTGAGACCAGAAGGATCTGGGCTTCACCACTCTTTACCACTCTTCACCACTTCTTTAACCTTCACAGGAGGTTAAAGACACTGTCTGCAGTTAAAGATACTGAAACAGCCGAGTCAGCAAAAATCAGTGTTAACACTGATACAAAAAGAAGGAAAATCGGCTTCTGAAGATTTGGAGGATAGCAGGAGGAGGCATCTCAGGTTTTTAAAATGTCCTTTTGACACCACAGAGTTCAACCCCATCGTTACACAAATTAGGCGCCCTCCACCCAGAGAAACCCCGCCTGCCTAATACCCTCTGGGATGAATGGCGGTTCCCTCCTGGCCATGTAACATTGTCCACGGCACAGCAAGCTGGGTGAGAGTGAAGGAAGCCGGTAGAAGGAGAAGGGCTCAGGCACGGGAAGTTTACAGCAGAGTCTGAAACTGGAAACACTCTAACATCTATTTTTTTTTCCCCTGGGGTTGTATATATAGATGTATTTTCTACTCTTAACTCTCCTTATATTGCAATATAACATGATAAGCTAACTGCCCCAAGTCCCAAAGTAGGTAAGACACAAATGTAAGTACTTTTCCAACTAACAACAACAACAATACTGGAGGCAGAGAGGGTTATTTTCAATATTGCATTTATTCAAAAGCACATAAATATGGTATATAGTACATGATATAATGGAAACAGTATAAAACTTGACTTGAATAATAAAAGACTCTACTAAGAAAGAAATATTGTTCATGAAGATATTTGTACCCACCCAAGTCAGAGCCCCTCGTTTACATTACAGCAGCACGGAGGCAGGGCATCGAAGCCGGGATACAAGTTACATTCGTCACAGCACTGGAGGCTGGGATAAGACCCAGTGGTGAGGGCCGCACTGACCTTGTCCGGGTTGACCGTGGCTGGATTATTTTTTAAGGCCAAACAAACAGGTACCTTTGGCATGCTTAAGAAAAGACATACACAGAGCATAGGATTAGAATTTTTCTTCTTGGTCCACCTGTTACAACTGTCAGGGGGATCTGGAGAATTTGGGCCTGGAACCAATCAAACCCATGACACCAGCCCGAGATGAAAGCAGCTTTGCCCTCATCCCAAGTTCCTGTCCAACCCCTTCCTCTCCTAAGAGTGCCAGAAACGTAAGATGAGGTTCCAGCAAATGAGGGAGAGTGAGCTGCAAGTGCAGGTCACCCAGGTGATCACTGCAGGTCCGCCAAGTGCAGAGCACAACCCGGGAGGGTGCCGAGTCCGCCGCCCCCGGGTGCTGGGGGTTACCATCCTGCTCACAGGCTGAACTTCCCTAGAATGGGAACATGGCTGCTGCTTTTTTTTTTTTGTATTCTCCCCACTTATCACATAAAGAATCTGAGACATGGAGAAGCACAGTGCCTTGATCAAACACATACAAGTAGAGGAGGAGCTGGAAATAAAAACCAGGTCATTCAAAGCTTGAGGCAGGACTCTGTTCAACAAACATGCTGCCTCCTTGGAACGTTAATGCGTGGGAACACCACTGCTTCTGACAACCAGTCTCACCCATATTTGAAGGCTCCTTGCCCCCAAATTTAACGCTCCCTTTTCAGATCTACACTCCCTGGTGAGGCAAACCCCAGGATCTTCACACAACTCAGCTTCCCCAGGGTCCTACAGGCCCATCCCACTGTGCCCAGAGCCAAGGATCTGCTGAGAGCTCCCCAACTCAGGTGGGGGGAACATCAGCTCAGCCCATCCTCCGAGTGAGCAGAGGCAGACTCAGTCACGCCATCTTCAGTCTGCAATCCTATGGAATCAACCTGCTGAGGGTAGGGGAGGGCAAGGGACGGCAAAGCAGCACAGACCCAGCAGCTGAGAACATTCTCCTTGTGAGCTCACAGCCCCAGACCAGAAGGGGTAGAAAGCCAGATTCTACCCTCCCCGCCATGATCCTCTCAAACTCTCCCACTGTTCCTGACCTCGCCCAGGGTGTGGCCAGAGGGCCAGGGATGACCCTGCTCAAGCACGGAGCCCCAGGATCCCATGTGAGGGGGTGTTAGCCCCTCTTACCCACATCACTCACTTCAGTGCGTTGGCTACTTTGTAGTAAAGACAGATGACAACGGCCATCAGAACGAGCATGGCCAACAGGATAGCGCCACCAATGCAGAACATAATTATCGCGTTAACTTTGGAGCTTTTATCTAGGCAGAGAAGTACAGGCAAGCAGTGAACCTGGCTTCCCTCCCCACAGTCACTTAGCAACCACAATATGCTTCCTTCAGTGGAAGAAGAATGAACCCTACGCTTGTAAAGCACAAATGAGTCTCCCTAGCGGGGTGCCCAGGACCATAAGTGGGCCCAGAGATGGGGAGAAAGGTTCATTTCTAAGTGAGATGGGACTGAAACACAAAGTCCAGAGAGAAGGAAGGAAAGACAGTGGGAAGAATCTTTTTCTCTCTTTCACATGCAGTAAAGTGCAGCTGTAAATAACCTGCCTACACTGGAGCAAATGGTTTTACTTCCAAACATCTGGGCCTCCAGGTTCACTTTCAGAGTCACCTCTGCTCACTTTTAGAGTCAGAATTAAACCCCTGCTGTACATTAGGCTTAAAAATCGCCGACAGCAATTATTAAGGGAACAACTTTCTTTAAATGTTATGTTCATTAATCCTAAGAATATACTCATCTCTTTTGTAAGAGATATGTGTTTCAGGAAAAGGAAGTTTTTCCATTCTCCCTCTGACAACTGCCAATTTTCTCCTAAACCCTAAATCTTTCCAGGAAGTCCAAGTTATGTGGAATAAGCAGTTTATTTAATCTATTTATGCTATTAAATAACATAAAATTTTATGTTATTAAATCTATGTTATTATATCTATTTAATCTATTTATTTAATCTATTTATCTATTAATCAGTTTATTTATGCCCTTAAAATGGGATAAAATGACCCAGAAGAGAGAATGAAACCATCCAACTGCCAAAGCATACTTACGAGAATCTAAGTCGTCAAAGCTGGATGAAGGCTGACAGTAAAAAAAAATTGCAATTAAAATAAACTTGAGGGAACAGTACATCTTATCAGGGATTTCTCAAACCTTTAATTTGAGAAAGAAAATTCTAACTGTCCCTGTTAGGAGTAAGTGAGATGTAAGTTTGAAGAGCTCGCTTTTAGAAGTGCAGCCTCCACCAGAGCAGAATGGAGAGTCAACTGTCCAGCTCCAACTTCCGTGCCAATCAGGCCATAAGCTGTGTGACATCAACTCTTTGGACATCAGCTCTCTTTCATGGAGTTCTGAATTCCATCCCATGTTCAGATTTTTGTGGTACCAATGGACATGTAAATGCCCAAATACTATTTTAAATCATTTCATTTCAAAATCACATTTTCAGGTTCTGTTTCTCTCAGAGGACTTTTTTAAGGTTTGACTGTTAATCAAAAGCAAATCTGGGGGTTCAATATAATAAAAAGACAGTGATGTGGGGAGGCTAATATCTAAAAATGGTCAATATTTCTAAAAGTACAATTATAGAAGGCTACTTAGACTCTGTTTTAGCAACACGAGGAAGTAGTATATACTTGTAGCCACTTAAGTATATACTTGTAGCCACTTAGTAGGATTCAGATATAAGTTCACTGGAGGAGGGCACAGCAACCCACTCCAGTATTCTTGCCTGGAGAATCCCATGGACAGAGGAGCCTGGTAGGCTACGGTCCATGGAGTCACAAAGAGTTGAACATGACTGAAACAACTTAGCAAGCATAGGTTCACTGACTTCAGAATATTATCATACTTCATGGTTAAGACAAAAAGATTTCAAAAAGCAATTTGAATATCAGGATATCTTTTAAATCGGGGTTCTATGATTTCAAGGTACTCACATCAACAAAGCTGGTTCCATTAAATGAAAGAATTTAACTACAAAGGGTTAGTCCTTGTTGCTCTGGCCAAATCCTTTATGAGGTTACAAACAGCAAGGGAGTTATCACCAAAAATGGTGGCATAAGATCTCTGAAAATTCTCTCCTTTATAAAAGCAATGAAAATCTGACCAAAAAAAAATTGTCAGAATCAGGTTTTTCTGACTCTGAATACTAACTATAAGCTTTCAGCAGCTCAAGGAATATTTAAGAACTGAATTTCAGTATGAATAGCACACTTGCATGCTTTGTGGCACTGTTTCATTGTTCATTCTCCAGCTCCATGGAAGCCTTATTTTCAACAGCCCTGATTCCAATGCAGCCAACCAGATGGAGCAGAATAGAAGTAGAGCTCTTTCAAAGCCTCATTCTCAAGAACTGTCATTATCTGACTCATCTGCTGTTTTTCTGAAAGACCTCGCTTGCAAAAGCTATCTGTATTTGACCCAACTTGGAGTCCACTCAGTGCAAGAAGTCTTCTCACAGAACTTTCGGCAAAAAGTTTTCACTTCCTGGCTCTCTGAGCAGTGGATAATATTTGGGGCAAATGATTGTTGTTGGTCAGTTGCAAAGTCATGTCTGACTCTTTGTGATCCTATGGACTGTAGCATGCCAGGCTCCTCTGTCCTCCAGTCTCCCGGAGTTTGCTCATACTCATGTCCATTGAGTCAGTGATCTCATCCTCTGTCATCCCCTTCTCCTCCTGTCTTCAGTCTTTCCCAGCATCAGGGTCTTTTCCAATGAGTTGGCTCTTTGCATTAGGTAGTCAAACTATTGGAGCTTCAGCTTCAGCAAAAGTCTTTCCAATGAACATTCAGGGTTGATTTCCTTTAGGATTGACTGGTTTGATCTTCTTACAGTCCAAGGGATATTCAAGAGTCTTCACCAGCACCACATTTGAAAGCATCAATTCTTTGGTGCTTAGCCTTCTTTATGGAAAAACTGGTGAATTAGATCCATAGAGGTTTTGAACAAATCTAAAGGCTGTGCACATATGTAGAGCTGTGTGCATGCAGAGTTATGAGTATTCTCCAGAAAGACATGAGATGGCCCTGTGTATTATATCCCAGCTGACCTTTTTCCAAGCAGGAAATTAAAGGTAAAAGCAGTTTTCAACTTCTTGGCTGATACTACTGAAGGCATGCCCCAGTATGCACACAGAGCCCCTCATGAAAGACTGGGCAGTACACTGGATGCTGGTGGCTCAGATGGTAAAGAGGCTGCCTGCAGTGCAGGAGACCTGGGGTCGATTCCTGGGTTGGGAAGATTCCCTGGAGAAGGAAATGACAACCCACTCCAGTATCCTTGCTTGGAAAATTCCATTGACAGAGGAGCCTGACAGGCTACAGTCCATGGGGTCACAAGGAGTCAGATATGACTGAGTGACTTCACCTGTCCAATCATTAGCTGCCTATTAAGCTAATCAATAAAGACTTCAGTGTTCACACATGACAAAGAATACTGACTTTATACAGAATTAGTTGAGAAAAGTCACTAAACAAGTATAACAAAACTTGGAAAATGGGAAGAACCTGATTTCCAGAGTTGCCATATTGTATTACAGTGTTTTATCTTGCTTTTGGGGGAGTAGGGGGGACACAGCATGTGACCTGTGGGATCTCCGTTCCCTAACCAGGGACCGAACCCAGGCCATGTGATAAAAGCCTGGAATCCTAACCACTAGGCCATCAGGGAACTCTATGTTATTTTAAATGTGCATTTTTCAATAAAAGGCAAGACGTGCAAAGAAAGAGGAAAGTATGGCCCATAAAATGAGGAGGAGGCAAGAAATCAATAAAAACTTTCCCTGAAGAAGCCCAGGTGTTGGCTCTGCTTGACAAAGACTTTAAATCAGCTATTTTAAACATGTCTAAAACACACCACTTCTAAAGAACTAAAGGAAAGTATGAGAATATGAAAAAAAGAAAAATTCACTGGAGGGGTTCAACAAATGATTTGAGCAGGCAGAAGGAAGAACTAGTAGACTTGAAGATAGGTCAATTGAGATTACCCATCCAGTCTGAGGAACAGAAAGAAAAAATAAACTAAATGAACTTCCAATTTCCACTCCAAAACGTAAAGAGTTTGGGAACTGTCATCCTCAAAACAAGAAAAAAATCAGAACAAATTGAACACCAAGTCTTCCTAAGTAAACAAGAGAATTGAAGTCACAGGGAAAATAGCCACCTCTCCTCCCCAAGGGCTTCCCTTGTGGCTCAGCTGGTCAAGAATCCACCTGGAATGCAGGAGACCTGGGTTTGATCCCTGGATTGGGAAGATCCCCTGGAGAAAGGAAAGGCTACGTACTCCAGTATTCTGGCCTGGAGAATTCAGTCCATGGGGTCACAAAGAGTCAGACATGACTGAGTGACTTTCACTTACTTCACTCCCCAAAAAAGCTAAGAGGCAGGTAAAATCAGAGAATCATAGCATACAGAGTACCAGGAGCAGAAGCCACTGCTGGGACCAGCAACGGGTAGTAACACTTAAATAGTAATTGAGGAATTGCTGGAGAATCAATGAGGACTAACTTAAGAAAAAAGAAAAAAAAAACATTCCCCCTGAGGTCTCAGTTTTGGTTTTAGTGGACGGGGGCACACTTTCGTGAGTTTTATCTCTAAGAGATCAATTAGGTTCTTATGGTGAACACTGAAAAAAAATCCCTCATGCTTTTGGTCTCCAATGACACCATTGTGGAGGTGTCTTTGTTACTGCTGGGAGATAATAAAAATCCTGAATTTCCTCTAGGCTCCCTCTGATATCACCCCAGCAGTTAGGTGGAATAGTGTTTCATATCTACCAGGTGAGTGTGGGAGTCCAGAGTTCCCAAGGTCTCCACTGACACCACAGAGAATAGGAAGAGGTGTTACTTACTACCTAGGGATGAAAGCAATGGCAACCCACTCCAGTACTCTTGCCTGGAAAATCCCATGGACAGAGGGGCCTGGTAGGCTACAGTCCATGGGGTCGCAAAGAGTCAGACACGACTGAGCGACTTCACTTTCACTTTTCACTTTCATGCATTGGAGAAGGAAATGGCAACCCACTCCAGTGTTCTTGCCTGGAGAGTCCCAGGGATGGCAGAGCCTCATGGGCTGCCATCTATGGGGTCGCACAGAGTCAGACACGACTGAAGTGACTCAGCAGCAGCAGCAGCAGCAGGGATGAAAGTCTCAGCTCTACTCAGCCTTCACTGGCACTAACCTGGAGAGAGGGGCTTGGGAAATCTCTTTACAGCCTGGTGGAATGGAAGTCTAGTTTCTCCACGAAGTCTCTGCTCGGAGAGGGGAGTAGTGGGGAGACAGGGAAGAGTAAGGTCATGGTTTTTTCTGTGATATTTGGCTGGAATACTGTCTTTTTAGGCTGCCTGTTTCCTACTCCTTTGGATAGAAACATAGGCTTTTGTTGGGCTTTTTTGTCTGCCCCCTGTGGTATTTGTAGGTTGCCAGCTTCTTCAGATCCAAGTCTGGAAATGTGAGGAAAAAACAAAATCCAGGGGACTCACCACTAGGTTTCCTTGAATCTAGCTAGTCTGTTTTCTTCTCTCCATCTTTCAGAGTCTTGCTTTACACGTTCAGGGTTTAGTTGCACAGTTAATACAAAACATAACGTAACTAGACAACATATTAAAAAGCAAAGACGTTTGCCAAAAAAGCCAAGAGGCAGGTAAAATCAGAGAATCATAGCATACAGAGTACCAAGGGTCCCTCTAGTCAAGGCTATGGTTTTTCCATGTGTGGATGTGAGAGTTGGACTATAAAGAAAGCTGAGCGCCAAAGAATTGATGCTTTTGAACTGTGGTGTTGGAGGAGACTCTTGAGAGTCCCTTGGACAGCAAGGAGATCCAACCAGTCCATCCTAAAGGAAATCAGTCCTGAATATTCATTGGAAGGACAGATGTTAAAGCTGAAACTCCAATACGTTGGCCACCTGATGCAAAGAATTGACTCACTGGAAAACACCTTGATACTGGGAAAGATTGAAGGCAGGAGGAGAAGGGGACAACAGAGGATGAGATGGTTGGATGGCATCACCAACTCGATGTACATGTCTTTGAGCAAGGCTTGGGAGTTGGGAAGCCTGGCATGCTGCAGTTCATGGAGTCGCAGAGTTGGACACAACTGAGTGACTGAACTGACTGAAGGAAAGGTACATCTACTCCATCTTACCGGAACATGTAGGATTTTGAAATCAACCCTCTATTTAATGATGAAAGCCACTTTCCCGCTGTATTTCTCCACACCCAATGTATCTTCATGCCTGAGCCTTGGCCAGATGGCTCGCTAGTCTCCTCTATCTGCTGAAATACTAATCCTGCAAAGCTTCACTAAAACACCGTCTTCTCTGTAAAATCTTCACTGATTCCCATCCGGCCTGCCTCCCATGTTCAGATCAGATCAGATCAGATCAGTCGCTCAGTCGTGTCCGACTTTTTGCGACCCCATGAATCGCAGCACGCCAGGCCTCCCTGTCCATCACCAACTCCCGGAGTTCACTCAGGCGCATGTCCATCAAGTCAGTGATGCCATCCAGCCATCTCATCCTCTGTCGTCCCCTTCTCCTCCTGCCCCCAATCCCTCCCAGCATCAGAGTCTTTTCCAATGAGTCAACTCTTCGCATGAGGTGGCCAAAGTACTGGAGTTTCAGCTTTAGCATCATTCCTTCCAAAGAAAGCTCAGGGCTGATCTCCTTCAGAATGGACTGGTTGGATCTCCTTGCAGTCCAAGGGACTGTCAAGAGTCTTCTCCAACACCACAGTTCAAAAGCATCAGTTCTTCAGTGCTCAGCCTTCTTCACAGTCCAACTCTCACATCCATACATGACCACAGGAGAAACCATAGCCTTGACTAGACAGACCTTTGTTGGCAAAGTAATGTCTCTGCTTTTCAATATGCTATCTAGGTTGGTCATAACTTTCCTTCCAAGGAGTAAGCGTCTTTTAATTTCATGGCTGCAGTCACCATCTGTAGTGATTTGGGAGCCCAGAAAAATAAAGTCTGACACTGTTTCCACTGTTTCCCCATCTATTTCCCT
>NW_011495018.1:8766834-8770072 GCF_000754665.1 Bison bison bison | reverse complement strand
ATAACTTTCCTTCCAAGGAGTAAGCGTCTTTTAATTTCATGGCTGCAGTCACCATCTGTAGTGATTTGGGAGCCCAGAAAAATAAAGTCTGACACTGTTTCCACTGTTTCCCCATCTATTTCCCATGAAGTGATGGGACTGGATGCCATGATCTTCGTTTTCTGAATGTTGAGCTTTAAGCCAACTTTTTCACTCTCCACTTTCACTTTCATCAAGAGGCTTATTATTTCCTCTTCACTTTCTGCCATAAGGGTGGTGTCATCTGCATATCTGAGGTTATTGATATTTCTCCCAGCACTCTTGATTCCAGCTCGTGTTTCTTCCAGTCCAGCGTTTCTCATGATGTACTCTGCATATAAGTTAAATAAACAGGGTGACAATATACAGCCTTGACGAACTCCTTTTCCTATTTGGAACCAGTGTGTTGTTCCATGTCCAGTTCTAACTTTTGCTTCCTGACCTGCATACAAATTTCTCAGAGGCCTCCCATGTTAGTTGCTTCTTTTTCTCTGCCTCCAGACCTTTGCTTGTACATCTCTGAAAATGTGAATTTCATTTACCTTAAGGTTTTCCAGCTCCTGCTTTAACTCTAAACAAACATTTGTCTTAAGTAAAGGAACCTACTATGCTCATCCTCACTGAACCCAATACTTTGAATTAAATTAACTATGGGTTTCCTTTCCTCTCACTCAAAAATGTTTTATTTTTCCAAGTTTTTTTTTTTTTTTTCCTACTCCTTCCTGTTGAAGCAGCAATGATTCTGAGGTAAACAGTCTTGAATGAGTTAAGTCATGATTAAGGACACAGGCTATGTTGACTTTCCTTACAGAGCTGACCACTTCATCTCTTGGTTTCCTTCTATTCCTGTGGGTACTTGATTGCTGAGTTACCTGATAACTCTGTACATTGAAAGTGTTCTTTTCAAGATATGAATCTTATTAGGAACAAACTCTGGATCCCCCAAGTATCAGAAAGAGTCTAGAACCCATCAGGTGTTAGCATGTGTCATGGACAATGCCTCAAACATGAATTTTATCGAGTAACAATTTACCCCACCGGAGCCTCCAAATTCAGACATAGAAATAAATTCAGACATACCCATTTACCCCATGAAAACTTCATGAAATTCAAAATGTCATGTCCATAAAGATTCTGAAACACAGTGATACTCATTTGTTGAGAACTTGTCTACTTTTGCTGTCAAGGTAAAACAGCAGCCTCAAGTAGTGTCAATAGAAAACGGCCTACAAAATTTAAAAAATTTATTCAGTTTGGTTCAGTTCAGTTGCTCAGTTGTGTCCCCATAGACTTTGCGACACCATAGACTGCAGCACGCCAGGCCTCCCTGTCCATCACCAACTCCCAGAACATACTCAAACTCATGTCCATAGAGTTGGTGATGCCATCCAACCATCTCATTCTCTGTCGCCCCCTTCTCCTCCTGCCTTCAATCTTTCCCAACATCAGGGTCTTTTCCAATGAGTCAGTTCTTCGCATCAGGTGGCCAAAGTATTGGAGTTTCAGCTTCAGCATCCATCCTTCCAATGAATATTCAGGACTGATTTCCTTTAGGATGGACTGGCTGGATTTCCTTGCTGTCCAAGGGACTCTCAAGAGTCTTCTCCTACACCACAGTTCAAAAAAAATTTATTATCTGGCTCTTTACGGAAAGCTTGAGAATCTCTGATGGAACATCAGATGTATGCTCTCATCAGACTGTTACATCTCCTTTAACTTCTGTCTCATGTCTGAAAGTGGATAATATAAAAACTTTTAAAATAAAAAAATAAAATGCACATCACAAGAAAAGGATACAAGTCAAAATTTTTTTTCATAATTGCATATTTACTGAAAAATACATCAGAATAATGTAAATATGACTTACTAAAGCAAGTGAAGAAATAAAAATATACTTCAACCAAAATGCTAAAAACAAAACAAAAAACCTCCTCACGAAAGAAATAAAAACCATAAAGATATTTGTTCCCAGCACTTCCAAGTTAGATTCCTTCACACAAATGAACTGTGGCAGGGATGGGAAAAGAGAGCTCACCTGTAATTGGTGAAATGCCACAATATTATTCTCTAAGGCTCCATAACTTAAGTATCTAACAACTAAAGATGTAGGAGATACTAGATTTTTCAGGATTATCTTCTTCCAAACTCTGTTACATGCTTCTTGTGTCAATGTCATTGCTTTCAATGTTTTGCTTCAACAGTCTAGAGATATATTCTTTACAATTAGATTTGTGAAGTTTATTCTAAGACCATGCTGCTACTGCTATTTAGACCCTAAGTCTCATCGGAGTCTATGTGACCACATGGACTATAGTCTGTCAGGATTCTCTGTCCATGGGATTCTCCAGGCAAGAATATAGGAATGGGTTGCCATTTCCTTCTCCAGGGGCTCTTCCCGACTTGGAATGAACCTGAGTCTCTCGCTTGGCAAGTGGATTCTTTACCACTGAGTCACCTTTACCGTCCATTTTTTTCACAAGGTGGGGCTGACAGAAAGGCATCATAGGTTTAGCTATCCCCCGGGCATCTGGAAAGTTCCAATACCACTTTTCCGGACAAAAGCTTAAAGGCCCTTCAGGTCCAGCTCAGATTCTACAGCTCCACAACGGACCCAAGGCCGCCTTCCTAATTGCTCCTCCTGGGGCCTGCAGTGCAGACCAGTGGGGCAAGCCCCTTCCGGCCCTTGTCTTTCTCCACTTTCCATCCGGCCCGGTGGGGCCCGGTTCTGGGCCCGGGGGACACGAGAGGGGTTCGGATCGGTGACGTCCCAGGACCCCAAACCATCCCTAGAAATTCGCCCCGGCCCCACTGCTGCGGGGTACACTGTCCAAACCTCCTCGGCGAAAGCCGAACTGCGGGCACCCACCTGATACCCTCGGAGGAAAGTGCGTGTGGGAGCCGGGTGAGGAGTGACAAGGCGACTCCATGGCCCGCTCGCGCAGTCCCCAACCCCCTGCACCACAACTGCCATCAGCAAAAACTATCGGCGTCCACTCCAGAGACACCCAGGGTCGAGAATAGTTCCTCCAGATCTCGAGAGGAACGGACACCACACCGAGAAACGGACACCACACCGAACTCGAGATGGACTCTCCTCAATGGACCAACCCAACTCGGTCAGGCCAGCAAAAGGGGAGCAACACCACCTGCTTCAGTTCTAGGGGTAACGTCGAATAACGGCGGCGTTCCCGCATGCTCTGCATCGAGCCTGCGCAAATCC